>NW_021633470.1:600000-1036709 GCF_004799145.2 Neltuma alba
ATTTTCTTCTGTTTAGCTCGGTTTCATTAATAAGCTACAGAGCTTGAGTGTCTCTATCTTATCTTCTATAAATGTAATCCCATGCTATTCAACAGAATAAATTCAAAATAAAAGTAAACCTGAATTTCTACAGAGAAAATACCTGAGAGATGAAGAAGTCATTCACTCCATCAGCATGGAAGTCACTGGGGTATGTAAACTGTCGCCTATTGTTCCAATCTTGCAGCTATCAAGCAAATTCAGAGCAAATTAGAAGCAGCCAAAAGAAAATGAGATTAGATTTATGATAATATGGTTACTCTTACCTGGGAGAGGAGCTCAGATATTACAATGCTAACCCTCTGTTGAATGATTTCAATGGACTGCCTCTTATTGGCAGAGTTGACTGGGACAGATTTCACTGAGTAAGCAGATGTGTTATGGTTCACCCACAGTAGCTGCCACAGAGCCTGCAGAAACAGCAAACTTGCATGGAATTAATAACAGCAAGTGTTGAGCGGCAGCATAGTATTTCAGCATTTTTTGCAAAAATTCTTGGCAGCCTTGCAACAGTTGCAATTAAGAGCAACACATCTCGAATAAGTAACATATTCAAGTTCTCTGGACTTGGACATACAAGTAACTAAACCATCTTACACAATACAATCAATTCACTTCCCCCCCTAACAAGTTCAGAATCAATTTTCTTATTCTCACACATAAAAAAAATACTACTTCCGGTTCTTAATATAAGAATTAGTTGGGATGTTGAATTTGGTCCAAATTATAAGACTTCAATCCAATAATTTTTTCTCTAAAATGTCCTATTGATTGTAAGGGTTCTTATTAAGAGGTAATGCTATTTCACATGATTAAAGAGGATAGTTTAGAGAAGACAACATATTACAAATAACTAACTTAACTAATTTCCTTAATCTCCAAATTAGTTATCTAACTATTATATTAAGAACAGGAGGTAGTAGTATGTACCTGTCTCAATATAATAATAAGACTTCTGATATCCTTCAATGATAATGGTTTCTCCTGCTCATAGAATTCTTCATTATCAACTATCATAAGCATGTGCCTAATAAAAAGAACGCCATTAGGGAACACCAGTATCATAAAGCTCAAAGAGGAATTTATTTACAATTCAGAAAAAAAGGTCCTGCAACACATAGAAGATTGTTCATTCAATTAGGAAACTATATAAAAAAAAAAAAAAACAGAACATAGAGTCTTACTTATAGACAGGGCAGAATACAGCCAGAGGTAACAGCCAACCAGGTGCGTCTCCAGAGAGGTATGCTAGCTGCTCAGACAAAGATGACCAATTTTTATTCTCATGGCACCGCTTCATAAAACTCCAAAGCTTAGGAACAACTTCAGTTCTGTAGGCAAGTACAGTCATGATCCGTTCAAGTGGGAGTGTGCTGAAAGTAACATGAAGAAACCCACAAACTGCGCCAACAGCTGCCACTTCCCTATCATCTGGTCCATGATCCCAACCATTTACAAACGGCATCTCTCTAAATAGAATATTTGTCTGCACAAGAAGTCACAATTTCATCAAAACTTTCAAAGTATATGCTGAGGTATGTTTTCATTCAAATGACGCTCTAAATATGAATATCATTTCCCATGATGGCATACCAGTTGCAGAAGAAATTGCGAATCTATGGCATTGCAAATTTGCTGCTCCAATTTCCTATCCATGGCTACTTCCATAACTTCATCATTTCCACTCATATCATCCTCAGCAATCATAGAACCTGACTTATATGATCGATCAGCTTAGGAGGAAATCATAAAGTAGGAGAACCAGTTGGTTTTGATTAAAAACAGAAATCTAAAATGCTACAAGAACAAATTGATTTTTTCATTTAAGTAATTAAGGACTAAACTCTTCGACAGACAGATTTTGCAACAATCAAACGGAAACAAATGAGCATAAGATTGAATACCCTACTTTCTTTAGTCCCTTTATTTGATGTTTTTACAGATGGGAGTGCCTCCAGTAAATACGTGGTAACAGCAGCAACATCTATGGCCTGAATATGGACATAAAGATTAACAACAATGTCATGCTGAGTTAAGAGAAAGTATCAAACTTCTAAAGGTTTTACCCGAATTGCTGTAGAGATTTTAGATCAAGGGGTAATATAAAAAAATAGAATGCATATTTTTGCAAATAAGCTCCCCGCTTACCATATCAAATGAACAGTCAGGCTGAGACAAGGCAGTTCCAGCAGTTTCTAGTATATTCCCCAGCAGACAAGCATAGCTAGGGAATTCATCTGATATATCCTTAGGTAGTAAATTAATCTGGTTTTGCACACATTTAGCCATTTGATGAATATAATGCTGGCTCCGGCCCTGTGTTGCAAAAGCCTAAATACCAAAAATAAACAAACCTAAAAACCTTACAAATATTGAAAGAAAAGATAGTTCTAAAACAGCGGTAACAAACTAAAACATACAAAAGATTCACTAGCAAGAAGGATAAGGATATAAAGAAGACCTACTACATATGGCAAACATAAGCAATACAAGGAGTGAAAATAATCAGTCACTCTTGATCAGTTGTAAGTCCATCCAACAGGAGGCTTGTGTATTAGTTCCTGCAGTGGTGCCTGGGCACATCTAGTGACAACGCAACACATCTTTTTTCAGCATCCAGTTACTTATGAGTTATTTGTGTAAGTGTGCTGATATTCTTTTTATTATTTCCCATTGGATAGCTATTTAGATTTTAGAGTGAAGGAAGATTGGATGATAAAGGGATATGCACCAAGTTATATCATGCATCTGAACATAAAAGATACAAAGAAATTCAAAAGGCTCAAAACTCACAAAGCGAATTGCAGAGACAGTACATAAAGACTCTTTTCATTGTTTGTTCTTTCATAAATTATATTCTTAACAATTACGAAGTTTCTCGTTGGTTTTCAAAAATCTTTGAATTTCATAACAGTTTCTTTTTCTTTCTTTCCTTTTTTGTTTAAATATCTGAGTTCCAGTACCACCACAACTAATTTAGATTTGAGCAACATTTGATCCAAACAAGGTGTAGCTCTCCCAACATAATTTCCTAACACAAGGATGGGTTCTATCCACTTGACCAAACGAATACTGGTTTGTTCCTTACTTTATAAAGCAGAAGCACGTTCTTAATAATTAGAACCAGTTTGAAACTTCTTCAATTTTACTTGTTAAAAGCTAAAAAAGAAGCCACATCAAGTGGAATTAATAGGAATACCTGTCTTAAGTATGGGAAAAGATGCCATAAGAAAGGAATCGTAAGAATCTGAGATGAGAAACTAAATCTTGTCTCAAAATCTGTGCAGATACATGGCTTCTGACCGATGTGAGAAATTAAAACAGTGAGTACACGCTCCAATGATGATCCTTTTCCACTGGGGAAAAAATCTTCCACATTATCCTACATATCATTTAAGTACTTCCGTGTGATGACTTGTACTATAGATTAAACAAGTCTTTTTGCAAAAAAGAATAAATAATAGATAGATTAAAAAAAAAAAAGCCAGGAATCATCACATAAACAATATAACAAGGACTTTTGTCATCCTGTGAGAGTGTGGCTGTGTGTTAATGACAAATATGGAGTAAGTAACTTCATTGGCATACTGGCATATTCTGACTGTGATTTTCTCCTAACTCCATAATGGCTTTTCAGCTTTTAGCAAAAAGTATTAGTTGAAGTAGATGTCTTTTTCGTGGATAGAAAGATGTTGAGAAATTTTGACTACCAATATATAGATAGTAAGACTGTATAAGTTTCAGGGAACTTGAAAGCAAATATTTGACGTTTCTCTCAGAAAGCACGTATCTTGAAATGAATTGCATCCCCACATCATTAATTTATTTTTTAAAAAAGGAAAATAAAAAAACGAAATAAGGAAATCAGAGAAGAAACACAGGAACGAAGCCAGAAATAATTTAATCGCTTTCATCTCAAGATCAATATACTTTGACAAGCGATGCTCAACACAAATAATCAGTAATGAAACAATACTTAAGCTACATCTTCTAGACCTCAATGATTTCCATATTTCTCAAATATATAATAAACAAAACAAATAAATTTCTTCTGAATTTTTGAGACACAAAATAATCAAAATAATTGTTTAAATTTTTTATTGCATAACATTAAAGCCCTAGATTAGTTTAACAAAATGAACATTGGCACAATAAATATCAGATCCCAATATGAATGAGAATTGAATAAAAACATAATTCACAACTAAAGCAACATATATACAATCTCCAGATGAAATATCGACATTAGAAAGATGTAATTTTTTGTCATCAAGAAAACATGATGAGCCTTACTCCAGGAACAACAAACTCCTACCAAGTACCCATATCAAGAGGACAAGAGGACAATTAATTTTGCCCGATATCACAAAAAGCAATAAAGAAGAATTGGACTGTAATAAATAGAGTGTTACCTTTGCAGTGAGAATAATCTCTCTAAGTAGGGCAAATGCATTTTTTTGAAAGAGATATCCTACTATTTTACAGCTCCATGGGAGTTTGGGATCGATCAACAAAACTAATACTTCCAATAACGGGAGAGCTGAGGCGTTAGATTCCTTGGAAGTCAACAAAAGCTGATCTTTCAACTGATATCTGTCCAGTCAAACACTAGCTAAGCAAGCGAGCAATTAAAATAAAAAACTTAAAAACAAAATGATCTTCAAAAGTATTCCCCATATATTAACAAGTAATAAAGAAGTATCATCAAAACCTAAGGCAGGGGCAGGATATTAATGAAGCAGTAGCACAGAACTCACAGTCACAACATATGCCAAACCAAGAAAGAACAAAATAGCTATAGCATGTAATATATTAGGTCTCATGTGATGGCATTGAATCAAAAGCACCACTCAGGAGCAGGGCAGTGTTATCCACACACAATGTTCAAGTAAATTTCCAAAAGAAGATGAAAAGAAATAAAATGATAAGAGATTCCATAGGCCAGAGCATAAAGAAACCAAAATAAAGCAATAAAGCCAACCTGTGATGGTGTATGGCACGAATACACATATATATCAACCTCTTCACCCGGTAGTTCACTACAGCACATGTGGATGAGTAATCCAAACCAGCAAGAAGCTTAACAGTATCCCCTGTTGCACATGGTCCACCCATAAGTTTCATGAGAATACTTAAGCATGAAGACAGGTATTTACAAAAATTTCAGATTGCTTTTCCACTGCAAACCACAAAAAGGGAAGAGGCTTCCTCAATTGTTCTTCAGTGGTTGAATTCATTAAACAATGACAAAATTTGCAAACTTCTTACTGACCAATTTTTTTTTGTTAACACAATAAATTTATTCTCAGACAATTATGCAACTTAGAAAAAAGGTTGTAAGAGGTATTTGAATCATCCAAATTACACAATAATTCTTTTTTTAAAAAAATCGTGGAAAGCGAAAAAAGATCATTCCACAAATATCCTCACTGTTGCATAGAAGGCCCAGAAATTTGACAGTACAACGGATCGTGCAGTTACTAAGAGAAGGAAACAAGCAGTGTGTTCCACAACCCAGATTCTTTCTCTCATTAACTACATACTGTATGGTTGCCGCAAAGAGCGCAAATTATGCCTGGAAAGTGTATGATAAGTTAACTAGAGAAAAAGAAAATAGTTACATAAGTTTTTTGCTTAACATCTTTATTGGTGAGTGGAAATATCAAAGGTAAGGGGAAAGAGAGGTGTAACTTCATAAAATCTACAGAATAATAACGAAGACTGAAAAAAACGGGAACAGTGAAAATATAAATTAACAATTACCACTATCTTGAGCAAACTGTTGAAGTAGTTGGCACGCTTTCACAAGAATCGAGAAGTCATCCAGGTTTTCTGCATTAAAGAAGTAGAGCAACTGGCGAAGGAAATCAGAATCTGGACCAAAAGCATTCCTGAATGCACAATAGGTAGTATTAGTCTACAAAATCTAATGAGGTAAATAAAGAACCCAATCAGAGTAGTAATGGTGCAATGGCAAAGTAAGATAATATTAGAATTAACTGACTGATCAACGTCTAAAGAAGATTCAGGAGAGAAAGAAATGAACAATTTTCATTTTTTTAAAATAACAATTCAAAATTATACTCAAACACCACCTGTCTACATTTTGGCAGTGCTTGCCATAGGTTTTATGGAACTGCTCTCGCACCTTAGACTGTTCAGCTAAGACAGCTTTTCGCCCTCTGAAGCATTTCTGTAACAAGAACCAGTTAATCTTTGCAAGATATTCATGAAGCAATAATGATTACCAATCCAGATTTATGCACCTTACCAGCAGCAAACATACATTAATTACAATAGACATCAAACCAGAATCCAGGTAGCTAAACTCTGAAGCCAAGTAATATAACGTACGGTCTTAATTCAACATGGCTAAACATTCAAAATGAACGGAACCTACAAAAATCAATAGCACCTGAAATTGCGTGAACTCTTTTTTCAGAGAAACAGAAATTGGATTCAAGTGATTTTTTTTTTTTTTCTCCCGGTGTGTGTGGGGGAAGGGCAGGGTAGATTCAAGTGACTTTTGCCACGGCTTGAATTGTAATACTACAATCTGACTGCAGATGAAAACGTAGGGGAAGTAGGATACTAATGGTAATTTATCCAGCCACATCTTTCTAGCTGATATTGTCAAGTCCACCGAATATCTTCGTTGGCTTCATGGAAACCTAAACACCAATAATCATTTTTGCATAATTTCTTATATAAGGGGGCATCTCACATTGGTGAAGCAGCATACATGCTATTCCGGGTTTCTGAACTTTTGTCAATCAATAAAATACAAAACAAAACAACTACAAAAGACGCTTTAATGGAGTATGGACCACATCGATCTACATTGACAAAGCCAACTATTACGAAATTACAATTTTACATTACTGAAGCATGATGAATCAATAAGAGACACAAAATCAATTACTTTTATCATGTCTAAGTATCGTTTTCGTTCCCCTAGTCCATCCAGCAAACAACTGACCTACTTGATTGTGCTGAGGGCTTCAATTGGAGAAAGATAACATCAAATAGCACAAACAATTTACAATTCTATACGGTGCAGATGCCACTGACTAGCACTTAGCCCCGGCGATGTGAAGAATGTAGTAACTTCCACTAGCTACCAGACTTGACATAAAATTTAGTATTTCGATAAACAACTACAAGAAACGTGAAGTACACCGATTGCCAGATTGAACATTTAAATGCATTCAAAACAAAACCTGGATTTTCACCGCGGAAGAGTTTTGCTGGCGCAACCATAAGCGCCGGTTCCGCTCTAATCTCGTCTGCTCTAGGAGCTTTTGCCTATCCCTTTCCTTTGAGCTGCGGCCTCCCAAATCAACCCGCTTCCTAGTGGATGGATCGCCGGAGAAGAACATTTTTCTACTATGCGAGCTTGGCCAACTCACGCCCTAATTCACATAATAATTAAAATCGTAGCACGCAGCGCTGTTGAATTTTCAATGACAGCTAGCTTGAGTAAAAAGGAAAATGCTTGGAGAAATAAAAGTTGCCCTAGAATCGAAGGAGCTGTGAAGCAACTTCCATGCGAGGTAGGCGATTTGGAATACAATATATGTTTATGAATATGAATATGATTAGGGAAAAATAATTTTTTAAGGGAAATTGAAATTTATGTACTGTATTAATATGGTTCACGGAGAAGTTTTCCGATCTTTCTCTCACTTTCCCAGCGAGCCCGTGTTGGGGAGGAGGAAGTCCACTTGATGGGGAACACACAACAGTGGCTATATATATGTGTGCATATTCCTGCTTTTTTTTTTTTTTTCTTGTTTTGGCCAAAGTAATACTACCTCCGGTCCTAATTATTAAGGACCGGAAGTAGTATATATTCATTCCTTAATCCCTCAACTCTTGCAATGAAGGGCGGGCGCCCCTGTTCCGCCGTCGGCGTCGTCCACGTCACGGGAAGAACTTTCATAGTTTCATTATTCTTTTCTTGGGAAAAATTGAACTGAATGCCCCTATAAATTATTTCAATTTTCCAACAGGTCCCCAAAACTCGACAAACAATTAAACAGTGAGAAATATTAATCATGGATGGTAAATTTGAAACACAACTAATTCTGATGAGCTTTCTAAGAACGTGTGAGATGGATATTTATAATTTATATTTAGGGCTTGACATTCTTTTCTTTTGGAGTAGGGAGTGGAACGCCAAACAAAATCTTGAAACAAATCATGTTTGTTTCGAGATTTTAAAAATGGGATGTTGTCTAAAGTTGTTTTGTAGTTGCTTGGAATTGGAATCCTCAAATATCGTCCAGAAAGCATGGTTGGAACCAGTGAATTTTCTAGGTAAATATAAACTCGTGAAATCGAGGATGTTGTGCTACGTGTGTTCGATAAAGGACGGAACGGGAGATTTGAATATTTCACTAAATTATATTACATCCGTCTATTCGTTAGTATAAAAATTAGTTAACTAATTCAAATAGATTAAAAAAATTAATTAACTAGTCCTTATGGCACAATATTGTATGACGGTCACATTTGGATGTTAACTGCGAGTAAATTGATCAATTATTAAAAAGCCTTTTATATTAATTTGAACAAAGAGTCGTTTCTATGGAGTCGCTGAGTTTATTCTCCAATATGTAAGAGGGAATTATAAGCCCAATCTTCAAATGGGAGCCCAAAAACCTCAGAAGTGGTAAGTTCAGTACACCGCTACGTGAATGCTGTGATGTGTAGGAAATAAGGGTGATCCATCAACTCATCTAGACGCTGGTCAGATCCCAGTAGAGCAATGAAAGGAAACTTGGAGCAATCAAGATAATTTATGGAATGAAGTGTAAAATCCACATTAGTGGCTCTTTTTTCTTTTTCTTTTTTAATATATAATCCCTTTTGTAATAAAAGAGGGGTCCTTGTTAGTATGATGTGGTGTGAAGTTGCTTGCAGGAAATAGAAATTCATCTGTTGTTAAACCCAGTATTAGTTTGCACAAACACAGCTAATTGTTCAATAATATGCTTTGAATTTGAGGTGGTTTCTATCAAGTTGTCGGCTTGCGTGCATACTAGGAAAAATATCGCATCGAAGAAGAGAAACTTACAAATGAGTGATAAGCATTTAAGCAAGAAAAAAAATTCTTAATGAATCCTCTAAATTTGACTAATTATTAATAAATTATTTGGAGAATTTGTACAAAAACATATAGCATAAGTTGTAAATTTATAAATTTCTACTTATAAATATCACAGAAAGAAAGTGTGCATGTACTTCTGTGTGCGTGGATGCATTCCAGAAATGTTTATCTTCCATCAGTGTATAGCGTGAGGGGGGAAAAAAATCTATTTTTTCAATTAAAATCATGTATCTTAATTTAATATTGGTTTAATTGGGAAAAGATGAAATTAATATTAACAAAGTCACAAAAAAGCTGGTAAAATATTACTAGGTTGACGCAAAACATGCATAAGCAAGAAGATCCCGCCCAACCCCGGGGCATAACACCAAATACTATTGAACCGAATCAACATTCAATATTTGGACATGGCCCAAAAAATAAATAAATATTTGGAAAAAATCAATATTCAATACTGTTGAGGGAAAATAATATTCAATATTGCCCTTTAACGGTTGTAATATTTTTCTTCTTTACTAAAAATTTATTTTTCTTGTTGGCGACTATCAAGCAAACGAAGACTACAAAATGAAATGCTGCTTCGTTTCATAATGACATGCTTCCATATTTATTTATTTATTTTATACAAGAAAGGGCAAAGGAAAAAAGACAAAAAAATACCCTCAAATATAAAAAATTCCAAATCAGTGTTAGTGAAAAGCAAAATCTCACATCAGGATAGGGATACTAATTTGGCATTTTCAAATGTTGATAAAAGACAAGTTTGCCCTTGATAAATTGATAGAAAGAAAGACAATGTGGAAAATAAGTTAGTGTAGTCTATTCATATAAACATGTTGTCAGTTAATTTGAAAGTATTGTCAACACACCTAACAATGAGACAATATCTAATTTGCCTAAGTTTCTCAGTTGGTTTGGCCTGTAATGAATTTTGTTGATTACTTATTATCAATATATATAAAATTGTTGTTAATATATTTGGAAGAGCTGTCAGCAACATGCTTGGTTTGCCTTATAATAAGTTTTTCTGATTAGTTGTTGTCAATATATATATAAAAGTATTGTTAATCTATTTGAAAAAGTTGACAACGTGTCTAACAAAATTGTAATGAATCTTTCTGATTAGTCATTGTTAATACATATAAAAGTGTTGTTGATCCATTTGTAAGAGTTGTTAATGCACCTGACAAAATTGTAATAAATTTTCTTGATTACTTGTTTTTAATACATATAAAAGTGTTACAAATCTATTTGAAAAAGTCATCAACGAGCCTATTAAAGTTGTTAATATATTTATGTGATAGCAATTAGTGTGCCCTGTTATAAATTTTTCACATTACTTATACTAAATACATGTGCAAGTGTTGTTGACCAATAAATATTATATAATTCACTATTTGGACAAGTGCTACTACTTTATTGTCTTTTTCTTCATGTTTAAACAGTTTCAAAGCTTCAACCTTAATTTCTTTTGGTCACAAAAAATGAGTCAAAGTCTTTATCAATCAAGCTACACCATCTTCAATAAGACATTCAGTACCCATAAGCAGAACGTCATGGATTTTGACCAAATGAAGCCATGTTTGAGAGTACCCATAAGCAGCAAGCTCAAGCTATGATTGGCTATTATATGTAGCTTCAAGACCCTTACACTGATATGAATAAGCTCCACCATTAGGGAATCGAAAGAGCTCATCGTCATTCTACTTCTACTTTTATTTCCGACAATATGGACTTTGAAGTTCCGATGCTAATGAGGTCTAGATCGTCTTCTTTGGATCTGAACCATTACCAGCTATGGGTGAATGAACAATGAAAGGAAGGTGAGAAAAGGAGAGAGAGAGAGTGAGGAGGGGAGAAAGTTAATTCGGCGGGTATAAAACTGATGGTGAGGTTGTTGTGGGGAAGGGAGAGAGAAAGAGTAAGGAGGGGACAGAGAAATCTAAAAAAGAACAGAAAGGAAAAGAATTAATTAGAGGGTACGGTGTCTTTCTTTTTGTCAATTTATTAAGGACAAGCTTGTCTTTTATCAACATTTAAAAATATCAAATCAGTACTCCTGTCTTGATGTGAGATTTTGTTTTTTACTAACACGGATTTGGAATTTTATATATTTGAGGATATTTTTTTGCCTTTTTTCCCAGGGCAAATCCCATATCACAGCAAAACTAACTAGCAGAGGAAACGGCTCTTTTGCCAAAGCATTCGAAACAACTTGTGACTTTATAGCTCCCAGGCTGTGGATCTGAAAAGAGAGTAAACTAGCCCCTCTGTAACTTTGGCTATCCCGCAACATACTTAAAAAATTTTTGGCATCGGATTCGAGAATCACCCTTCTAAATCCAAGATCCCAGGCTAGATTCAATAGTTTTGTTTTTTTTGTTTTTGGGGGCTATCAGCAAGATCAATAGTTTTTTTTTTTTTTTTTGGGATACAGAGATCAATGGAGTTAGCCAAATACTATTCAGGGAAGAGGGAAAGGGTGGGATTTAGTTAATTCCATTGAGCAGTTTTCTGCAGGTTTTACAATGAGTCAAAGTATATTACACATGATAGTGATATTGTGGTTCAGTAGTTAGTAATGTCAAGTTATGACGTATTGTAATCCACTAGCCTAGTGAGCACGTGTCAAAACTCTTACAAATATTGTGCAGTCACTATTGTTCAATATCCATTATACTATGTCTCTCTGTCTCTGTCTCTCTGCGTGCGTGCGTGCGTCCGTGCGCGCGCGCGCGCGTCTTTTGGGGGGGGCCGATGGAGATGACCTAAACAGAGCAAACGAGAAGATATCCTACATGGAGCTATAATATCCTTCTAGTAATCAAAATGTATAACTATTCTATTGAATTGAATAGTTACCCTGTGATTACATTGCACTTGTTCAGAATTTCCCCTGCTAGATTCCTATCAATCAATTAATAGTATATTATTATCTCAATTTTCAAAATCTAACGGACAAATCTACATATCTCAATCTAAATCTAAATGCAATATAAAATCTATGAAATTACGCTATCCAGTATCCATAAGCGAATAGTGTTTTTCCAGAAAGCCCTTGGCATCATTTCTCGTATACCAGGGGCAAGTTGTTGGAGGCTGGTGTTTTATGAAACTCCTTCAAAGCATAGCCCCATGGCGCCGGGGTTGAAATCATTTGAAACTTGAAGGCTAAATTAAGTTGGTGAAGCTAAGCACAAAATGCTAATACGAATTGTGTGGATACTTCAGATCTTTCGTTCCCCAGCACACTCCACATTTAGCATCACAACATAAGACCTCTTAGCATTTACATAATGTGCTTCTTTCTTACCATTAATCCCGAGGCAGCATCTTCGGATTTAATAAACACAGGATATTTTATTTTATTTTATTTTATTTTTTTTAAAACATGGTGTTTAACGATATCACTCATTGTTGAAAGACAAAAATGATGCCTAAAAGTCTAAAACCAAACCTTTGAAACTCGCAAATAGAATGAATTTCATCAAAATATATGTGGCATATCTAACAGAGTCCGCAATATCTACGCTTTACGAGTTCTTCTATCGTGAAACCTTGTGTTGGGTGAAGGAAATCTAAAACTCAGTTTCCGAAATTGATCGAGGCATCTTTTGGGGAGTCCAGGGGTGTATTCCTTATTTTTGTATTAAATCCACGCCAGAGCCATCACCTAGCGGGGAATATGGCTTTGTCACTTTATTTTTCAGTGTTTCCTGCACATCATTGTAAACCAATTTAATCATACAGGAAGATTCCAACTGAGTCAGATAATCTGCTTAATCCAAAACCAAATAAAGCTCCTCAGCAAATACAAAAGAAAACCCTGTGTTTTAACAATGAAAAATAGGGGGAAACTAAAGAGAAGAATGTTCAAATTAAAGTTCAAAGGTACATATTCTTTACTCAAAAGACTGATAGCTTGCTAGGAACAATGAAGACATCAGTAAACTTCATGCTTTAGCATAACATTGCCCAGTGATAACGAATTACTGAATACTTCGAATAAAGAGCTACAATGTAGAGCCTATATACATCAATGGTTACTGAAACACAAGAAAAGGAAATGTACCTTCGATTCATTTTGGCCGTAGGTGTTCATTGCATGTTCAATTGATGAGTAAACTTCAAGAGCTTGATGGGATTCAGGGCTGCATTTTATAATGCGAACATATTCTTTTGAATTCAATGATCTAGACCGTAAATGTAAAATGACCCGCGAAGGAGGAGCTTTTGGTTTATCTTTCTTTCCATGTGTCAGCTCCATGGTCCTAAGGTCATTCCACACTATATCCCAGATTACCGAACAAGGATCCTTGGCAGGGCTGAACTTCTTCTGAGCAATAATATGGGATGGTTGCTGACATTTGCAAGATAACTGTCAAGTAACAGCGGACTATAGACTACGGCTACAGTTTGTCTTAATCATTCTCAACCACATATACACACCTGCATTAGTACGACTCTTCGATGAGTAACCATAAGGATTTTCCCTTTTGGTAGAAGAAAGTGATCTTCATAAGCATCTGATGAGGCAAAGTTCCCACCAATTTTAAAAAGATCAACCTGGCTAAAAAATGAGCCTGATTCTGCCAGCTGCAATATGACCTTCAATACAAAAGTATGGCAATGGTGGTTACTTTTCTTTCTGATTAAAAAAAAATAAAAATTCTTGAGCCTTTCCCCAACAATTTAGGCTTTTAAGGTTGAAATATTTTATGGAATAATCTAATTTTTATGACTAAATACTCTGGAATTTGATTTGCGCTATCTTCTTTTTTCATAAAATTTATTTCAGCACAAGGCATGATTCCAAGCGTAATAGGCTTTTGTGTGAAGGGAAGTAATAGAGATAAAAACTATTTGGCCTTCTGGAAGCATGAACTTTTCAGGCGAAATCCACTGTGCAGCAGAACCAATACTCACAACTGGGGATTCACTCCCTGCAGCTACTCAATATGTTTTAAAGCATTTGAAATTCAAAAAGCCTAAAACAGGTGAAACAATTAAGTTAGCATTCTCTTTACTAATTTATGGCAGACATTAATGTTTAAATTAAAACAGGGGGAAGATGATGGCAATAAAAACGGTTGCAACCCATTATTTACCTGAAACGGGTCCTTGAGTAACTAAAACAGGGGTCCAAGAGTGCACGAGAGGAAGCTAATTAGAACTGTTATTGATGGCAACGTTGATCTGTGAGGAATTTTAAAAGCAACAGGCTATTATGTCACAACCCTCAAACAGCCACAAATGTGACCTCAAAGCCCACTCCTATTGCCTACAATTTGTCCTCCCACATTGAACTGGAGTTCAACTATTTTCTACTGATTATCCCACTTCTGTTTTTCTATACAAATTAAAACAATTTCTTCTGCTGTCCTACATGATCAAGACTGCTCTAGGCCCAGCAAAATTTTATAGTTTTTTAATAAATTGATTAACACTCTTATTTTAATCAACTTGCTACCTCCTTATAAAGTAGGAAGCTATTGTGAGGTTCTCACAACACAAACCATCCTCAGCGCTAAGGCCTCTCTGTACAATTTCAGCTTCGGGATTTGGCTCCATCACCATGCATTCATTACTTATGCCCCCCTTCCTTAACAAAATCTTATAGTCTGTGACTAGTGCAAAGATATAAAAAATGATAATATAGTTGGTTCCACAGTCCTCGTCAAACATCAGAAATGTTCAGCAAACTATGCCATAAGGAGCAGCAATTGGAACCTAAATGAGTAACAAGTACCAGTCTCCGGCCTGCCCCTGGGGTGGGGGGTGTTATGTCTAACCGCATTCATTTAATACTGTACAAGCTTAGTTTTCAGTCCATTCACATAGCATCCGTCAGAAATGTTAGATGAGGACTTTAAAACATTGTTTTCTTCAAATGCATTTGATTAAATTTATCCATTGCCTATGAATTTTCCGAGAAAAGCTTGCTTTATTCAATTCAAAAATTTAAATATTAAAAAGGCATTTTCGAAGAGTAATGTGTTGCAATTTGAATCAATGATACCTGCCCTTGGGCTTTGTACTCATCATATAGAGTAAGCAGATTATCACCACTAATCACCCGAGGCAATCTCCTCCTGAGAAGTTGCTCATCAGATGTTATAGCTGATGCAATTTTCATTCGCATAGCATTAGCACCTTCAGTGGTTTTTGACAATAGATCTAGAACTCCACTCACTGGTTGTGCTGCTACACCGATGATTCCCTTCCCAAAGCCCTGAACAAAACCCTCTACACCAGAAGTCTTTGCTCCTTCAAGAGGCTTTGTCAAAATTCCAGTTACTCCTCGGAATAAACCTTTAGCTAATGCTCCACCTCCCTCTCTTATAACATCACCAAAGTCCTCTATGCCTTTGTTTTCCTGTTGTGCCCAATATATATTAATCATGTGGATCACCATCCTATTAGACCACTACAGATGATAGGATAATTTATTCCAAATGAAAATAGAAACAAAAACAGGGAAAGCATTATCCATGAAAGCAACGTAATATGATTCAATTCTATCAGAAATCTAGAATGAGTATCGAATTCCTGCTCTGTCCACAAATGAACAGCTCAGTGTCCTTTAATATGAAGCCATGTGTTAAATTCTGTCTTTTCCTCAAATAGTTTGCCTCTTCATGAGACTATTCTCTGGCTTCTCATTTGTTTCCTTATTCTGAGACTTTAGTGCCTTTGTTCTTTTCCTTCTTGTTGTTGGATAACAGGTCATCATTCTTGGGTATTAGTGGGTAAATTCATCATAAGAATTTGTAAATTAGAGAGAAGAAAATGAGTAAATAGGTTGCAAGGAGTTTACAACCCTTATATGGTGTCTTATTAGGCAAATATAAATGTCGTAGAAGGGTTGTAAATATTCAAGTAGAACGAACTTAGACACTACAATGCATCTAGATGACGTTATGTCGAATATTCCAACAGGAATCACATGGGTTTTATTGGTTAATAGGTTGATCGTTTTTTCCTCTCAAATACTTTGCTACCAGATAAATCTTTATTTTTACTCATGTTCATTTTTGTTTCCCACGTTCTCCCGTAAACTGCAACCATTGTGTTCAAAATAAATGAGGAATTTCAGAGTGAAATCCTTTTAGAAACTACACATAGGTTTTTCCTTCTATTTAATAGTTAGAATCAAATGTGCATAATAGCTGTAGTCAGGCTGAAATGGTTTATTAAATGTACAAGTAGTGTGCTACACCCTCTACACCCTTTACACTGCTGAATGTACAGCCTTAAATCTATTCTATACACTGTATAGACATCATAAAACCTATCACGCATATTCAGCTGATTATAAGATAAAATAAGTACATTCCTCTTGCCAGTGAAAGAAGATCCCAAAATCTTTTATTTTTTAGGAATGGACGTGATAATGATGGATCATAATAATAAGCAATATGATTTATACATAAAAATCCGGGATAGATGACCCAGAAGAACAATCTTTTAGACAAACCTGTCTCTGCCGACTTTGAATAAACTTCTTATCCATTGATAATGCAGCCATACTTTTACTCATATGCCCAAGTGCACTACTTGCATTACCCAATATATCAACACCCGAGAGCAGCTGAAGTGGCTGGCTTAGTAGATCCTTCTGGATATTTGAAATAGCCATACTAACCATAGAACTTCGTCTCATGCACACATTCTCGTGAAATCTCTGATTTATCTTGACCTGCTTGAGGAGTAAACATTAATTGGTATTTGCACCCGTTTTACTTTTATCATGTGACTGAAGTCAAACACTCGGTTCATAAAAGGTGGATTAGGTGTTTATTTTTCCAAGGGACATAGTAAGCTGTTGGACTGTTTAGTTAGTAGAGACAGTTACGAAGTTATTTTGCTAAGTTAGTTACAGGTATCATACCTGTAGTAATTCAAGCTTCAAGTAACTGCTCCCATTGTCATCTCTCTTTTGCTATTCTCACTTCTATCAAGTCATGTCAACCTTATTCTAGAATTTGAGTTTATAATCTAGAGTCTTAGACTTTATTCTCTATCTTCATTGTGGAGTTTCCTATGTAGCAACCCTCCTCTTCCAGTATTTTCTGTCCTCACCGTAATAACGAAATCGTTATTTTATCCGGTTGTGTTATTTTGGGTAATAAAGAATTTGTTTGAAGATGGAAGCACATTTTCAGAAAGTGTTACATATCCTCGTTTACAAAGGCAGAATAGCTCAATAATTCAATTAAGCTCCCCAGTCTCTCCTTTTCTGCTAAAAGGTTCCATTCGAGAAATCATTGGCAAAGCACCAGAAAAAAGCAACAAGTACAATCATATCCAGTAATAAATCTGAAGAGCGAACATAATTCTTGAAAATGCAAGCATCCTACAGCAGGAAAGTGCAAAATAAAGCAACAAAGAGAGAAAATCACTATAAAATCCTTTCTCTCTTCAGCCTATCAAATTTCAGAATCTAATTGTAAGGGACTATTCCTACGTCAACATTTCATCAAAGCAAAATTTCCTAAAGCACATGACACAACAGCCCAATGAACGAGGGAAGAAACATAGTACTTGGACTACCCTGAAGGGGATGTGTTTGAAATAATTATAATATTATTAAAGCCTAAGAATCGATTGCAATTTTGTTTTAAAAATTCCATGGTTTTGTGAGGCTTTCATCGTGATCATCCAGTCAGAAACGAAACAAGAGCTAGGGTAGATAATTTTTGTTCCGCTAATTTCTTTTTTGACTGATTTTTTGATAGGAAAAAAAAGACTACATGAGCATAATAATAATTCTTCAAAACAGGGAACTCTTAAAAGCACTTAAAACTAAAATGCTTACAGGCATATTTTCCATGTTCCCCAATGCAGTCATTAAGGATGCCCAGAACCCAAGCACGCCTCTTGGCCTTTGACTAGGTGACATAGCCATTGACACTTTGAATCGAACTTCCGAGACATTAAGGACACTGTAATTCAAGGATGTTATATATAAAACACAAAGAACTCAACATATAAAACCAATCCATTCTGAAACATAGGTTATACCCAATTTGAATGATTGGATCAACTGAAGCAGCAGTGGTTGGAGAATTATACAACCTATTAAGTTTAGCCTGCTGGAACATTTCATGAAGGCGCCAAACAAAAGGTTCATGGATGTTTATTAAGAAGGCAGAAGAACTTTCTGGTCCCTGTTCACAAGAAACCAGTAAATATTGACAAGATAATCATAAAAAAATCAGAATTCTAGTACTCAAAACCCATAAATAATTTCAATATTGACATCATTGTTGCTGAAGAATAAGCAAATTGGAGATGCTCACATGGAGACCAATATATGGATAGACACGAAGATCCAATGACCCATTTGATTGCATTGTCATGGAAATTTTCAGGATATAATCAGTTTCAGACAGTACTCTCTGCGGTCTTAAGAGAACAGGCATTGGAGTTAATGGCAATTGGTCGTCAACCTGCAGCCCGCTCATGCTGAGGTTAAATCTGAAACAAAAAATATATTGTACTATCAAAATTAAACTCTTGATCACCTTATAAAAATTGAAACAGAACAGGGAGAATTGATAATTCTCCTCATATTATTCTAAAGTGAGGATACGGATATATAGGGAAGAGTCATTCCAAAGGCAGCGTCCCAGCTTACAATGGAAGCAACTAAGCCATATTTAAAATAGGAAATACTTATCCCAACCAAACAAAAGGTAAAGTTGAAGTCTAAATTTTACAAAAGTAAGAGATGAAACAACTGAAAATAGATGAAATTATCAAAACAAATAAGGCATCTTTCGCAACAACTAATGCTGATGATAACATACCAATTAGTATGCATATCACCAACAAAAATCCACATATCTCATAAATTTAAAGGAAGTTGCATCATTCATAAGTTGTGAATAGCATGACTAGCTTTATGGGGCTCCGTGCAATGCATAGGCCTCATGTAGTAAACACAAAAAAAAAAAAAAAGCAACTTATTGGGCTGTATTCAAAGATGTGATTGTTGGTGGAAATCCTACCTACTAATTCCTGATCCCAAACCAGTTGAATATGCTAGAACAAGATTTTGAACAGACAGGTACAATATTTCTTCAGGTATATGATCGATAAAAGATATCCCAAGTTCAGCAAGCTCAAACGTGATGTGAAATTCACAATCTATTTCTGCTACAGGTTGTTGCTTTTGAAAGTCACTTTTTAAGATCTGGGGCATAGATGATAAATATTTTCTGTTCAGGACCACTGTAGGTTCAGTTTTTGGCATATAATCGATAATTTTTACAACTTTGATTTTCTCCTCTTTCACAATAGTAACATGCAAATATCTGGTTGATCCATCCTTTACATGGATAGGCTGGCAGTCAGACATTTCTTCGATTTCGTACTTTAGTGATTCCATTGGGTCAGCTCCATCGACTAATAGTTCCAATAAACGTCTTCTACCAAGATCTTCCCACAGCAATGAAGCAGCTGAGTTAGGAGGAAGCATCTGCCAAGAATCACCAATGCCATCAACTTGACAGAAGTGAATAGGCAAGGACATGGAACGATTCTCAATCCTGTCAGCATGAACTAAATTAATTAAACCGGAGAATGTAGGAAATACCTGCAGGTGGGACTATTTTTCTGAAATAAATCAACTCATAAGAAGGATGAAAATAATACGGCCATATACTTTACATAATACAAGGTAGATTGAAGGACCCCAAAGCAAAAATGGTATTCAAATACTGAAAACAAGAAGAAAACAGGAGAACAAGCACACACAAAACGCTACCCTCTAGTATTGAACAGACTAGAGAATCTCCACACACAAACTCAATTATTGCCTGCCTCTTACTAATCCCTATTACATGCAGCATATTCTTTGATACCTTAAGGTACATTTGAGAATTTGGGATGGGATGGAATGGAGTGGAGCGGAAAATTTCATTGTTTGGGAATTTTATAAGAGGAAGGTATGGTCTCGTTTGATCATTGTTTGGGAGTTATTATAAAACTAATACAGTAGAGTGGATTATAACCCTTTTTCCTTCCCAATGTTAGACTTCGAGGTCAATGTAGATGATAACTTAAGTATAAATTATTTATGTTTTAACTTCCTTGTCCTCTAGGATAGCTTGATTACAACATCTTCGGATAATAATAATGATAAGGATATTCTATGATACATAAAATTTATTCATATATATTTTTTTGTATTAATAAATGCCCTTTTGTGTTCAAATTAATAATTGTAAATGTAACTAATAGTTAATAGTCATAATTGTTTTAAAATAATTAGATAAAAAACATTAAAATATTTATCAAATAGAAAATAAATTAAATAATAAATTAAAATTCATAGCTAATAAAATATAAATGAAAAATAAACAAAATAACTAGGTTTCTGTCCACATTTATATCTACTAAGGTGCATTACTATTAGTTTATAGAGGATGACAAGGAGGGGGAGGCAAAGGGTGGCAAGGAGGAGAGGAGGGAGAAGTGATGACTAAGGAGGAGCTCAAAGGAGGAGTACAGGATTATGAAGAACAATTTTGTAATTGTGTTATTAACTTCAAGCGATTCCATCCTTGACCCCCTCCAATTTTAGGCCTTAGCAAAAGTGGATTTATTAATGTTAATATGGTCTTGGAGGCCCTTCCTGACCACTCCACTCCTTTCAGAGAAATCCTTCCACTTGAATCCTTTAATTATCTCACTACCATGAAAAATATCAGAGAATAATTCTTCTCTTCACCCAAAAAAAAAAAAGGTGAGATGTAAAGAGATAAGAAACCTGTAAGAACTCGACAAAGAATTTGGACGAAAAATAACTTCAAAACGGGATCTTTTGGCACCACTTCTCACTGCCACCCTTAACTGTATTTGATCATCACTGACATCTTTTTTCAAGCTAATGCGCATTGTGCCTTCATTGCAAACACTAAATGGAGTGCTCCATTTGTAGCCTTCAATGCGCAACTGAATGCATATAGATTACTTTAGAAAGATATGCTAAAAACATTGACTTACTCAAAAAGGAAGAAAAACTGAATTAAGACTGTACACCTTCAACAGTCCAATTTTGGTGGATGACTGCCACTCAAAGAGTTTTGGAGAATCAGTGGGATGAATCCATACAGCTGCTGAAGAATCACATTGCTTCAGGCAGATACTACAACCTGCTCGATTACTGAATGTTGTGTGTGGCTGAATATGAACTGCCTGGGTATCAATACATTGACAGCGTAGTTACTTATAGAGATCCAATTCTAAAGATCAAAAGATTGCTTCTAAGTAGAAGTCAGCATCTAGTGATTTGATTTCTAATTTGAAAGATAACATGAGGCCAAACAGAAATTTGTTAGTGTTATATGGGATAAACAAGAATTATATATCCACAAAGGTCCAAATCAAATATTAATCTTTCAACCAGTGGTCAAAGTAATAAGCCGTAATACAATCTCATTGTTGAGAAAGAAAATTGAAATCTAGCATTTTTCTTTAAGTTGGATTTCAGACCTGACCTCCAAAGGCAGAGGTAGAAACTTTCTTAGGTGTGCTGCGATTGCAAGTAATGTATAAAATTTTCTGAGAGAAAAATACTGACTTTACAAGAAAGGAATTTTATCGAACATATAGGTAAGAAGAACTGGAGCGCCAGAGACAATGTAAATAGAAATGGCAAGTTGAATCCAAACAAAGGACAACATTTAAAAGAAAAAATAGAAAGAATGAAAATCAAATAAATGAAAGTGAGGAGACAAAAATAAAATAATAAAAAAGATCAAGAGAAAATGATGATATTTACTCTTTGATATATTAGTCTATTAACATTAGAGATTAAAAAGAATATCTTATCCCTTCTAAATTTTTTAAACTTCCTGTAAAACATTGTTCTAAAAGTTTGTCGTTATTATCATTATTCTAAAAGACCCAGGCAATTATTAGTGAAACTTATCTACCATAAAAGTTAGGTAACAATCATAATAATTTGTAATTTAAAGTATGAAATATATCAAGTCAGTTATATTAACGTCTAATTATTCTATCACATTTATACAAAATTTGACATTAATTATTAAGGGGATTATATATATATATATATATATATATGTTTCACACACACACACACACCCCCACTATCATTGGCGTTATCTTTTGTTTCGTATCCTTATAAGAAGAATGGATTTCAAAGCAATGAGCAGTGTGAAATTACTCGCACAATACCCAATGTCTTTAACGCTCTAGCTAGACATGTGGGAGATGGGCATCCTGAGAATGTCTCATAGAGTCTGAGGGAACATGAGATAACATTGCAAATAAAACTTTCCAACTGAAAGGTAAGTACAATGTAGGTTCTCTAACCTTTGTTCTGTCTGACGTCATGTTTAATAATGCTGAAAGCCTGTAGTAAGATCCATTTAAACTTAGAACCTTGACATCAATCCGTTCCTGAAAGACAAATGAATTCTAAATGAACATTATATAATGTAAGAGAAACCTGACATTACTGATGCGTCAACACCTAAAAAAAAAAAAAAAAAAGAAATTTACATATATCTGAAACAGCGATGTGAAGCAGGTAATTTTATGTCTTTTTCGTATAACCTTGTTTTCTAGTTCAAGCAGAGAAATCCCAGAGCTGTATACTTCAGAATGGCACATAGCAATGGCAATGCCCACTTGTGGTGACTGGTACGTATCTTTATGGGATTGAAAGAATGTAACTCCACTACGACTGGCATAGTCTTGTGGTGAGAGCATGCTAGGAAAATGACCACTGTCTTCAATTGCTTCAAACACTTGAAGATTTCTCCTTGAACCAGAACTTTTTTTGTCGACTGTTTTGGAAGACTTGATGCCTCTAGAAAGTGGAAGAGAATCCATATCTGCACTTTCTAAATATTCCACTCCCACCACACGGTATGCTAGAGCAAGAGATGACTCATTGACAATCCAATATGGAACAAAAAATCTCAACGTTTTAGGTGCAGCAGTGGTCCCACCCATGTCGTGTTCAATGCTCACACGCAATTTCCTGCAAGAACGATATAGCTATGGCGATGGCAGATGCTAAAATAAAGATTACACTGGATTATAAAAGAAATTCAATGTGCAGCAGTGTATAATTTGTTGCAAGTTTTCATGTCAGTATCACAGATTGAGATATGAAAAAGAGCCTGTTTAGAATGAATAGCATGGCAAAAGAATAATCCTCAAAAGGTTACCAGAAATGTTTAACAATTTTGAAAAGGAATATTCATATTTGATTTGGAAAGATGCGCATTATGGTGTGAATACAAGGTACTTTAGGAAATTAACTTTTATATTTTAAAGTTGTGATCACAAACCTACTACTTTTTTGGTGAACCATTCGGAATGATGAGACATGACCAGAAAAAGAAGAATCCAGCACCAAAATAGCGTCCTGAACCAAGAAAGCAAGAAAATGATACGAAGAATACACAATAACTACACATGCAACCAATTCAACTAAGATATTTATTGAATAAGATTATGTCCAGGAAGACCTAACTTTGCCATTACCTTTTCCATAACCCAGCCTTCCTCCAGAAATAAAGTTAGATACACAGGTTTCTGAATATCCACAGAATATATATGCACATTCTGACGAGACAATATGGTACCATGATGCTGCTCAACTCGATTCCCTTCCTTGGTTTTCTCCCAAATTGTAAATTCAGCAGAGCAAGGAAGCCAGTTCTCCAATTTTATAGGAGAGTTAATTGATATTCTCCAATCATACACAGGTGCATATACTTCAGTATTAAGAACTGCGGCATCAATTCCAACACTTAACCAAAATAGTTTGCTTCCGCTGCTAGGGTTACAGCACAGAAGTACATCCTTCTTCTGAAGCTGATTTAGCTTCAACGGACAATAGGACATTAGTAAATTCTGTCTAGAACCTTGATCTAATAGGAGCTGATCTTTACCACCATACATATAACTTTTACCAACAGCAACTGCAAGACCTGATGAATAGAAGAGCTGAGGACTGTCAACAATCGGTTGAACCTGCAAACATTTATCACAGTCCTTGGAGGTGCTTGCCCAAGATAAAACAGTTGAAGCGCCAGGATATACTAGAGATGTTCCACTCCCTGTGCATTCTCTGCCTTCCTCAGAAAACTTTTGTCTAATCCAACGCCTCCGTCGGAAAACATCACAGGCTGATTTTGCTGAAAACTTTAAAGAGTTAAGAGGCCATTTCAAGCTTTTAAGATCAGGCCCATATACCCAGCCATCATTGTCAGAAAATTGACATCTGTCTATCATCCACGCTGATGACCATTTCCAACCGTGAGGAAGTGGAGGTTCAAAGAAGTCCTTCAAAACACATGACCAATGGATTAACTATGCTCATAGCAGATATTGAAGTTAATTCACAAGAACATACTGGAAACATACTAACCTTTGATGAGTATGAGAAGTCCCTTGTGCTCCAGTGGTAGATATTTTCATGATTCAAACCTAGTGATTCATTAACCCAACCAGACGTTGGATGATAATACTGATTTTGAAAGACCTCTTCCAGTAAAATCTCAGGACCGCTTGCTCCAAGTGAGTGATCTGTAGCATAGCTTATAGATGCCTCACATGTAGAAATATTGATTGGAATGTCCGAGTCATTCACTGTTGTGACAAGACCCCTGAAAATTACATGTTTCTTGCCATTTTTCATGACAACTTCCATTGCAATAAATTCATTTTGTAATAATTTGGGAACCACTAAAAGTGGAAGCAAAGATCGAACACTTGCCCATTCACCCCTAGGGTCAAGCCCTACCCAGAAACCTACATCTCTATCAATATCATTCTTATTTTCTGTATCTTTTTCAAGGTTTGCAATTGAATTTTTTTCAAAATAAGAAGTTGAAAGTAAGAGGCACCCCTCATTAATGTCTTCCTCATTGTTCTGTTGAACCTGAAAAAGTGAAAAAGAAAGAAACAATTGAAAATTAATATCTAGGTAAAGGACACGTGATGTAAGAATGCAAAATATAGTAAATCACCATTCTCCTGAGTGGATATGATGTAATATTCGGGACATCATGTGCTTGATGACACATTCTCACAGAAGCCACCTTCCTTAAAGTATGTGCACTATGTCCAACGGAAACAGAAAGCTCACCCACAACATCACCTGCACAACGAGTAAACAAATTTTAAGGGAAAGGCAAAAGAAAGCCGAGTTTTTTGTTTCATCATTCTCACTAAAATATCACTCAAAATGAAGTGAACTATTGATCAGAGAAATTGAGTCTATGGATCTTATAGACTTTGCTTGGAAAAAGCCCACTTAAGAGGGCAGCATAGAGATACCTTTTCCAGCTTTCGCAGCAAGATTTGTAACCTCTATTTCCAACTTAGCAGGGGTCTGTAACAAGTTTCTCAATGGAATAGTACGTACAAAAAAATCCATTAGTATGATAACAATCTGAAGTTTACGAGTGTGGTCTATGCAGGAAAAAAAATCTGATTGGAATCCATAATAGAGTTATCAGATAAATTTCTGACAAAACAATTATTTTAAAAAGACAAGTGAAAAAAGGGGAAGTCTATGAAGACACATACCAAGGAGATCTATTAAGATAGTTGGATTTTATCATAAAGATGGAGATTGAGATTTTCTCATTCTTGCTCATTAGCCTTCAAGCATTGGCATAGTTGATTATTATTTTCATTATTAGTTGATATCTTGTAGTTTCATTAATGTGTTTTTTGAATATTATTATTATATTCTATTTGCCGTGGTTTCTTTCCTTGATTTGAGGCATGAGCATCAACCTTCTCTATCCATCTCACTCTGTAATTTATTCTCCAGTAATGGTTTTCTATGTGAATGGAATAAGGAAACTCAATCTGGGTTTGCTCATATCCCATCAACTTCATACGAAGAGAGCATAATATTTGCTTAAGGTCTATCTAAATAGTCTTAATCAGGACAACAAATATATAGGACCAGATCAGAGCAGAAGTATGGAACTAGCCAATGAAATACCTTTTGAGGAAGTTCAAAAATGAAGAGTTCATTCCATTTTACCATGCCTTCATCCCCATCACTACTTGAAATTAAAGGCTTCACACATCTTGTCCTTGCAGTCTGGGGAAAATGCTTTTGCTGTTCTGTTGGTTGGCTCTCAACAACCAGACGCAAAGCACAGAAGAAGTTATGGCTGTTTCCATCATCAATGACGGGTAAACCCTACATATATTAGAATAAATCAATTCAATACTTCATGTACGGGGAATTGCGATTGAATTTCTAGATAAACCATTTAACATAGTATCACCCTGGCTCCAAGTATCTGTACAGAAATATAGTATCGCGGTGCCAAAAATTTGTCCGCAACATTTAACCTATCTGAAAACCTTGGAGGTGAAATCCACACCAAGGCAGAGTCACCGTGATGTAGCTTGTCAACAGTATCTATATCTTGCTCAGACTTTTTGACAAAGATATTGCAACCAAGTTTATTTTCTACAACCACAGTCTGCAAGTCATCCACATCCAACGCAGAAAAAGTTGTGTCTTCTCCATTTCTTGGTTGACCACCAATCTCCTGCAAAGCCGATGAGCTGGTAAAGCTTATATAAGACATTTCATTCAACGTGATATATGTATGACTGTTTATAAATTTGACCTCATTTAGCTTCATTGCTTTCTGTTCAAGATCTAATTGTCTTCTCCATGAAAGAATGCCTTCCACAAAGGTTTCAAGATTTGCTGCACTGATATTCACATTCAGGATACTGGTAGCAGCAACACGAACTCTCTTTCCAAGCCCTGATGGTGAGTGTGCATTGGTATCATAAATTTCAAACCTAAACAAGTCGAATGGGAAAAATTTAATTGATAGAATATTCCCACTAGGACTTTTTGATGATTAATGAGAATGTCAGAAGATTTGAAAATTTCACAATTTAATTCTTTTTGAAAATTGTTAAAATTAATATATTACTTAAATATTCCATCAAATGGCTCCACAAGTGGCTCCCATGCCTCTAATTGTGCATTAAAGGTTGATGCGGCAATTGAAGAAATCAGCACTGCATTCAATCCTTCTAGTCCACCATGTGTTGCAAGTTTGATGTTGGTAATGGTCGTGTCAAATAGGGGTGTCATCTGGAAGGGTAGTCGAAATTATAATTGAAGTTTACAAGAAAATGGTGGCTCTCAACAAGTAAAAGTGATATTGTTGGTATAATATAATGGTAGAGCGATGTTTCCACAGTAGGCATAGAAAACACACCATTCCACAGAAGCTGTCCAAAATTGCCAAAGAAAGCCGTTTGAGTTTCAGCTCAGTGGTTATGTTATCACGAGTCTTGGGCTTCACTGAATCACCAATTATGTAGGCCAATCGGTTGGATGGCTTTCTAAGATCAGAACGAGCCAGAAAACTGCAGGCCTGCAGAGAGGATACACGTTTAACCTTTCCCCTCCCCCCCCTTAAAGTTTGATAATATTTGAGTAAAATATAACACTCATAAACCCATTAATTAAAATCAAACTTCTTATGCTACAAGCGGAACACTTTTTGAAGGACAGAGAGCACTGAAAGTTAAGAGTAACCTGATTTTCAACTTTCCATATACTCCAGCATTGAGGTGCTCTTGAAGATCTTGAAAGTGGCACCTCATGAACATCTGCTTGACTAACAAGATCAATCCTTGGGCAGCATAACAAATCTACACTTGGTGGTTCGTCTGTTCTGGAGCCAATACATCCTAGAGAAACATAACCAGGAGGAGCTGTAGGATACCAGAAAAAAACTTCCTCAATTCCTTTGCCTACAATATGGGCGACTTTGGTAAATTGAACAGGTTTTGCTGAAATATCAGGATTGTCATTCTTAAAGATTATTCCAAGTGTAGGAGGCTCCAGGCTGAAAAGACCGCAAAAGAGACAAGATATTAGAACAATTGAACAAACAAAAGTTCAAAGTAGGTCACCCAAAACACAAATAATGACTAAAAATGGAAAAGAAAGTATAAAAATGACCAGGTCTAACCCTTCAGTGATGCAATCAGCCAAGGCAGCATAACCAAGATGAGCAATAGGTCGCCAAATGGAGACTGAATGATGAAGATCAGTGCCTTTGTCCCACCAAATTCTCTCAAAATTAGGCGTTGACATATAGAAGCTAGCTCCTCTTGAAATGGAGCTGAGAATATCCCATTCAGAGGTATTCATACTTTGGTCTAACCCCTGATATTCATCATCATGATCAGAATTAAAATCTGCAACTGGATCTACTAGATAAGACGACACTTGATTTGAGTTCCAGAGTAGCAGATGATTAAGGCCGTAACATCTATCTTCACGGGGACATTCAATTGAAGAATGTGCAAAAAACGACCCAATAACATTATCAAGACGCCATATGCTAAATCCAGAAGTAAAGTGAATGTTCGGAGGAATATTAAATATGCAATCTGAAACTAATGTTGATGTTACAAGATCTGAACGTAAGCAATGAACAACATGAGTTGTGGGTGGGTGTCTCCCTACATGAGCTACACAACCTAATGCTATGTAGCCTGTGGGTGCAATAGGCATCCAGAGAAAGCAATCACTGCCAGAAACAGAGTGGAGGCCCTGAATACTCATAAATGATCCGATAAGGTGGAAACCAATAGGCTTCCTTACACGACCATATATGTTGCTTACTGCCATTACCGCCTGTGAAGGAGGAATTGCCCTGACAGGAAATTGCATTAGGAATTATTTTAGCAAAGCATCCAAAGTTATTCATAACCCATTCTATCAAACATCAAAAAAGAAATGCAAGACACAGAACATAAGCTTTGGAAAAAAAACCTATTTCCTCCAACAAAACAAACTACACCTCAATCTCAACAATAAGATACTTAATGAGAGATGGGTTCCTCTAAGTGATCTTTCTTGGCCACTAAATTCTGCAGCATGCAGCTTTTGCAGGTTTGTGGTGTTCTAGTTAGAATAGAATGCAAAAATTTCTAATACGGCGTTAAAAGCCAGGTTAGCAATTAAACTGGTTGAAGCAGTCGTTCACAATTGTTTGGTCAGACCAACCATGATTAATACTGTATTTTTAATTATATATCGATTATTTTAAATAAGAAAGATGAAAAATGAAAAATGAAAAAAAAAAAACACAATTTGTTTTCAAACCAACAAACAATAACAAAATAAAGAAAAATAGTGAGTGACGATAAGAAGTAACTATAATCTAAAAAAGTTAATAGATATTTGATATTAAAAAAATGAAATTATTATGAGTTGTAGGATACCCATGATGTGCATACTTATTTTCTAGCACGTGCATATTATATTTATTCACTAAATTCCTAATGCTTATTAGGTATATCATAACATTGGGGGGGCCGGGGGGGTGACCGGCTTAAACTGGTTGAATAATTTGTTTTTTCAGTCTCGATTGATTTTTGACTGGTTTTCTATTAGTGCAGTTTACCCTACTCTCCACACTAGCTCAGTGACAAGTTCATTGGTTTTCTAATCTGACTGGCTGGTTTGGCTCTTAATGCTTTAATTCTTTATAAAAGATTTCATATGCCACATCCTTGGTAGAGGATTATACTATAGTTTTTTTTTTTTTTAAAAGGTAGTCTAAGAGGAATTCCAATTTTTTCCACTTTTTTCATTATTTTTGGACTTTATTGTGTATGGCCTTATTCTAGGGGAAGCCATTGGAAATTCTCTTAGCTCTAGACCCATAAATAGTGTTGCACCCATTTTTCCCAGGGATGCTTATTCTTCAGCTTCCCTTGATGATCTTCAGAGGGATGGGAGGGCTCTTTTAGTTAAAGAGATAGTTGTTTTTCCATTGTCTTTCTTATCTTCAGACACGATTTCATGCCCTCTGTTTCATGCCTTTTGTTATTATTCTTTCTTCTTATCAATAATTATTTTTATACAAAGCAAATACTACACATTTTGTCTTAGAAAGTATAAGGAACTAGAGCTTCAATTGTCACACCAAGTACAACATGGATGAAAAATAGAAACTACCTTGATGTCACACAATCTCCTAACACAACATAATTTGCCGGTGGTCGAGCCCTCCAAAAGGTGATACTGTTTTGAGAGTCAACCTCTGCGAAGTACAAATGACCAAAAAGTTCATAAAGAATCAAATATTGCATTCTCTTGGCTATATGAGACACAACACACAACAACCATGAACCAAAAATGGAAAAATAGATATAAATTTTTTATCTTCGTTTTTTGAAAAGGTTGTCCAGTTCTTTGATCTCTGTTCTTATTAATGTAAAACAGAGATTCACAAAGTGATTGAAATAACCTAAACAGAGAAGTCTGAAATCTCATAACTTTAGGGTATCAAACTAATTCAAAATAAAACAGAAACCTTTTTGAGACACCCAAATGCGGTCAAAGTTGGTACATGGAACCAGGGGTGTTGTATTTCCAAAATTCAATGCAGCTGATGCCTGACTTTGCAGATTGAGTATAAGAGAAACAACACTAAGTGAAAGATGGATACATATGTCTGTTGATAGTAAAGAAATATTTCTCTTGTTCTTTACTGAAGTATATCCACCGGAAATATCCACTGGATCCAGGATGACAAGACCAGAACCAGCCTCAACAGTAAAATCTTTCACCAAGCCTCTAATCCAAGTGTCTTTTTCCTTGGAGGCATACCTGCTCATATTGAGAGAATAAAGTTAAGGTCAAAAGCTTGTTTGTCACATACCTTAGCTGCAAGAACAGTTACTTTTGCCAATCAGTAAGATCCCCTCTCCCCCAAATACAAAGGACATATGAGAACACTAAATAAATTAAAAATAAAAGGTATTTCCCATAAGATATGGTAGGAAACCAGTGCATCATGCCCTGATCCTGTAATGCACTATAGTCTAGATGAAAAAATCCTCAAAAGGGTATTTGATTTCTGTTAGAATAGTTCGTGTCGCATTAATGATTATTGATAACCCTAGTACTTGATCTAAATTTTAATTATTAAATTGATTTAGGGATTACTCTTGATGAACTGGAACTTGGTCAAGAAGCCCAAACCATCCAAGAACCTGAAACTACTCCCATAATTAAACCTAATGTACCAAGAGCCATGATGTGCCCCAAAGGGAACCCATGTTTTGATGTCAAAAGGAAGTAGGTGCAGAAGCAAAGGAATTCGCACTTGCAGTAAACATCCTATTGGTAAAATGTGTCCTCTGCTAAATTATCTCCATCCTATCTATGGCTTTTTCTGCTAATATTTCTCATGCAAAGATACCTAGCTGTATTTATGAAGCTTTCATCTCACTATATTTATGAAGCCTAGAAATGAGAAGCCTGTACAAAAGTTGCTAATCAAGAAATAATGGAATGCTAAAGCTTGTGAAACCTTAAAGGGAAAGAGATTGTAAAGTGAAAATTGATAATCAACATCAAATACAACTCTGACATGAGTAGCAGAAGCAACAATAACAACAAAAACCTTATCCCACTAAATAGGGTTGGCTATACATGGATCATTTGTTGTCATTGTGCTCTGCCCAAGACCAATTCTTCCTGATAGCCATTAACTAAGAGATCAAGTGTCCTTATTCTCCCTTTACGTTTCTTCATAGGGCTAAAGACTATCTACTCACCCCTCTTGTATATGACCAAACTATCTTAAATGATTTTCTATCATTTTTCCCTCATCAGATGTCACACCAACTCTGACATGATCCTAGGCAAAAAATACAAGGCAAGGTTGGGGGCAAAAAACACAAGGCAAGGTTAGGGGCAAAAAACACAAGGCAAGGTTAGGGACAAATGGCTTCACTCAACTCCATGGAATTAACTACCAAAAAAGATTTTCAGGTATGACTAAGTTTATGATGGGAGTATAGACCCAGATTCACAATTATCTTTATTTCAAAAGTTTAAATTTAATTCATTTTCAGTTTTGAATCAGGATAGAATTTATTAGGAATTATATTTTACATTAGCTAGGTTTTAAAGACTATAAGGAAAGGTGTGCAAACTCAACAAATCTTTACATGGCCTTAAGCATTCTCTGTGAGGAATTTGAAAGGTTTTCTGTTGTTGTGAAAACTCAAGGTTACACTCAGGGGCACTGCACTAATTATAAATAAGGTGAAGAATGAAAGTAGTACAACTGATTCAAATCCATCATACTAGTAATTAATGAAAGAGAAAGAGCTAAAGAAATTAGAAGAGATGATGAATTAAATAAGTCTTTGTATTTCTTTCAAATCCATTTACAAGTTATGGACTCAACTACATCTAGGCCTAGAACTAGAGAGAATCAATAAAAATGTCCAAAAGAGAAAGGTTATTTACAATAAACTCCTAAATACATGACAGAAAAGGAAATGTTAGGAATTCCACATCAACCAAAATACTTGTCCTAATCTATCACAAATTGATAATATTCTAACATGCCTGAAGGATAGAAAACATATAGATTAGCTAACAAACCCATGGCTCCTGAAAAGCACCCAAAAATAAAAAATCCAAATCTGCCATGGCACTCTAGAAAGCAGTGATAGTGAATGTTTGTTTGAATCTCAAAAACGGATCACACAAACACATGGAGATGCAACCATACTGGACCTTCAAATTCTAGATAAACTAATTAGTATTAATTCTATCAAGAATTGCCGTCCAACCAAAAGAGTTTGCCTTTACAAGAGCCTTAATTAGTTGTTTTTCATCAGGATTACTATCTCATGTTTAAAATTCTATTTTATTTTTCTCTATTCATTTTGGTCTTATCTCTTGTGGAGGGCATCATATCCTTTTCTCTCACATCTTTCTCTATAATACCATTTCTTATTTTATCTTTTAAAATAAAGTATGAAATATATCTGTCTGTGCGCGCGCGCGCTGAGAATATAAAATAAATGCATAAAACACTACTCGAGTTTGCCCAAAAAAACTGAAGGCTTGAATCATATGCAAACAACAACACAAGAAAAGGGAAACACTCACATGAAGCTTAAGTCCAACTTAGCTCGAATAAGCTTTTCTCCATACCATGAATCATCCAAAGATGACTTTGTATCACAATAGAAGGTGAATTCTGAAGAGATAACCTTCATACCAAAGTTAAATAGCCGTCAGAAATAATCTACATGGAAAATAAAATTTCCAACCTTTTCAAGGGAAACAAATTTCTTGCAAAAAATTTATAAAAAAAGTAAGACAATTTCTGATACAATATATTGTAATTAATTAGGAAATATTATCTGTATCTGTTATATTCCTAGGATTAAGGGATAATAATCCCCACATTCGTTGCAAATATTTTTTATTTATTTCCTTCCTAAAATAACACCTAGGATTGCTCCCTCATATGTCTATATATACCCATGTAATCTGTTTAATAGAAATAATTCGAGAATACTTTCAGACCTCTCTGTGTCAATTCTTTCATTTTTCCCCCTTCTGGGGGGAAAAAAAGAAGAAGCAAACCTGGGATACTATCTCAAATGAATCAAAAGCAACTCAAATTAGCACATAAGTGAAGCTTCTTTAATGCATTTTAGAACTGTTAATGAACCAAAGAAAGGAAGGTTCTTTTTTTTCAATGCAGATTCACTAGTGATCAGGAAAAAGAAACAGACATTTAATAAGAGAACGTTTTCTTTTGAGTATTGAAGGAATATCATGTATAAATTTTGTTTTCACTTTCTCCCTATTTAGTGAAACACCAGAAAACACAATGAAATTTCAGGATCCTTTCAAAATCTGTTGCAATAAGATATTATGGTGTATGTAGTTGATCTAGAACATCTTGTTTGCAGGCAGATAAAGGAAGGTATGCCATGGGTTGCATATCCGATGCAGCTGATTTGTGACAATTAAGCTTACTTATATACAGTCTTCAATCTTGTTACAGGACTAAGCATACAGAGATTGATTATCATTTCAATAGGGAGAAAATTGTGTCTGATTGCATTATTAGTAGTCTAGTGAGTTCAAATGACCAAAATGGTGAACATGTAACTGTCAGAAAAATCAAAGATCATCTAACTGGAAATTTATTAGAGGTGATCACATCCTTTCTTTAATGACAATTACAAAGATATGGGCCTCTAGTACAGGCTACTTAGTTTCCAGTTCCCTTACTACTAAATAGGACAATAATTATCTTCACAACACAAATAGGACAGCAGCTGGTTGAAGTAGGATACAATGAGATTTATTGTAATTGGGAGATATTCCTTGGTTATTAAGAAATTCTTGAGTGAGTTTCTTGCGCAGATGAATATAATAATAAGGAAACATATAATGTTGTGCATGTTTGATGCTCGCTAATGTGAGACCAAACATGCTAGTAATGTCTATTTCAACTGTATGCATATAACTGTTGGAAAAATCATAGATCATCTACCTGGGTGTCAAAGGTGAAACTTTGAATTCCACTATATTCACTTTGGGAATATACAGAACTCGAAGTGTCAAATGATTTAGCCATACGCTCCAGGTTCTTCTTGCCACTAAACGAGGGCTTGTCCAGCTGTACTATTTCAACACCATCATCTATAGAGACTGAGTAGCTGCTATCATTACTAAGGTATGTATACTTCCTTAGAAGAGAACCGTTCTGATGGATCAATCAATATCAAAGTTGTAAGTTTCAAAACGATAGAAAGCAACTTTTGTACTTTTCATGAAACAAAATGATGAAACTCCATAACTACTGAAAATAATTTCTATATATCATTGAAAAACAGGGACAAAAAACAGATTCCTCCTTTATATATCCACTCAGAGAAGCAACGTAGGATCCTCAACGCTAGCAAAAACAAATACCTATGGCAGCAAAGGAAAGCAACTGTAATGCAATACGGAATAACAAAATAAGGGCCAATAAACAAAGCCTCCTAACACTTGAGAGGCCAGAGACTCTCCCAATCCAGATTGAAATCGTGCCTTCTCTGACTCTCAACCTCCCCATATATTCACCCTAACGTCTCACTTCTCCCTCCTCCAGCACATGGATCATTTACTTCCATGCCACATTTCCCACCTCATCACATTTGTACCATCTTACTCTTTCTCACATAAACTCATCCCCTTACTCCCTACAAGCACAATATATGGTTCTTTTTGCCTAATGGTCACAAATAACTTCGGTAGCATGTCTCCATTTAATCCACCCAGTTGAATTCTCTAACTCTGGACAACAGAAACCCCTAAATCTGAAGTTCACTAATTTTGTTGAAATCAAGGTACCAAGAATGTTGAACCAAGTCACCAAGCTTAGATAGGCTGTCTTTATTCATTTAAGCTTTGATGGTGCCTGGCATTTGGTCATGATACAGTGATGTTTGGACAACTCTTTTACATTATTAGGCCTGATAGGAATTCTGTTTCTGCTTCAACTTTGAACATTATTAGGCCCGGTATGAGGAATTCTTGTCCTCCAGTGAGTTGTAGATTTTTTCCTTTGGTGATAAAATTTCTTCTGAAATCTAGGCCAAATTTCATACTTGAGAATGATACTCTGATCTAAATCTTATCACAGAAAATTTTGTGTATATATGGGGATTATGGAAACAAGTTTGCCACAAGAATTCCATTAAAGCAGCAACAGAAAAAAAAAGGTTTATAAAATATATTATCTGTGAAACAAATTGAGGAGGGAAAACTTAAATTTAACTAGTTGTTTTTTCAGCCAAGAAATAGTTGATTTAATAGCAGAAAATCAAGGAATTATAACCACAAGACAAGGCCAAGGTTCTGCAAGATCAACACACCTCCTTAAGATAAGATATCCAACATGCCTGTCTGGATTACTTCTTCAAATTTCATTTGTGATAGGCTGTTGTTTAAGCTTGATTACTTCTTCAAATTTCATTTGTGATAGGCTGTTGTTTAAGAGGTCATGAAGATTTTCATGGAAGAGAGACTGATTGTCACTCAAGTGGGATGAAGAACCCTGTCCCAAAAGCTAACTAAACTTGGTTTAAAAATCCCATAAAGTAGTCTATGGTGCTTAATAAAGAGTGGGCGTCCTATAGTACTCCTTTTCCATCAGAGACTAACAAATAAACAGAACGAAGATGGATCATGTCCACTCTGCATCTGAGAATACTTTAACACCTCTATGCGTCCCTTTCTAGATAAAAAAGACCCTTTCCAATCATCACTTTTAAATACCTTAATATTCTAAAAACAGCCTCCATGTGCTCCTCTAAAAAGAACCTCTATATAGTGAAAAGAACAATAACCAGAAAGAAATAACCAACTTATAGTGTGTGTATATTTAAAATTGCAAATTAGCTTAGGCACAAATGGTAGTACATGAAGTACGACCTTAGGTTCTTAGTAATTAATACATTTCTTTTAACCTAAACACCACATACTCATCATTCAAACACATACTATTTTTCATTGAACATTTCGTAGAAAAGAAAATAAACTTCTTAAATGTATTAGAAACTAAGACAAAATTTACATGGTAACAGTTTGATAAGAAACATACTACCTCAATCTTTACATTAACAAATCGCAATCTCTTCCCATGACCGATGAGTATAATTGGTCGAAACCTTCTGTTGTGAAGTTCCGTAGCATCTGTTTCAAGACCTAAACAGATAAGCTTTCCACAACCGTCATATGTATACTCATTGATGCCAGCACAGTCAGCAACTAACTGTTTGCATGGAGAGAGGTGAACCACATCTTCTGTCTGCTTGTAAACAGGCTTCATCAGCACTATGTTGTCATTGCTAATAGGATCATTCTTTGGATCCATACTTTCCTCTCTTCCAATTAATGAACCCAACGAAGGTACAAAAAACTCAGCCAGAGCAAGAAGAAAATCTAGCACCACAAGAACCCGGGGTTGCTGAATACGAATCACAATTGATTGGGATGACCTCCGCCATCTGTAATCCATCAAGAACATTGTTAAAATGGGCAAATCAATGTCCATTCCAGCTTCACTGCTTATCCTTCTAGAGATGCTTCTATTAAAGGGAAAGTTTCCAGTAACTGCTTGCTTCAACGCATCAGTTGATGTTCCAAGCATCAAACGCATTTCAGAATTTGTGTCTGGGCGAACATCTAACACAAAGAATTTGGGAATTGTCACATAAAGATCTGCTTCTGACAAAGAAGTCATACGGTATGAAACCCAAAGGCCTTCCAGCTGGCAAAGCACCACAATATCAGAAATAAAAATGAAAATTAAACAAGAATTCTTAGATGACTAACATCAAGTGGAAAGAAAAAGGTTCTAAAATGTAGTCAGAAAAAAATAAATAAACACGAAGTTGAAATATCAGGCTAACAAATTTGAGTAGACAAGCAGACACCTCTATTGTGAGTTTATAGAAAAAATACTCACAACAATATGAGCCAATGGTGAAGCTTCATCAATCCCATTACACAACTCTAGCAATGCATGGTTGACAAAAACAGCCATAATTGTAACAGTCTGTGACAGCAAAAGCTGACTGTTCATGTTAACCTTATCAACCAGAAGCCTAATAGTATCTTTTGAAGCAGAATTTCCACCACGAAAGCTTGGAGGAAGCCTTGATTCCTCAGATAAATTCATGTATGTACAATCCAAAATCACTTTATATTCTTTAGCATACATTATGCCATGCAACAGATCCACCTGCTCAAGAGATCATTATGCTAACAAGAGAATTTAGTGACGTAGGTTCCAAAAAATATATATATATTTATGGGCAACAAAGTACTCAAGAAATACTTGACCGTGAGTTAGCAAGCAAGGATTTGAGTCAATTTTCACGGACTATGTTTTTATTTGTAATTATTATGGATCATTTGTAATCATCGTATTTATAATTTGACCCCAGAATAATCTTGGGATGTCAATCCCTTAAGTTTTGATATTTGTTCCTTGTGTATTTATCACCTTTCCTAGGAAAGTTCTTCCCTCCTTGTATATAAACACTGCACAACCTTTCTGATGTGAATCTCATAAAAATTTTTCCCTAAATCCTGTCATGGCATTAGAGCATATTGCCCTCGTTCGTTCCTGATCATGGCCTTTATTTTTGCTGCCATTGCTTTCTCTGTTTCCCAGACCTATTTCCTTTTGTAAGTGGCACTTTTCCCAGCTGAATGTCATTTTTTAGCCACCCAATACCTTACCAGCTGCCTAAAAAATGTTAGATCAGCCAACCCTTGGTAAATGAAGCTCAATTTTCTGCCACAGCTCATATGCAGATGCATGAGGGTGTGTGAGAGCTTTGTTCAACCACCAGTCGATCCAGATCACATTGTTCATATCAACCTGTTCCATCCAGGTTAAAGTCATCTGCTACCTGCCATTGTACTGTATCTTGTATTAATTAGCGCATATGGCAAGTTGCTAGTCAATCCAGCCTGTTACATATTGAAGGGGAAGAATTGTTTTGGCCTGATCTCAGCTCGTTCATACGCTTTTGAAGGGTTTTAAAAGTTCAATTGCTACATGCATGTCCTAAGACAGGCAATCCAAATTTTGACTCTTGGGATGATAAAAGCTTGACGATTGTCTCATGGCTGAATTCCATGATCCCTAAAAGTCAGTCCTATGTGTTTCTTCCGGAGTTCAGCTAAGGAGATACAGGATATTACACATCAAACCTAGTCTGAAGTGAAAGATGCTGCTCAGGTCTAATGAGATTAAAGGGGTGTTTGGTTATTCAAAAAAGCGCATTTCAAAAGTACTTTCATGCAAGTCAAGACAAAATTCTTCTCACATAATTATTTTGTAAACTGTAAAATTACTTTTAAAACCATGGTTTGGTTTTCACCCACACACCCCCTAAGACCAAAATCTCCAATACGAAATAGGACAGTAAGTCTTCTATTGAATAACTCAATATAGTGAGGAGTTTGTGGCAGGTACTAAATTGTTACTAGAGCATCGTGATGAAGTGCAGTGAAGACACACTAACCTTGAAATGCTTTGTGGAAAAAAGAATTTTCGGCGTCGTGCACGGTTGAATGTGGAGTTTGACATTGTGACTTGTGAGAATTCAAATACTTGGAAAGAGTTGCCAACCGTGGTAGAGACCATTGCTATTGTTCAAGAAGGAGAAGGACAGCGGGATGTGATGGTGGAAACCTAACCAGTGGAAGGCTCTGTGTTGATAAAACGTTAAGCTTTGACCATATGGAAACAGTGGTGAAGTTGAGCGACCTAAGCAATTTAACAAAGACTCTTGTGGTGCATCTAATGCAACAAAGCTCCTCAAACCGAGAGGAAGTGTTGAAAACGTCACATTAAAAACGTCAAAGTAAGCCTAAACAAGGAACAGAGCAAGGGAAAGCTCATCTGGCCACTACGATACTATTTTCTGAATTTGGAATCAGAAAATAGAATGCCATAGTTTCCCTCAAAAAGGTAGATTGAATTGGTACATATAGAAAGCATTCATGTTTCCATCTGTTTGGTGGAAGTAAAGTAGACTTGGATCAACGTTTCATACCAAATCCTTAAGCAACGAAATTGGTTCACACCAAGTGAAAACGCAATTTTAAGAAAATAATAGAAAATCCTAATTATTTGAATTACCTTCACTTCAAGCGAAAATGTTGGCACAATCCTGAAAACATCCCTCAAGCTTCGACGAACAAATATATCAATCCCTTGACCTTCCCTTATCATTGGTTTTCCAAGAATACCATCTATTCCAACTGACATGTTGATACCTATAATCTAGAATTGAAATAGAGTCAGCAATGTTTCAAAGATATTGATTATGTCAGCCCAGTTAGCACGATATATGTACCTGAGCATGAAGAAGATCGATATGGACAGCAGAAGGATCTTTCTCTTGAGAGCCATGCCAACTCAACTCATTTGTAATCTGTAGCCTCCCCAAATCAAGTTGAAGGAAACTGCAAATGAAGAATATCAATAAGATCCATATTTTAATCATAATCAAATGAATATAGTTATATATCATCAGACACTTCAAAAAATATGAGGAAGGGAAAAGGGAAAATACGGGAGGAGACCTAAATAAATATTAGGGTGACCTAAGTAAGGGAAAGTAAGACACTTCAAATCATAAACGAACCAGGGATGATGGGGACCTAAATAAAGATTAACCAGATACTTTGCCCACATTTCATAGCATAAAGCTTAGAGATGCCACACTTGGCATATGTACTTTTTATTCTTTTCCTAAGTTAAGATATAAACATTTTTTATTCGGTTAAAAGAAGAAACAGAATTATGGGAAAAAGGGAGGAAGAAAACAACTTAATCTGAGGAATAAGATATTGTACAATACAAAAAGAAAGAAAGAAACGAAAAATGCCCAATAAGACTTAAAAAGAAGACAAAGCTGACCAATATCTCTACATATCAGAGAAGTGACACTCATAGAAAATCCGTAACCCAAGAACCAAAATTATGCAATTAAATACTATCATATCCCATAAAATATATGCAGAAAGTGAAAGAAATTAATGAGATGCGGATTTATCAGTCTGCCTCATAAACTATTACAATAAGAGAGGGTCCCATGCATTTGCATGGAGTTTGAGGATGAGTTGTACCGTTCTAGGATCATGATGTGTTATTAATAATAGCCAGGGAAGTTAGTTAGAGGAAACATAGTTATGGGAGGGCGTTAAGGAGTTAACTGTTAGAGGTTTTGCCTATAAAAGGAGTGCGGAACTGTAAATATGGATTATGCCTATTAAGAATTATTCAGTGTACTATTCAGACTTATCCTCTTTCGTCTCTCCCCCCCCCCCCTCTCTTCCTATTTTTTCCTCATTCTTCTGCCCCACACATCAGATTTTAACAATGCAGCTTCAGTATATATTGATGATAGTCCAGTAAGAAAGAGGTATATGTAGCACATCTATTGAGAAGACTAGCATTAATTCTCCATAGAAGTCCATATAGACCAACAAGAACAAAGTACATGTACTGACTCTTTGCTTGTTGAATTTTTTGGAACAATGATAATTGGAGTGTCGAGTGTCAGATCCAGCTTGAGTGCAGTAGCTCCATCAATTTCATATTTTTGAATCAACCATTCAAACCCTCCAACTTTATCAACAAGTTTGATTGCTTCTTCAGTATGTGGGGAGGCAAGTTCCATAAAGTATACTGTTATCTGAACAAACATGACCCCATCAAATTTTGCAAAAAATCATTAATTAGTTCAAGCACCAGTTGTAGGAAAGAAAAAATGATAGCCAATCTAATGATATATGGACTCATAGAGACCATTTGCAATAGGTAAGACAAAATGATAAACTGAATCTGAGATGATAAATTGGATACAGTGACAAGCATGAAATACCAAGCATACTGAGTTTCCCAAAATACCTCCTGCACAAATCTGTAGAGGAAAACAATGCGAACAGCAGAAAGTTGACCTTGCAAGCTGTAGTCATATCCTTCATAATCATCATCTTCAGCACTATAGGAATGAAATTTTAACTGAAAAAGGATATTAGAGAGTAACAATATTCATTAAAAAAACTAATATTAATAAAAATAAAATCATAATAACATTCAAAACAAGGTTGGCTGGTAGAAAAAGATATCGCACCTTTATAAGGGAGTCACTGCCTGGATGGCGTATATCACAGAGCCAGGCCCAGTAGTGATCTGCACCGAATGACCTATCACAAAGTCTGAAATTTCCTAATGTGCCATGGATGGATAGAGAACTTAAGTGAACCTACATAATAAAAATAATTAATTACACAAGCATATTGGCAACAAAAGAAAGTGAAAAGGTCTAATCTTGTATCATCATAGAAACATAGCATATATAAAACCGGCATGCAGAGAGGGAGTATGGCTCTAGGAAACCTATTGAAAAGAACGCCATTACCTTTAGATCCAATAGGAAACTTTCTTGTACCAGCATAGCAAGCTGAGATCCATCCTCGTTATTAAGAAAAACCGCTACACTGTCTACATCCAAATGTAAATGAAATATTGCACGTTCCTTACTAAAGCCCAACAATTCTGTAACACGCCCTTTTTCATCTGCCTTTTCTTTTTTTATAAACTTGTGCTCCTCAGATGCTGGTGCCTTGTCATTAGGAATTGTGACATAACGTACAGAGCTTATATCCAAGCCAAAATTAATTAATGCCACAATGGTGGGCCTGTTGCAGTAGAACTCCAGTTTGGACATGTGAACACTCATCTGAAGAATATCACTTAGAAATTAAAATACAACGACTTGATTATAAAAGTTGACCATAGTGTAATTCCACGTTAACCCTCAAGTTGATTACCTGAGTGTCTATACCGTCATAATCAGGTGATAGTGAACTCCTCATCAAAAAAGTGACAGATATGAAATCTGAATGATCACTTCCTTCTGCCTCATAACACACCTCCAGGGGAGTATCCTTTCCCTTCTCAAATTCTTTTTCAAGAACCATGGTTTTGAGAGACTCCAAATCAGATGTAATCCCCTTCAATCCTCGCTGGTCCACATTCATATTTTGCAAGTAATTATCTGCATCTGTCTGATAGATGAAGTCAGACAATGCATCTTTAAAACTATGATCATCCTCAGCATATCTAACAGACACATCCTTCCCATAAGAATCACGTAAGCCAGAGGAAATAGATAATGCTTCATCTTTTAGCACAGAAATAGCTAGATAATGAGGAACCACAGATAGACAACCCTGAAGTTCATCCTTGATTCTCAAAGAATGCAGCTTCATCTTGACCGTCAGGTCACCATCTGCTTGAATGACATGCACCTAAGAAACCAAAATGCTAAAATATCAAGGGTAATTAATCACAAAAAGCATGTGCTAAGCTCACTATTCAACGGGGAAACTATGGTGGCTGCTGGAGGCCTAAAGGCCCATTGTCTATCCCATATACCAAATCTAGTCTTAGCTTTGACTTTGTAATTTGCCCTAATCCGATGAAACAATCGTAATTGTGAAATAGAGTATGAGAACAATTTCTTGCATTTCATCATAAAGGTTTGAAGCCTATTTATAACAAGGTAGGCTCCTTCAACATAAATGCTATTAATTACAAATGATCCTGTGCTAGTTACTGTCCTGATTATATGCTATTTATAAACCTATAGTAATTACAAATTACATAAAATGTTTTTTTACATCTCTAATGCTTCTCAAGTTGGTGCACATATGTAAATCATGTCCAACTTACTGCAAATACATTCCTCACAACATCTACTATAAGCCTTGGAGAAAATATCAAGGACGGTTCTCCAATCTTCACATAGCACGTAGAAATGACTGATTCTCGAAGCTTTTCACAAATGAAGTGGCCATCAATCTCAATCTGCTTGGTTTGACCATGAAATACGGATTTGAGGCGATGTACAGAGTTGCCTGGTTGTCACACCATAACTTTGCAAGCAATGAGGATTTGAGGCCGACCTCGTTTAATAGTCAATATATCCATACATCTCCCACACTGACTCTGCTAGCTCACAAATCTCATCACCTAAAGAAACAAGAAGTAGAATTTGGAGGCCAGATCCACAGTCGGGGCTGAGTTTAAAGCCACAACATTTGGGATTTGTGAGCTATCGTGGATAAAGATAATCTTAATAGACTTGAAGGTCAAATGGAAAGGTCCAATGAAACTTTATCACGGCAACAAGTCAACTAATCAACATTGCCCACAACCCGGTTGAGCACGACTGGGCAAAGTACACTGAGGATGGCCAGCATTTTATTAGAGAAACTAGAATGCGGTTTAATCTACATTCCTTTTGTTCCTACTGGCTATTGGTGACCAGCGGGAAGGTATCCTTATGAAAGGATTGTGTGGCATTCATTTTTAGAACTTAATCATCAAGCTAGGAATGAATAACACCACTCACGAGCTTGAGGAAATGTATTAAACGGTGCAAATTTTTGTAATTAATAGGGTTTTCATTGCATAACTATTAGGATTTTATGTTCCAGCATTTATCGGCAATATTCTCCTCTTATATAAAATCAGCTAACCTTGGTGATAAATCATCAAAAGCAATTTTCCCTCATTACTTTGTTGTGCTAAATTAATTAGAAAGCTTCTACCCAGTAAGCAGTATTATTGCTTTGTTTTACACCTATACATGAGATGGACTCTTTCCCCTTTTTCTTTTTTTCATGAGATGAACTCGTTTTTGTTTCTTAATATATCTTTAATTTTGAAAAAAGAATGAAAAGACCACCATGTCCCCATGCAATTCCTCGTTTCCTCCTTTCTCCATCCTCCTTCCTCCTTCAACAATGTCCTATGCCAGACACAAGTCCCCCACACAAAATGATACTATTTCTTTCTCCAACAACCGAAGGCAATGCACAACAACATTAAAGTTGAAAGAGGCTAGTAACGATCAAAATAAAGACGACTCGAGATTTTGGCATTATAACCACAAAGAAGAGCTTTCGGATCATTTGAAGCAAACTTTTTATTCTTTTGCCAAACAATCTGAAACACACTTTGGAACTTAGATTTGGAACACAAATATGGTGGCACAGACGTAGACAATTCACAATGACAAGTGCGAATGACGGTAGAAGTAGGTGGGGGACAAAGATGGGGTTGCAACGGAGGAGGGACTGTCAACAACGAACCTTGTTATGCTTCACCAGTGTAAGGAAAACTGCAACTAGAGTTATCGAGGTCCAAGAAGATTACTCCATCATAGTCGAAGAAGGTTTACATCTAATGGGCAGTTGAATCTTGAGATCGAAGAAGATGGACAAGCATTAAGGAGGTGTGATATTGAGGGGAAGGAGTAAGGAGGACAACGATGGAAGTTGGTGCAAGATAGAGGTTGGGTCGCAATGAAGGTGGGCCCTAGCTGCTAAGGATGAGCTTGCTTGGGCTTCGTCGCCATGGCCGTCGGTGTCAGAGTGAGGTAGGGCATCACAGAATATGTTGACTGCAGATGGAATAATTTTTAGGAATTTTGACCTTTTGAGGGCAAGTTTGACAACATGGCAGTGCATGGGAATAATGCAATCAAGACTACCACGAGTGAAATTCAAGGTTACAATAGAGATGAACTAAATGGGCTTTTTTTTTTTGGCTACATATAGATATTCCTGCTATCAGAGGCAATCCTATTCGAAGTATTGTTGGGCATTAAATGTGAACACCTCTCCCGACAGAAATTCGAACCTTGATTCACTACTTTCTAAGAGACTAGCCTCTTTTACTAGATCAAAATCCTGCTGGTAGCTCTTTATCTTCGTTGAATATAGCAATTAGAGATCTTACAATCTTAGATACTCCTCCGGTCCTTAATATAAGACCCATTTAACTAATTTGATTAGGTTAAGGAAGTTAGGTAAGTTAGTTAATTATAAGAAAAGTGACACATTTTTTCCAAAATACCATAATCATCTTTCTTAATACCCCCTCTCCCTCTTCTACTTGATTATAGGTGAGAGAGTATCTATAGGGGTAATTTAGAGAAAATTGATAAATATGAGAAATGGGTCTTATATTTAGAACCAAAATCAACTCAAGAATTGAGTCCTATATTAAGGACCGGAGGAGTATATTATTTGGTATATATTATTTTCAGGTACTCTTTGCTATTTTTATTAAATAATTTGTTATTAGAATCTTCCCTAGTTTATATTAGATTTTATTTTATTTTTATTGTTTGAGAGATCTAGTTTTTATTTTTAAATTAGAGCAGACTCTTTCCAAAATAAACTTATTATAAATGCACCCAGCAGTTGCTCAATTGAATACGAGTAGGGCAAAATATTCATCTATTCTCCTTTTATTTTTTTCTACACCCATAATCCCTATCCAAAGAGATAAACCCCCCCCCCCCAAAAAAAAGATGAAGGGCAAATACGAAAGAAAATTATGCTCCAATCTCCACACAACTAAAGATGATAAAAAGTACATAAACTAATAGGAAAATTGCAATACTGTCCCATCCAAGAGAATTAAATACAAAAAAATCCCTTAAAATCATCAAATTATTCTGAAATCTCCAAGGACTTTATTGCAAGAAATTCCATTTGTTTAATTACCAAACTGCCTTTTTTTTTAAGTATGCATTGACAACTGAAAGAGCAGTCGTTAACAACTTGAGGTGTGATGATTAACAACTATTGTAGCAGATATTAACAACACATTTTCTTAACACATCACAAAATTGAAATGCATGAGTTGTCAATAAACAAATGGAATCTCTTGTAATGAAGTTCCTTGGGACTTCAGAATAATTTGATGATTTCAAGGGACATTTTTATATTTATTTCTCTTAGGTGGGACCTTATTGCAATTTTCCCTAAACTAATTAGCAAAAGAAATAAAATAATCGTGCTAGCCACCAACCCGATTCAAGATTGTTATTGAAAACAAAATTAAACAAACATGATATACAAACCTTTCCAGTACTAGCAAGAATCTCAATAATTAGTGACTCATCCAGCTTTTCATCAACAATATCTCCAGCCTGAAAAACTTAAGAGCTGTTAGAAATAGTAAAAATAGTGGTCCCATCCATCTGCCTAAAATGTGGTGCTTAGATAGACATGCCCTTGACCTAATAGCTTCAAATGCAACTTGTGTTCAAAGACACTAGGCAACAAATATGTCAGCCCTATACCTATGAAGAACATTGCAAAGCGTCATTGAATACATGCTAAGCCTAAAGCCATTATATTGATGGTAAGTCTACCTTAGTATCGTTGGCTCTCACTCTCGGCCATAAGGGTATGGTCTAGAAAACATGCATCATTTGATGGTGACCCATGAAGTCTAGTCAGCCAAAAAATGACAGTCAATCATGCTCATGGCGGTTCCTAAGCCGTTCAAGTCAAGAGGAAATAGCCAAAAAGTTATCTCCCAATAGCAATAGGCTGCTGATAGAGAAAGAAAATGCCTTGTCATTCCTTTAGGATTTAGGGTGAGGTGCTTAAATTAATTAGGAGCCAAAAATCCAAATAGATGGAGCAGGGTGATAATAAAGTTCCCCCGATCTAAATAGAAATGAAAATTGTCAATGAAGGAATGGATATTTTAAAAGAGATTATAAGGTTCTGATACCACAAGATCATTGACAAGAAGTCTGGGATTCTTGTGTGTTCAATGGAGTGATAGAAGAGACTACACCTAGCAAGGATATACAGATGTCCCTAAACAATTACGCTATTTAAACAATTTCAAACAAAAACAAACATCTCAATGGTAGCCTGTGAACCCTAAAAGAATTAATTTAGGAAGAATGTAGAACATATTAGAAATGCCAGAAAATGAGTTAAACAAGATATTTTAAACCGCCTAATAAATGTCGAGCATTTTTCAGAAGTTGGGAAGGCAGAATATTTGATGAGTGGACTGAAAATATGAATAAGGACAACATATACGACTTCATAACATGGCATATTGTTTACACCTTGGCCTCTGCCAAACAATGCCTTAAAGTAATTAATCAAACCTTTCCGTAAATAAACAGCTTTGATTCCACCAATACCGCATTAATCACAACGTCAGCTCTTTTAGGATCTGTGGTACTGAGCATACTGTATGAAGCTGTGTCATCTTTAGATTCACCGAGCACATCAACTGATGGAGGAGCCTAAATGTAATGAGCATAATTATCTTCACCAACAATGATCTAGCAAATCAAAATTTAACAAAACATATATGAGGAGAAAATAAAAGCATATTATGGATTCCATACAGAAGCTTGATAGGTAGCTTTTATAAGGCCTTTAAACCAGATAACCTTCTCTTCCTCTCGAAAATCTAAGATCCAGGTGCTTGAAGATTCTAAGGCCTGCAAGGTAATTCGCATATTTTCGAAATCAAACAAAAGCTAACAACCAACAAAATAGGTTATCCTAACATATAACCCAAAATAATTTTCAAGATCTTTGATAAACTTACGGATAACACACTTACATCAAGTCTATGTATATTATATCAAGTTTTCCAATCACACATGACCATGTATCTTATTTTTGAAATATTAGCATTTAATAGCATTTAATTATAAATCTACATGAAACAAAAAAAAGACACACGGCCATATATGATTAGAGAACTTAATGGATATAAAGTACTAGGCCTAAGTTTTTTCCTAAACTTTAAATGATATAATCCCAAAATTTATTAGGTTAATGAATATATTAATAAAAAAAGAATAACATAGAAAGGTACAAAATATAGGAATAAAGATCTTCCCCAAACAATAGTAAAAATAAATACAAATTGTCGGAAATTCCTATCCCTCTAAGGAATCTTTGCCAGTGAGACATAAAACCGCAGCCACCAGACCCTTCACATCAGATCAGGCCACTAATGCAAGATTTCATCCCCTTTCATCCCTCTCTGTTTTTTTCTTTTTCTTCTTTTTTTTTTTTTCTTTTTTTTGCCAACGCCCATTTCATCCCACTCAAAGCCTAATAAATCACTTCCTTTTTAATCTCAGTCAAACAAAAATCTCTGTAATAAGTCAGATTAGGCTTCATTGTATTCCTTTGTATATTTAGAACATTGCTATTTTTCTTGTGTGGCAGACTTCCGGATCCCCATATAGGTGCACAACATCTAACAAAATAAGCAGACATCAATATTCAGCCTATTCTCTTGGCTCTTATCTGTATTCTTTTTTCTTTGAAAATAACCCAGGATCTCCTAATTGAAAGCAGACTGGCCTCTCTACTGACTGGGCAGGAAAATAGACTGGTCTCTACATCAACCCGATGTTAACAATACCTTCCTGAATGAAAGAGATGCAGGCATTAATATCCAGCCTATTTTCTCACCATGGCCTTATATTTAAAAAATCTGAGAAACAGAATCTAGATATATTTCATAGATGCAAATTGGGAAGGAGATCAAGTAAGAAAAAGAGTGCTGTTGCAAGAAGCAGTTGCTCTTAAAGTCTATGGATCAACCGAGTATTGGAAGAATTGAAGAAGAATGCAAACTTACCTATTCCACTCTACTCGAACAGCATGGCAGCAATCAATATCTCACATAACCCAGTATAACATGACAGATCCAAACATGTTGAAATAGACAGTCACTTTATACGGGAAAAGATAGATGATAGTATCATCTGACTGACTTACGTTCCTACCAAAGAACAAACAGCAGATGTTCTCACCAAAGGACTAGCCTGGGACCAGTTTGAGTATTTTGTTGGTAAGTTGGACATGATTAACATCTATGATCCAACTTGAGAGGGAGTGTGGAAAATCCATGTACTCATTATGTAATGTATGTAATTATCAGATAGGATTTGATTTTCTTCGATTTAGTCTGATTATGTGCATCTCCCATCTCCCTCCGTTCCCAGCCTAGTTAATGGCCCTAGCTGTATTTATTCATTGTTCAGTCAATGAAATTAGTGTGGTTCAGACTATCCCCTCTCTTCAGAAGTGCATTAATTTAGCTTACCTTCTGAACGTCTGTTCCCCTTAAGTAAACAGCAATACAAAATGGCGAGCCACCAACACTCGTAGGAGGAACCTCAAGGACTTGCTTACCAGCCATGCTGCAGAACTCGAAGAGTAAGTTTCACGTGAATATAAATTTGATCCTATATACACTTTTGGTTCATATTGTATCATCAAAAGTACACTATTCCTATTTCAATCTAAAGAACATTACCCTTCATAAATCACTGTCTTTGCGCCATCCAACTGCTAACCAAAATGAAAAATGTGACAATTTTTCAGCCTACGTGTCTGTGATTTAATCCACCAGCATAATTCCTTTCCAACCATAGCTGAGTCAGCGCGAGCTTGGTTTCATGTTGGAAACCACCAACATCACCGTTTTGGTGGAAGTAGGTTAACTATGATTTTGATGGTTTTCAACATGAAATGAAACACACTCGGTTTTGGTTTTGTTAGTTATTTGGTTGTTCTAGTAGGATTTCCTAAACTTCTTTGTACTTCTCTTAATAAATGTATCTTTTGTTAATTAAAAAAAAAACAAAAAAAAGAATGTATGATTCGGAAAAATTACAAACAAGACCTTAGACATCGCTGGTAACTGTGAGAGCTTGCAGATTCATATACATAAATATACGACCCAGAAAGAACAAGAAAACAAGGTTGCCATGAAGCCACAGAATTGCCAATTCCCTGTAAAATGAAATCTATTTTAGGATGGTTTAGACCGACTAAGCAAGAATGATTTGCACAGATTTAAGAATATACCTTCCAAACAAGGATTCTGCAATTAGTGGCCAGAGCTCCAGGACTCCAAGGCCCAAGTTTATCTTGGAAACTACCAGCAGCTGGCTCACTGCAGGTTTCTAATGCCCCGTAAATTATGTTCATCAACTCCACAATTTTCAAATATCTTGTTGGTGAGAAGTGAATGCCAACATTTGGTACTTGAACCAAAATACGAGTTGATGGATAAGTTGGATGAGGCACTTTAATCTTAAATAAACAGAGGCATAACCATGATTAGAATAAATTATGAACACAAGATAATCATACAAAAAGTAGACATAAAACGCTGTTAAAAAGCATGCAATGATAAATCAGACAAACATACCAGATCAACAAGAACTGTCACTCCGCACCTATCAATGAGAGAATAGAGATTTTCAACTTTTTCTGCAGCAAGTGACATCATTAGTTGGCTGCTACAATTTAATTTCACCAAACTGCAACTCTCCAAGTCAGAGCCACAATTTGTAAAAAAAGCAGCTATATCTCGCCCAGAGATATAAAATCGAGAATAAAGATTCTGACTCTGCTCACTTAACTGACTGGCCTGTCAAAATAGTCAATCATTTATGATAAGACCAAGCTAGACAATTACAACAAAACCTAAAATTTCAAGAAGCATACCGCAGTATGCAGTGTAAAATGACCAAAATCTAGAAGAAAATGACTACAGCATCTGGTTGAACCACTAGTTCTGAGAGGAACTCTAACTTTGGGAGCATCAAGATCAATATCAAACGCAAATCTGCAGAGTCATTAACACAGATTTCATAAAAACAATCAAAACAAGACCCAACGAAAACATAATCACAGAGAAGTCTGGTAACCCTTTTTCATGGCTGCCAAGGAGACGCCACAAAGAAACTATACATTAACGTATCTAGTATTCCAGAAGTATCTGGAAGCAGAAGTAAAACTCCATTGGTCTACGTAAAGGAAAGAGTAATACTCATTTAGGAAAACTATTGTATTATCCTTCAAGAAGTTTAACCCAGCAACATATCACTAGCATGCCCAAAACTTCTATAAAATGGCTCAGAGGATTGATGGCATCTATAGTCCCTTCCAGATACACAAAAGCAGGGAGCAAAGAGGTCCAAAACAATAATATGTAATAACACAAAGAAACCAGACATATAAAAACGAGAGAATATATTGATGAAAGAAAATATGTAATAACCTGCTTTGTTCCTCTAGAACCATGTAAAATTGCTCCTGTGCTCTACGAGTTACTTTCTCAAACTTAATCTGCTCTTGCATTTAGTAGGTGAGAATACATTAGTCCGGAGGGGCTCAAAAGCTAGGTCCTATTCTATCAGTGCCAGGAAAAAGAAATAAGAAATCAAAGCAAGAATACTATGTCAAAGAATATGGTATGCATAAAATTTCAGCCAAACCACTTTTTTCTCAAAGTTGAGATTAAGATTTACATAAATTTTTAATGGCCCAAAACCAGGTCACAACCCGATTGGGTTGTGATCTAGACCCGTGCATACACCTATGTTCAAATTAAAGAGATCAAATGGCAGCTGACCCATCTTTAGGACTTTTGCAATATCAAAGCACGGTGCATGAGAATCAAGCTTTTAAAGCCATCACTATCATCTCCGTAACAGAGAGAATTCATGCCAAGGGATTAAGGTAGTATCCAAAGGCACAAAGTAATAGATAAATTTAGCATATTTTTAATTTAAAATTTGTTCATACAACAAAGTAGCCAGACGCATTTTTTATTTAAAAAAGTTTAAAATTATTTCACAATATTTTACAGAGCATAAAAAATCAAAAGGCATTCCATAATTTCTGAGTTAAACATCATTTTCCAATCTCTTCCTCTACTACCATAGCAATCTTTTATAGACATGTAATACATAATATTTAATCCTTAATCCATATAACCAACAATCTTGAGGCCTCAGCTTAACCTGTAGACACCAGCACTTAACATATATATATCTGAAGTTATCAAAAGTTTAAACAAAAACAAAACAAAAATTGAGATGATAAAAAATGACAGGACACTGCACTTGTATATCACTACCTGCAAGGCAGTAGCTGTCTCTGATGCAACAGTGGGACTGACTGAATTGCTTCTTTTAAAAAATTCAACGATGCGATCAATACTTTCCATCAAAACCTACAAACAGAGTCAGAAAAATTGTAAAGGTAAGGATGCTGAAAATTTGAATTTTTTTATTTCTCTTCTCCAAGCAATTAAATGGTGCAAATTTTTTTCCCAACTTGTTATTAATGTGGGTTTGCTCGATTTCTGTTTTTGAAAATTTATTGTTTAAGTGAAATATATTGAAGTAAATGTGAAAAAAAGCTATCTGAAGAACCACTTAGCAATAGGTTAATAAGTCAACAAAAAACTAAGAAAGAAGAACTACTAACACTTAGAACCTACTAGTAGACAAGTCTACCTCACCAGTAATTCCAGGTCACTGGAAGTTTGGCTTAAGCTTAAATTACAGAGTACAACGTCTTGAAAGCATTGTTGAAGACTAATATGAGAAAGAGTACATTCTTGACATCAAACTAAATTGATGGAAGTTTCTTGGAACTCAACCCCTTTTGTCAATCTAGATTGCATTTGATTGTAAATATCCATTTGAGAAAAGGAGCGCAAGAAAACCATTTGTGTGTGTGTGTGTGTGTGTCCGTATATTTATACAATTATCACTCCTCTTTCACTCTCCCAAAGACTGAGAGATCACCGTAATATGGCAAGGAGAGATTGTAGCTGACAGCCTCCAGTCAATGTTCTCCCCGATTGGTAAATGCACAAAACTAGCAGTTAACGCATTAACCTTCTGCCCACTACAGACACTCTGCACATCAAGTTGCCAAGAAGTATGAGCTAGAAAAGAATTTAATCTAAACCTGAATTCTTAGACTTCAATTAAACTATCAACTGGGACACTAGGATTTTTTAAAATTTACAGCAATAACGCCAGGAAAAATAGAAGAATAAATAAATAAAGGAAGTAAACTAGTTAATTAAAAGTTCAGTCTAAAAGATAGTTCCCAAAAAAAAAGAAAGAAAGAAAGAAAGAAAACCTGCGCAAGTGAACCTTCAGGAGCAGATAAACCACAAAATTTTAGTAGCACGTTGCAGTAAATACTCCGATGCTTGAACTTTGTTGACACATTGAGCTGCTCAAATCGACCGCAAACAATTTCCATCCGATTCACATTGACAATCCGTGCAGCAGCCTGATAAACAGATACGGTTACTAGAAACTGGATCATTTTTGACATGTCCTTTGGTGAAGGTAGCATAAGCTCCTCATCAGGCTGGTAACTAAGCAATTTGTTGATTGCCTCCCATTCTTCTTTGGTCAGCCTTTCATCTGTTAACCCAGAAGAATTCTTCACAGAGGCTTCTTCTGTTTCAGCACTCCTTTATCAAGAAAAAAAATGCAGTAAATTTTCATACAAACAAAATCTATGGAAGAAGTTTAGTAATGTTCAAAGGTTTTGATCAAACTTAAACAATGACAAGCAATCTGGAGCAAATAAATCTCAGGTGATAGAACGACATAAAGAAATAAAGTAGTCAAATACCATGTAAATGAAAACCAGCTTTTATTCCTAAGCCTCCTTTGTTCAGCTGCTACCTTCGATTTTGCAGATGTAACCTTTGCATGAGCTAGTAACCTAACAACATGAACCATGCAAAAATTGGCTCACAGATACGGTTTTCCTCTTAAGAGGAAGATCTATTAATGTAACAGTTAAACTCCGGTTAAAAATTAAAATATGACGTGTGGGGTGTGATTACACGCACCTAGAACCTCCAAAACTTATGGTAGCCCCCATGCCTCTCTTATTTATTATACATCAAAAACAGAAATTAAATACAAATAAATGCCTAAATAGAATTTAACAACTAGATGATGGTTCAATTATAAGGGGTGGATAAAAGAATAGGAACGCAGTTACAAACTTTCAATCTATAAGGACCAAATTAAAATTTAAGTGAAGCTCTAGAGGATAACAAAGTAATTTAACCTTTTTGTTGTTCTCTTTTAACTAGGATTACAAACTGGATACCAGAACCTCCTCACAGCATCATATTCAACTATTGAAGCACAAGACGCAGTAATACCAGTCAAAATCAAGAAATACAGTAAGAAAGCTTGCAAGAACATGAAAAGACTGAAATATAGAGCCACACCAAAAGAACTTGTTAAAAAAAAAAAAATCAATCACTATGAAAAGATTCGAATAAGAAAAGTAAAGCTGCATTGGAGAAGAAAGAGGCTAGAGCATTTCGGAAGAGGTGGTCAAACCTCAGGTCTAAAAGCTAAAAATTATGGAAGCCTTAATCATTCCTCAAATTTCTGACCATCACGGTGACCTTTTAAGCCCACAAGAGATGGCCAGAAACAGAGAATGCAAACACAGAAGAGCCTAGAATATAAAATCAAGAAAGGCGCAAAAAGTGAGAACCATTCCGGAATATCACCAAGGATACCAAACAGGTGAAAACCAATAGACAAAGGTAAAAGGCACAGAGCCCAAAATGATGCCATTTCATGGGACAAAAGAAAGAAAATGAAAAACAGCATTGCTAAAAGCTGGTGAACAATACACACACGAGCATAATGCACAGCAGAGAAGTTGCTGTAATGATGTGCAATTGGAGAGAGCCGTCGTTCATTTGATACACGGCTGGTAGAGCAATGGGAGCAATGCACAACTAAGGAAACGCATGAAATAATGGTAAGATAAGATGTAAGGACAGCATGCTCTGGTAGATCATAAAACATCCAGAAAGGTGAAAGGACAATAGGGAAAGCAAGAAAAATACATCACTCACAATCAATTCACAGGGAAAGTCAAGAAATGCGCCAAATAAGCTATGGTATAACTGAACCACTGCAAAATATCACAAACCTTTCCATATTAAAGAGGAAAAGATGTTTAATGACCTCAAATCTAATCTCATGAAAATAGAGGAAACAAATTTCTAGAAAAAATAGGAAAAATAAAAAATGATCACATTAAAGACACAACTCAAACTGATTGTGTGTTATGGTGATTAGTTACAAGGGGAAAAAAAAGAATATTTAAGCTTAAGAATATTCATCGAGGAATAACAGTTTAACATGAATATCCTTCATAACAATCATGGCCAATTTCTATCACCATCTGCACAATGGACAGGGAAAGTGATTTACTGACCTCCATAGAAGAATCACTTTAGGATCAAGATCTTTTTCTATTTCTCTGATTTCTTCATGGTTAACATGTGATGAATGTTGAAGAGAAGCCATGTACAATTGAATGTACTGACGACGACACCGACAAAGATTCCGAATTTGATCCCATGATAAGCGATAGCTGATTTAGCACAGCAACTATAGAATGAGATAAAACTAGAAATGCATGCGTTTAGCAGAGTATCAATATTAATGAGCACGTTCTCATATTATGATACTCATTGCAGTTTTGGTTAATGAGTTTATATATATAGTAACATTAAAGTTACCACATCATCCTCTGTTGCAGTCCAGCTTGAGCAGCATACTTCCACCACAGATCAGGAGCCTCTGAAACTGGAACGACAGGTCTTAAATGAGAGACTTCCACATACGTCTTGTATCTTGAAGCAGCTTCCAAAAGTTTAATCCAATCATAATATTGACCCTGAAAATTCATAGAAAAATCAAATAAAATAAATGTTAGAGATTACGTAACACAATCATGATTTTAATTTTTAATTAATCTTAGTTATGAGCTTGAATTTTATACTTTTAATGCTTCCCCCAAGGGTGCCATAAGTCTAAAGGATTTTTAATCATTGATTGGGATGGTATTGGCAAAAACTAGATACAAACTATTCTGATGGAATTCTAAGAACAACAATATGTATTACGTTGCATTCCTCTAGAGTGTAGACTAGAGATATCAATACAAGTGATCTGATACGTATTCTGCTTCAGTAACTAACATAACAGCTCAGCCGCTTAACTCATCTACCCTCACATGCCCCTCAAACTTAGGCTGGACTAGAGGCAGCATGAAGTTTGGATCAGAGATAGGCAAACTGAAAATGTGCAATACGCTTTGATAAGACATCCGTAGCCACTCTTTAGATAAAATGAGAGCCGCTGCAGTTGCTTCTTTGAACATTCTTGCATACAAAATGGAAGTCCAACTCTTAGTTCAAGAATGCAAAATGGGACAGGCAATTCAAAATAATGTACTTGAGTTGTGACAATGAACATCTGAAGTTCTGACATTAGAGATTGAATCCACATCAGCTCAACCACAACATTAGCAAGACTCTGATGCTCAGCCTCTGTAAAAAAAACCTTGAGACCATTAACTGTTTCGTCCAAATGAGGAAGTTACAGTCATCTAACTTAACTGATATAGTGTTTGAGAAGCCCTGCGGTATAGACTTCTAGCAAAGGTCACCTCTGAGCTGCTTGTCATTTAAAAATTAATCTCCATGAATCTTCCCCACACCAATACCATGATGGAATTCGAAGAAGAAAGAAAGGTATTACATTGCATTCCACACTAGAGGTAGTGATCTTAGTAGTACTATGTTTCAAGAACTAACGTAGAAACTCATCTACCTAATTATCTACCCTTACATACTCATGGTCTGGCCAGGTCACCATGAAAGTTGGCATTAATATAATAATGGTTCCCAGCTAATAATTGGAGTTCACTCAAGACTGTATACTGGCAATAAAGAACAACAGCATTCCAATGGAGTATATCAACGATATTGTGAAGAGACTTATGATTGAGCAGCTCATTATAGGTCTGTTTGAGAATCCTCTAGCTGATCTCTGCACAGTCAAGAACAAAGAAACCTAGCAAGGGAAGCTATTAGAAAATCTCCAACACTGATTTAAAATGGTGAAAGAAGATGGAAGAGCTAATGGTGATGAGGACACGAGGGCAACTACTTTTCACGATGCAAGGATGCGGTTGATCCAAGAACATAAGTGGTCTACTGAGAGGACCCTGATAGTGAAGATTTAACTAGTCATATACATTCAGGTTAACAGTATGATGACGCTAATTAAACGGGTAGTACAAAAGGCATGACAAGTCCCATGTCTAGGTTACCTAATCATGAGGTGGCTAGAGGGAAAGGAAAAAAGAGAATATGGTGTTGTAAGTGAACAGGTGATGTTGGCGGAATATAGAATATTCCTAGACATTAATTTTGTGATTATTTCCCTGTAAATATTCTGATTTCATTATCCTTGATTTTGTGGGATTTTTATTCTCATAATTTCCAGCATTTATAGGTGCTAATTTATCGGGATTCAATAGCAGGAATATTGCTATCCTGCTCCTATAAGTTGTACTGTTTCTTGGTGAATAGAAATCAAGAAATTCACTATCCAAATTGTTCAGGTGACATCAGGAATCACGTGTAGGTGAAAGATTAACTTATTAGAGGAGACTATCTTGTAAGGTTGGGAGCATAGAGAGAAGGAAAATTCTACTTTGTATCGGGAGAGACTCTAGCCTCTCAAAAGCTAGGGAGTCATTTTCACTTTTCTTTTCTTTTCATCTTTTCCGACTATAAGTCTTCAATTCTACAAGTAATTACAGGTCTGGGTGGAACTTCTTTCTTTTTCTTTTTCTTTTTTTTTTCACTTTTTTTGTTGCATGCGAATCACATATAATGGGCTCCATCACGGATAAAATGAATTTCAAGAAGACTGGGGAGAAAAGATTCAATTATAATTCATAGTAGTTCACTTTAACCTGAGGCCCCAACATAGAACATATGAAGTAAACTTTAATTTTCTCCTCCCAAACCAACAAAAATTAGAAAACAGAGGAAGCGTTTCAAGGTAATTAAGCAAGCGCAATGCTTGCCCAAAGCTCCAAATTTCACACTACATAAATGTCATCTGTTTTATTTTGCATAAGATTGATAATACTCTCTTGTGACTTTTTCTTGATTTACATGCTCTTCTTTTAACATTTAAGGGAAAAAAGGGAGTTTCCAAAAGTAAACCGTGAAAATAAAATAAAATACCTCAGTCAGAGTGACACAGACATCACTGAGGACAAGGGAAGCTTTTTCGAATGGAATTTCCGGATTATGCTGTTCTTGCTTTCCAAGACGGTGATATTGTAGGATTGCATTAATGGGAAAAACCAAATATGTACGTTTCATGGCCCATTTAGAAACCGGTCTACAGTCATCAGAAGGCTCATTTATGCCATCTTCAAATATCTAATAAACAAGAAGGATGAAGAACAGGTGAAAGGGGAGTAAGATTTACATACCATTGTAGAGAAAAATTGCACTCAGGAGTGAAACTGATATTAGGGCACATGGAACCAAAAAGACTAAAAGAATGCTTTTTTCCAAATGAGAGTAAACCTCAATCCATTCTTGTGGACTGACATCCTCCCATCTCTTGTCAATCTCCCAAGGAGGGCAGTCAGAATCATGATAAAGAGCTAGCCTCTGAAGTTTTAATGACTGCAACGAGAATAAAATATTATCAGGCCAAGATTTTACATTATTTCCATTTTATTGCTTACCAGAGGGGATCAAAGATAATTACATTAAAATAACTACAGAATAATTCCTAATCTCTATCACTGAAGACCTACCTGGCGCTGCGACACCAGTGGATATAAGATCTATATTTGTTAGAATAAAAAATTATATTTGATATAAGAAACTTCTCCAACATGTCACAGCTACCTCTGACACTTCCAAACAATATCTAATATGAACACTTCAGATTTTTCTACATGCATGCTTATAAAATTCTAATTCACTAAGCAAGAAGATAAGTAATTATTGGCATGATATACAAATTCTTATGCAGCCAAAACTTGAAAGAAACACAGTAACCCCATTTATTCTAAACTGCTCGTGAATGAAAGTTAAATGATTGATGCTTAAAGAATTATTATTCCACCAATTTTTGACATATTCTATCTCATGGTCCTTGCTCAAATATAATGAAATATTAACATAATTATACGGTTATAGATATAATTCTAATGTCCACTGTATCACTAATTCTAACACAAAAGTAAAGGGCAAACTACTGAACCTAGACAATCATCAAGATTCAAGAGGAAAGCTTTATTTCATTAGAAAGGATCCTAGCATTTTTCAAGTTGTTTACTATGTCAAGATTGGACTGCTTCCTTCAGAAGTTATGCTCACCTTTCGCAATTTATCCAAAGCACCACTAGTATCAAAGGTTTCCTTTCCCTGCTCATCCATTGTAACAGCAGCAAGTTTAGCCAAAGTAACACCCGAGCAAAACGGATGGCCAGGATTACTGCAATCAACACTTATACACATAAGAAGCCAAAATGCTGCAAGCGAAAAGGCAATCACATGCAATTAGGGGGGGGGAAAAAAGTTCAAAATAAATGAGAGTTAGCAAACATTATCTTACCCTTCAGGTAAGTTTAAATTGTACTTATCTACTAACCTTATTGAATCTTCGTATCTGATATGTACATTGCTAATAGTGATCTTAAGATTTCCAATAATAGTTGCAATTAGAGAGCTCAACCATGAATTTCCAGAAGGTGGCTGTAAAACAATCAGGAGTTAGTCATATTATTTCAAATGTACAAAACTACATGTAAGACAGGAACTCTCAATAGCCCAATAGTTGAAAAAGTGATTAACAAAAGAAAAAAACAAAAATGTTAAATCGCATATTAATAGCACATGCCTTCTCTTGTTATTCCAACTCTAATAAAATGGATCAAGCAGAAATGTTAGCAGATTAATACAACCAAACGATGGAAGCAGATTCTCTCCTGTCCTGAAATCACGTTGTTCTCTTGTTTGAAATCCAGTAAGTTGGTTTGATTCAATAGCTGGGAGAGAAAATGCAACAATGACACTGTGCAGTACATTACATGTGTGGATAAAAACGGTGCCATTAGACCAAATCCTCTCCTAGGCGCTGATATCAAACAGGAGAAGGCAGCGCAGTTTGAAGAGAGGAGAGGACCTACTTCCCCAAGCAATACTAATCCAAAAATCATATTGAACACGCACACTTCTGAAGTTTGACTTGGATATTGCATCAAGCGTGGCTGACTCTGCTTCCTGTGTAATGAAAAAAGTTAAAAATACTGAAAAAGATAATATGAAAGTAATTTGAGAGATTAAATGAATGTTATCATACTCCATAGATAGATAAATAAAGAGACGTATGAAAAAGAGACTAAGAAGTGCGAAAATTCATTGACTGTTCATATACAGAGAGGTCCGTTGTATCTCTCTTTTAAAGTTTTTAGTTTGGCTTTCTCGCTGTAGCAAGATTTTTTTTCTATTTTACTTATTTAGGATTCCTCATTGTACTCTTTTGTAAACAGCTGTTAGAAAACGGAAAATAATTTTCCCTCTCCTTCTTAAACCTTCCTTTCCTTTGTTTCCTCTTTTTTGCAGAAAAATGAATTTATTGTAGGAAGAGAATTTATATATGAATGTCAAAGACCACGTTCTTATCATGTATTTTGAAGTAATGTTAGTAGTCAATTAGCTAATTGTGCACGTTAGTGCCTGCACAGGACCCAGCGAGTTGAAGATATAAAAGAATAAAAATTTGTTTTCATAGCAGTGTAAAACATCAAACAAAACAAACCAGGCATACAATATCACACTGATATGGAATGGGAAAATTGGTCTGAAAACACGTTTTAAGCACACCGTTTTTTCTGTACTTACAATTACATTCCCATCTCATAGAGAAATCTCAGTGTGTGTTCATGTGATAGACATAAGCATAGAAAGACTTGTGAATAACAGGATTAATGTAATAAAAACTATTTTCTGAGAAGAAAATATATCATAAATAACACAACCAACTTAACAATAATAGATACCCATATATCACCTCAAAATGAATTATAAAAGAAAAATAAATAAGATATACAACCCAAATTTGCAAGGACCTCACCTTAATCTCCTGGAGCTTGGCTTGGAAAAGTTTTTCCACATCCTCCTCCTGTAACGAAGCAAGCTCGGCTCAGTAAAAAGACACAAATATCTAATAGTTCATGAATCAAACGTATAATATTAGTAACACCTTTATTGTCCGTCCATCAAGAGCAGGATTAGCAAGAATAAACACACGATCAATCAAAACGACCACAGGTGCTTTGCCCAAACTTTTCCAAGGAACCTTTACCATATCAGGAAATGAATTTAAGTAAAGAAGTAACATAAAAATACGCCTGAAAGAACATGATACAAATCTAGATGGAGTGGAAAAAGATAAATTTATCAAAAATGCAGATTGCACACAAAAGGTACATATATGCCGTCAAAATGATGCTTGAAAGTAATATAATCCTCAGTGTATGCATTAGATCTACAGTTTAACTTGTATGCCGCAAGTAATCATGAATGTATCCCTTTCAAATACTTTAAATTATGTCGAACAAAGAGATGTATTTATTTATGCAAATTACCAACGATTCTGAAGCAATGACCCGATAACCAGAAGTAGACATTCAGTAATAATAAACACTACCTTCAGAGTAATGGCGCCAACAAAGCCAGCTTTGACAGTAACTGGTAATTTTAGTGCATTTAATGCCTCTGCCTTCAACTTCAAATCTTTGAGGACAACGTCACCTGTAGTTGGAAAACCCAAGAAATGTATGTGTGTATATATATAAATATATGTTACCAGACTTGTAAAGTAAAAAACCAGTATGTTATGTAGGGCAGAGATGCAAACGGGTAACAGAACAAAGATTTATATTATGTATTTGCATAAAATTGATATGTTTTGGTAAGCGGAAATTTTGATGTATGAATTCTTCTTCAACCAACAAATTCAACTAACATGCTATCACCCAAAAAAAAGATATTCAACTAATATAAAGAGGCTTAGAAACGTCACTATGTTCAAGTCCTTAGAAAAAGTACGAAAGTATATAATAATATGAAGTTTCAAATTTTGATATTTTTTGTTAGAGTATTTCGTTTGAGTTGCATATTTTGTGCCAGTGCTCAGCACAAGTCTAAGACAAATACAACACCTTCTTTGAAATCCTAATACTTCATAGCCAATATGACATCCCTAAGAAAATTCGTGCACTTCATATTTTGCTTAATTACATGGATTACAAGTCAATGTAGCCAATGAAAAACGAAAGGCGTTATACCATGTTTCATGAGCAAAATTTGATCGTACATCTGTATCTTATGAAAATAGCGTTTACGATGAAATGATAATAACGTATGAATTTAATTAAATTATGGATAATCGAGGTTGAGAAAACTTGGTCACACAGAGCGTCAAAGTATGATGATGATGATGATGATGATGATGATGATGATGATGATGATAGAGTGAATAGTTACCCAATCGGCAAGTTATGCAAAATTTAAAAACTTATTACATAGACGTCAAGCTACTTCGCAACACCAGAAACGCCAGATTTCGGGCATTGGAACTAGTGTTTCAAACTATTACATAATTCGCAACAAAATTAAGTTTCAGGTAACGACTACTGAAGGCATCTCAGATGATGGATGAGTAGAAGCCACTTGCTAGAATCTAATAAGAAAATTATAGAAAAGGAGAACATGGAACCATATTTATATAGACACATGGAGAAGACTCATGCAAAAAGAAAAGAAAATAAATTCATGCTCAAACTCAGCACATGATTGCAGGCAATCAGTAAAATGTGACTTAAAACTGAGAAGACGCCTGATGACAAACCCTTCCAGACACTTATTCTTAACGCCTCTGTCGACAGCCCATGTACGTATTCGCCCAGATATCTTCGAAGCAAATGCAATACCTGTCACGAAAGGAACAACGATAACTTCTTTATTTGCAAGCTTGTTTATCAAATAGGATCACGAAATATCAGCGGCGTAGTCATCCCATGCGTACATAAGTTTAGAAATGAAACGAAGAATTTTGTGGCAATGAGAATAAAATCATTTACACAAGCATGGCCGGAATCCAAGCAAGCTTTACTTAGTTGTCAGAACAACTCAAGGGTGAAAACAATCCGAAGGTGCCGATTAAAGTATCATAAATTCTACAAACCAGTCCATGACTACGGAAATTCGATGAAACCTTACGTGGCTTTCGAACATGGCGAGGAACCAGATCAAACTTGTACGGGGAACACTCCAAGCAAAGTTTGTCCAAGTGGTCCACAGATTTACGACGATCCAGGTGTGAGTACAGGATTACATAGGGAACTGAAATGGAATTTCCGTGGGAATTTTCGGGTTTCATTAACGAACGAACACTGGAAGAACCAGAGAAGCTCGCGGCGAAACATCGCTCATTTTTTTCCGCCAATTAAGTTATGAAACATCAATGTCAGTAAATATATTCTTAAAAATTTTAAATCCATGGTTAAATGTTTAGATCCTCGTCCCCAGCAACCGTGACAATGACAAAGGCAAAATAATTTGCTGATGTGGCAACGCCCTGCTAATCCAGGTAAGCCTTATGCAGCAGGGACCACCGTTCCAATAATAGGAAGAAGAACCTTAGCCGTCCACCTCATCGTCATCCTAACTAATTAAACCATATTTCCTTTCGATCTTCACTCTTCATTGCGAGAAATTCCTTCATTGCTCAGTCTCCCTGAAAGGAAGAATCTCGGCCATCAGCCATTCACCCGTTCCTAGTCTTCAACTCATCGCACCTCTCGTGCTCCGTCATCGCAGGTGTTTTTGTCCTTTTTAACTCTCGTTCGCAGCCCTAGCCTGTTGTCTTCTTCACTCGTTCTCGTTCTCCCTTGTTTCGGGCTCTCTGTTAGTCCCTATCGGGGTGATTTCTTACTGATTCAGTTTTTTTCCCACCCGACTAGAAAGGCAAGTACAAACGCTTTACATCAACCTAGACATTCGCTTTACATCAACCTAGACATTCCTACGTCAGAGTGAAACGACAGTACAGCCAAAAGGTGGGTTCTGCATGACAATGTAAATCTCGGTCGAATGATGAGCTTCCTTGGTTAAGTAGTCGTGCATATCTGATTTCGATGTCCCCATCTGATAGTATCATACTCCTTACCTCATTGATCTCCAAACTCAATAGATGGTTGGTTCCTCTGTCAGTCATGAGCAAATGTATGGCTTCCAAAGAGTCGGTGCAAGCAAGAATTTTTGTGAAATTATGCTGCTTATTCGAGTCTCTGAGTAAGTCGTTGACTGTTCACCGAACCATCAGGATCGAGGTGAACATAATCTTTGAGTGGTGGGTGCCACTTCATTTCTGGATACGTAGTGAGATTGAAGATTCTGTGCCTGAATTTGCAATTGCTCAGTGGACGCCATCATCTGATAAAGACTTGCCGGGACAATTCCGTAATCTTGAATTCTGGTGCCCTCCATAATGTCGTGGCATCTGTTTTCCCAAAGTAACCAGCATACAAAGCAAAACACTTTTCACCACGGCCATCTGCTAAATCTCGCATACCCCTGTTACTTTGTCCTATTGAGTCGTGGCCAAACGTGCAAGTTAGAACGAAAGAAACTGAAATGATCATTAGTTAGAACGAAAGAAACTGAAACTGCTATATCTTACAGTCACGAAGGATATGAATAATATCTTCCTCTTTGGCATTCAAATGCACATTTCTCCCCAGTGGAAATTATTCTTGGAGCTCTAAGGAAATCTGTGGAAGTGTCTTATGGAAAACTTGCCACAAAATGAATTTCATCTTCTCGGGCGCCTGTAATTTCACCTTATTTAGCAGACACATTTTGAGGATAATTTTAAACACGATTAGTTTCGTGAACATTATTTGAAAATGGATTTTCAGGCAGTTTAATTGATGCATGTGGGTGATTGGAATGCGTAGGATCCACTGAATGCATTAAGGTGATTTCAACTCGCGTATCTCACTGAGAAATAAATGCTAGTTTCAAATATATCTCATTTCTTGGTGGTCCATGCTCTAACTGAAACAAGGTTTGCATCCCCATTAAACGTGAACTAATTAAACATGAACATATACTTGAGAGAGTATGAAGTACGAGCGAGAACGACCGAACGAGGAAGGGAGTGCAAGAATTTGTTTTTTGTTTTTTGCTAAAACATAAATATTTTCTGGTAGGGATTTGAATCTCAGTTCGTAGAGACTGGCCTTTTCTCCTAAATACTGTTGGTAGTGCAAGAATACTGAGATTTGTGTAAAATTGATGCGGTGACAGACTTTTTTTCTCCATCGGAATAGACCATGTACGGACTTATAATAGCCCATCAAGTCTTGGACTTGGGCTCACCTGCAAACTAAGGGGGCATATCAAATTATTATCAATTTTTAAGGCCCAACTAAAGTTTTTACTTATCCAAAGTTGTTATGGATTTTAAATACATACGAAATGCGCCACGATATGCTTTGGAATATGGCGTAGTTAGTAGCGAACTTGAAACACCAGGCAGCGGCATTTCCTCAAAATGGTCCATCCGCAGTCCCTATTGTTTTTTTTCCTGGTGTTTCCATTTGATTATAATTATAATTATAATGATCACAAGGACAAAGACAAACAACATATTTCTCAGATTAATAGGCTTTTGACAGGATATTGAAATCTGACACGAAAACCGCTCTGTTGGTTTAGCTCAACTTCATATGCTGTCCACATCTATGTCTTATAGAAACAGCCACTAGGACTCCAAAAACAAAGCCACAGGTCTACAACTTATAATCCAATTAGCTTTTTAATCCTAATTTCCATGCCCCGTGACCCACAAGAAACATCATCCCGTGAAGCCCCAGCTTCCACGTGTTCCCCCACACACTCCCTTTTTTCTGCTTACTATGAGCCCAGAGAGAGACAGATCTAAAGAGGGGACTACCTTGGGTTCCAGCAAAATCAGCTTCGGCCGGGGCGCATGTGATAATGATGTTGTCCTTTTCTTTTTTCGGATCAAACTGTGACGGTATCGTCTTGGAACTGCAATACACTTTTTGTGTTTCCGGACCGACTCGTGAAGCAATAAACCAGTAACTTCGCGCGTGATAGGCGTGCACGTAGCACATGCCACGTGTCCCGATTGAAAACCACAAGTGTTGCCATCGCATCCTACCACAAGGACATAAAAAAGTGCAACAGAATCTCCCCCCTCTCTCTTTCTCTCTCTGTGTGGGAAGTGGAAAGAGAAGGCTAAAGAGCCTTAAAAGACAAAGTGGGTCTAGGAAAACTTTTGGCGATAATCCATTAATAAGGCCGCCAATCGATGCTACGCTACGAGAAATGAAATCCCAAATCCAACATGAATGCTTAGTTGGCAAGAAACTTAACACACTCGATTGCATTTGCTTAAACATGGTCAATATCAACCTGCAGAAAGATCACAGAGTTTTCTAAATTCCAGGAGCCAATTGTGTAAATGATGAATCAGGCGCAACATGGGCGCTAATGAAAAGAAAACTATATATCTCTTTTTAACTGATCAGCAGAATCCTTCGAAAAGTCGAAATCACAGACTTTTCTTAGTTTACGATTGCGATTGCTTAAAACTCTCGACCTTGAGAATACACAGGCGACCGGTTGGGACCACTTGCATGCTTACCGAACGATTTCAATTTTCTATGCCAAATTAAAAGGCACCCTCTATATATAAAAGCCTTCTTACGGCCCTGTGAAATTATCTTTGCACCAAAATTTGCTCAGATAAAGATAGTTAAAGTCACACAGTGCAAGTAACTTTCATTGCCTTCAACTTGCAGGTTGCATGGTAAGAGAACTAGATGCTGAGGGCTTTTCAACTTCTTGATTCGGTTGAATGGTCACGTACAATAATGCAGAAGTGATGGGTTTATTTTCGTGGTAGGGGGCGGAGAATTAAATAATATCATGCACAAGCATGCAAGAGGGTCTCTCTCAAGCATTTTCTTTATGTTTGCATTTAATGGAACAGTTTAGCAAGATTCCGCCCGTGAATGTGCTGTTATTCAGTTGTCCCGCTCTTAATATGCGCTCGCTGCTTTGATGGCCACAGAGAGCTAAACAACAAGAAAGAGTCACGAGATGGATTGTTTTTGCATCAAGACCACATTCACCAAAATTGACACCTCTATTTTATATTCCTCTCCCATAGCCCCACATTGCCAAAACTATTTATGAATGATAATTCTCTCTCCCCCTGTGTGTGCGTGGGTTACGTCTACTGCGCCTGTGGCTTGCGATGAGCGAGAGATCGGGAATGAATCGGAAAAAATAATATATTAGTAGGAGTAGTAGTGATTCATCGAATGCCTCCATACGTGATTCATGAATTGACCTCCAATCAAGAATATTCTAATGACTATGTAAAACTAATTAAAATATCTGTACGAGCGAGAGTTAATTGTTGCTTAACACACACACACACATGAAGTTGTTTGTGACTTGTGATCCACCTCATTGAAAAGTTGTCGTTTTCTGTGTACGAGGCTCGTCCGTCCCCGATTAATGTTGTGAATAAATATGAAGTATTCTGTATAGTATATCTGTCCACGGCCACTTGAGTTTAGTGATTTCTTTCCCGCCACCATGCGATAATTTGCAGATCTAGTTCCAGCTCACAGGTGCAAGGGCACATATATGTAATACTATATTAACATAATGATTTTTCAGAAGCTTCATTTGTTGGTTAGTCTTTCTCAGGTGAACCACCTAGCTAGATGTCATCAGTTGATTGGACGAAGAGAAGCTATATATGGCCGACAATTTTGAACTGATCGTTTTCTTCATTATTGGAAAAATAAATATGTGGCCGCTGATTCCTTTTTTTGTTTTTTTTTTTTTGGGTTTGTGGAATGCATATATAATTCGTCTCAGTTCAAGACTGTCTTCAATTTCATTTTTATTTTTTTAAAAGTATCCATAGGAACCAACTCTTTTCAGTAGTTAATCAAAAGACACCAGTTAATATGCAAGTAAGCGATAGGCAAGTCATCTTCAATTAATTCATGGGATGCAATTGCAAGCTCCCAGAAGTGTCATAATGTCAATAGTGACTCGACGTTCACAATAATTTTTTTCCGCAACAGCATGCTTTTAGAATATATAGAAATGAACTGAAAAATGAAAAGGACAATTTGGCCCCAAAAGATGAAGAAAATGACAATGAAAGTAAGCACCGTGGTTTCAGCGTGATAATTTGGAAACTGGAGCCTCACAGTAGCTGAACAGCTGAAAGGGAGAATTACAATGAGATTCTAAGCAAGAAAAACAATTAAAAAACAAGTTCCAGAGGTTGTCATTCTCACTCATTATAGGCTGTTGAGGTTGTTATTGAGACTTTTTTGTAATTATTTCTCTTTTATAAAACTTGATTGTAATTCTCCCAGCTGAAAATTGTTCAGAGTGCTCTTTCTGAATGTTCACACAAACACAGAAGAGAGAATATATTGAGACGGCGTGAAGATGGTGAGATAAGTCTATGAGATAGTGAGATGAGATATGGTGGACCACAATACATTGAACAGTTTGGATTGAAGAAATAAGCTTATCAGGAAAATGCCCTTGAAGAACAAAGAGACCCTGCCACAGTCAACTTCAAAACATTAACGTCCAAAAAATATTTAATACATATAAAGTGTCACGTAATTATAAATATAAATTCATTAAAGTAAATGAATCAATTGATAATCCTCGACTGCAAGGAGTTTAGCCAGTGGATATTATAGGCTCATATTGTTTAGGAATATGAAAATGGATTTGCGTTCACCTAAGTATTTTCTAACAGGACATAAAAAAACTCTTTAACTAGGACCTGACACGTGTCAACATTATGCTTGAGAAATGATTCTGAGCCATTTATATATGATCTGGATATAAATAAGAATGCCTGATTGGTAAGTGTCATTGCAATGCTTATTTGTTTTAAAGCCTTTGTCATTCTTCTCCCTTAGTGGAACTCCGTCGTCTGTAGTTGACGCAAAACCTTCTGAAGCTGGAGTTTTCGTTCGTGCACAAAGACGACCTTAGGAGCATTTTTTGTGGTTCCATATTGATACAGTCGTTGGTTCAGCCGTTCAGTGACAAAATTTACACACTCGGCTCCTTATGGATCTCATTCGTGGCTTTATATTCTTGTGCATTGCTGTGATGCTTTCCTTCCATGATTATTTGGGAAATGTTGAAGGAAGACACCACCACCACAGGAAGCAGAAGGAAGTTTCTCATATTTCTGAGCCAGAAGAGCTTTCACCTCCTTCAAATTCTCCTACTGTTCCTTCTGATCCATACCCAAATGATCCTGGAGATTCCACTTCAGACGGTATTTTCGACGTAAGATCCTTCGGGGCAGTTGGAGATGGTTCAGCTGACGACACACGGGCATTTAGAGCAGCATGGAAAGCAGCTTGTGCAGTGGAGTCAGGAGTCATCTTAGCTCCCGCCGATTACAGTTTTAAAATCACTTCAACTATGTTTTCAGGCCCGTGCAAGCCTGGGCTAGTATTCCAAGTAATTATGCTTGTTGAATTGCCTACTTTCACATGGAATTAGACTCTATCCTTCCGTGTAGTTCATTGTCGAAAGGTCGATTGTTAACAGGTGGATGGTACTCTCATGCCACCAGATGGACCAAACTCCTGGCCAGAAGCAGATAGCCGCAATCACTGGCTTGTGTTTTACAGACTTGGCCAAATGACTTTGAATGGCACTGGAACTATAGAAGGCAATGGGGAACAATGGTGGGATCTCCCCTGCAAACCTCACAGGGTAACTGGTTTAACCATTCATAAATGCTTTGATTTGACCCATTATTAATCTCACCTCATCTTGCTGAAACTATTTGGTGTTGAAGGAACTAATTCCTATTGTAAATGAAACGGCATTTCATTTTCAGAGTCCCGATGGAGAAAAGGCGAAAGGACCATGTAATAGCCCTACAGTAAGTAAACAAGTCAAAATTCTATTCAAGGTTATATTATTATACACGCTTGTTTGTTAGTTATTGATTCTCAGCTCGTTTGTAGATGATACAGTTCTACATGAGCTCAAATCTGGAGGTGAGTGGGCTCAGAATTCAGAACAGTCCTGAGTTTCATATGAAGGTCGATGGCTGCGAAGGAGTACTGGTAAACAAGCTGTCCATTTCTTCGCCGAAACTCAGCCCAAATACTGATGGAATTCACATCGGGAACAGCAGGTCCGTTGGGATATACAACTCGATTATAAGCAACGGTAAAGGCTAAGGACTTGCGCGTCTTATAACATTATGTCTGTTAGACTTAGAAGTTGTATAATTGAGAACAACAATGTCTATGATCTGAGCAGGTGATGATTGCATTTCAATTGGACCCGGATGCTCGAATGTGGACATAGAGGGTGTAACTTGTGGTCCTAGCCACGGTATCAGGTATATATATCTCCTCCTAACTTGAATATCGGCTGTCCTCTTCCGATATCATGATGTACTTTGACTGCAGTATCATGTCTCTAGTTAGTAATTACTGTTGGATGGAAAAGTTGGGCTTGGGATTCAACTTTTAGATGGCTTTGAAAAGAGAGGGGAAGAAAATTAACTTGAATAAAAGGCAAAATCTATGATAAAGTTTCAGCTTTTAAACTTTTTCAAATGGTTCAAAGTAACTATCATTTCACAGACAGTTTCTCATATATTATTGTCGCAATCACTGACACTTGTAGATATTATCAGCAGCATGATTAAAAGCATGATAAGAAGCCATCAATAGTTGCACCAGGAAACACAATACTTGGACATTAATTTTAGATCTTCTTTGCTCTTGTAGCTGCAGTGATTTAAAATGCCGAACAAAAACACCACAAAAATTTCATATTTGGCCTACAATTTTGACGTGAAGTCAAATTTTATTTCACTGTGAATCGCTATCCTGAGAACGCCTGACCAAGCTTGCTGATTTTTTTTTCCTGCAGCATTGGGAGCCTTGGGGTACACAATTCACAGGCATGCGTGTCAAATTTAACAGTTCGTAACGTCATCATAAAAGAATCAGACAACGGGCTGAGGATCAAGACATGGCAGGGTGGGACGGGGTCTGTGTCAGATTTAAAATTTGAGAACATCCAAATGGAAAACGTGAGGAACTGCATCATAATAGACCAGTACTACTGCTTATCAAAGGAATGTCTCAACCAGACTTCAGCCGTGCATGTAAAAGATGTGTCGTTCAGGAACATAAAGGGCACTTACGATGTGAGAACCCCTCCCATACACTTTGCCTGCAGCGACACTGTGGCCTGCACTAACATAACCCTCTCAGAAGTTGAGCTTTTCCCACACGAAGGGGAACTTGTGGACGACCCTTATTGCTGGAATGCTTATGGCACGCAGGAGACTTTGACTATCCCTCCAATCAGTTGCTTAAGAGATGGTGAGCCCGAGACAGTGGGAGAGCTCTCTGCATATGAATGCACTTCATAGTTTTTACGGCTGCTAATTTGCATGCCACTTGATATAACAGATTTTGGTTGCTTTTTATACAAGATGCATACCTTATACCTCATGCATAGAACCCACATGCCCATTTGTCTGATAATCTCAATGAATTAGTCAATCCATATGGTGAAATCAAATTGGAATTTGTTAATATTAATAGTAGTATTAGCTTTTTATTGAAATGAATTAGGTCTAATTGAATAATGGTTGTTGAAGTATTCAATTACTGTGTTTTTGATAGAGATCAAGCAGGATTATAGGATTATAAGTTATTGGTCTTTTTAAGGTTAAAAGGGGTGATTTTTATTATTTTAAAATAGAGTTAAGCATATCCCAACAACTCGAAATATTTTTTCGGGACATAAGTTTTTTGTTTTTTTTGTTTTGTTGTTGATGCATCAAAAAAAATTTTTTGGGTGTTAGACACACCTTAAAAAAATATTTTAAAATGCTAGATATATGAAAAAAATATTTCATGATGCTAGACGTTCTCCCAAACAATCTAGGGTACTAGATGCACCTTGACCCTTAATAACTTTAATATTTTACATATGTATTCTTCCGTCCTTTTTAACAAGCAAAAACTATTATCTCTTTATGGAAAAATGACATTTAAATTTGAAAAATCCCAAAATGGTTACTTGAACAAGTAAAATCCCAATTTAGGCATAAGTAACCAATATGGAATTTACAAATTAGCTGAAATAATCATATTACCTTTTTTTTTTTTTTTTAAAAAACCAAATACCATCACTAGCCGCGGTCGATAACTATTTTTTAAAAAAATTTTACAATTTCAGTAACACGGTTAACAAGTTTGGTAACACTATTAACAAGTTTAATTCAACAATCATAAAGGTTGTACAACAAAATTTTTCTACTTATTACGCAGCCATTATGGTTATGTGGGTTGTTTATACCATTATATGACTTGTTAACTATATTACTGAAATTTTATAAATGTCACTTTTTGAATTTTTTAAAAAACCTGTTATTAAATATTATATCAAATTTGTTAATAGAGTTATGGAACTTATTATCAACATTACCGAAGTTGTAAAATACTATTTTTTTGAATTTTCTAAAAAACATGTTAATTACTATAAAACTTATTAATAGTATTATAAAACTTGTTAATTATGTTACTAAAGTTAAAAAATTTTCAAAAAAATAGTTGCTGCTGCCAAAACTCCAGCTCCCGATTGTTTGCCGGCCGCCAAACCTCTGGTGACAGTGGACATCTAAGCTCCAGCTGCCACCCTGGCTGGTACCAAAGCTCTAGTGATTTGCCGGGCAATGAGGGTATTTGGTTTTTTTTAAAAACAATAAAAAAAATAAAAAACAATATAGTCATTTTAACAAATTTGCAAATTCCAATTGGTCACTTAGGCCTAATTTGGGATTTTACTTATTTAAGTGACTATTTTGGATTTCCAAGCTTAAGTGTCATTTGTGTGCCTTTTTCTCTCTCTTTTTTGTCCCTAAATATAAATAATATTTGCAAGTTCTCTTAAAATTTTGTAGCAAATTTCTTATTTTGTCACCATTAATTACTTATTTTAATACCAATAAATTTATTTTCTCATTTTTCAAAATATCATCTTCTTCATCTATATTCTCTTTCTTTATAATTTTATTTATTATTCTCACTCTTATCCTATATATAAGCTTCATTTTTGAAGAAGGGTCTGGTTCAAAATATAAGCTTTATCTTTAAGTTTGTCTGAGTATTTATTACTTTTTTTCCTCTATATTTTGCTTTTAGTTGACTATATTTAATACTCCCTCTCTCTCATTAATGTTACCTCTATATATTCTCTTAATCATTTTTATTTATTTATTGCATCTCTTATTTACTCTCCTAATAAATAAAGGCAAATTTAAAAAATAAAAATATATTTATGACCTATTTATTATTTTAAACTAATTTTAATTCATTAAACATGATTCGGTTATTTGAAGCTTATATATAAGATCAGAGGGAGTAATAATTTTCTTATTCTCTTTCTTATACTCTCTCCCTCTCCCTCATAAATAAAAATATTTTAGAAAAATAACTTCTGATTTTTACTTATTTATTATTTTTAACTAATTTTTTGATATACACGATGAAATCCAAAGTTATTTATTGAAAAGGAACGGAGAGAAATTCATCATAGAAACTAAATTTAAGTTTTTTTTAAAAATTATAATTAGGCGTGCAAATTCCAGCGTTCCTTCACCTCTACGGGACCCGGCGCGGGGAAGAACAGCAATTGGCGCTGCTAGCAGGTGGCTGGTATTTGATTGGGAGGTCCTGATTCAAATGCAAGGCCCCGCCAAATTCCAACCACCGTCCCTGACTCCCACCATTAATAGCTTCGAAACGAGAGAGAATGAGAGATCACGTCGAGCGTAGGGTTTGATTCTTCTTTTCTCTGCTGGCCGAGGTTCTTCAAGCTTCCAAGTCGAAGGACCCTAGGTATGATTTTCTTTCTCGTCAAAATTTCGTACTTTCCTCTCCCTTTTATCACTGAGACCTAGAAGGTTTGTTTCGCCGGACCCCTCTTTATCTTCTCCTCTCTAGGCATTTTGTTTCTTCCGCGTCCACTTCCTTTTTAGCCGTCCTTTTGCTTTATCCGATGGCTTAATTCAGCTGGTGTGTGGTAGAAGTTTGTCGGATATACTTGAGCTCTCAGTGAGAAGCTGCATAATTAGTTCTGGACTTGGTGGTAGTTGCCGGCTTATCGGGGATAACTAATATTTTTTAATTGGTAAAAAATTAAGAAGTAATGTCTCAATCTCGAGTCTTTGCAAACACCTGGTAACTTAAGAAAAACTGAAAATTACCCTATTTCAGCTGTCGTTCGTCAGGATATGTTAATTTCCCTGCTAATAGAGATGCTCCCTTAGACTCTCTTCTTTGTCACGGGGCCCTCTTGAAACAACAGATGGCGAAACTTGAAATAGCACAACACACCCCTGGTAACGTGGTAAATGGAAAAATAGATGCTTCTAAACTGGTTGGCTAATAGTTGGTAAGGTGTTTGCAAATGTCTCTAAGTTGAAGGGAGCGAATGCAAATCCCACCGCCCTCCTTTTCCCTTTTTCTGGAGCACCTCGGCCGATTAGTTATACTGGTCAATTTTGGTTTGGAATATATGTTGAACTTATATCCGTCTCATTACTTATATTATTTAAATTTGCATTATATTCATAATTTATTCTCATTACTTATATTCCTTTTTTTTTTTTAATCTATTATCCAAACATGATAAAAAAGTGTGCCTTCTTACAAAAATGTCATTAGCTATAAAACTGATACTAGATTGACCAGAACTGATTTTGTTGGCAATTCTCAGATGGGAACTGCTGCTGAGAATGTTAATTGCGGCATTGTTCATCATGATAGGATAATCAAGGAGAAGTGTGGTAAGATAGAGGAACTAACGAAAGAATTCATTAGCTTGGCACATATGAAGGCTCAATTAGAAACTGAAGGTGGGGGGAAAATAGATGCCGTAGAGTTGATAAGGTTAGTACGTCTTTTGTTTCCACTGTTATGGCTGAGTCAAACAAGATGAAAGCACCACAAAGCGTGTATGTTCGAAGGAACAAGTCAAGACGACTTGCTTCTAGTTCTAGGTCTAGCCATATTAAAAAATCTCCGTTTCAACCTTCAAGATGGTTCAATTTAAGATCAAGACACGCACAGGAAAAATCAGATCAGACCCAAACATTGACTCCGCCATTGGATGTTGAGGTAATCTCAATTACTAGGTTTATTTCAAAGGTTTGCATTGAGGACAACTTGTGGCCAAAGAACTTGTTACTTGCATGTTAAGTTTTTATCGTTTTGAATGAAAGGATGTTCGAAGACACATCACATATAGATTAAATCAAGAGGAGTCTGACATGGTGGAAAGGTGGAGATGTCATTCATTTGGTACGACCGAAGGAGATAATATAAGGTATGAATTTCTGTTACCATTTGTCCATTTGATGTCATTTGTAACCCACACTTATTTTTATGACATTGCAGATTTGGTGACACTTCAATGGAAGACTCTGGTTTGTTGGCCATGGATATTCAATGCCTTGTTTACAAAGGTCATCGGAATTTGCATAAATTATGGCTCAACAATAATGTTCGTGGTAACTTGTTCTTTATTCATATAAGTATGGTTATCATGTTATGGAAAGCGACTATTATGATGAAAAACTTTTTAACTTGGGGGCAAATTAGTCTCATAATCTTTTCTGAGCTTTGTACCCAGGTTGTTCATTGTTATGGAGAAATACTGATGAAATGGGCTTGCTGCTATCCTGATAAGGACTACACTGATTTTCTTATCTCTCCTTATGCTGGGGTATTGTTTCTTAAACCCTTGTTACTATGTTAATAATAGGAAACGGTGATCAAAATAGTTCCATGGATTACAGGTTATAGCTTTGGCAAGGTTGAACAATAGAGATGACCTCTGTTGGGTGAAAAAATTGATGAAGGGTCACCACAATCGAGTAGGTTTGTCATTGGTCGTCATGTAAATGAAGTATTTAATGTGTATAGTTCGATGATTATTTTGTTTCATTTTTTATTCATATATAACACACACACATTCTATCTATTGGCATCTCAGTTTGTGGAATTGGTGTGGCAGTTATTTTTTCCGTGTGTGATAAACCACCATTACATATTGGCTGTTGCTGATTGTCTTAAGCGAAAAGTGGTTGTTTATGATTCCATGAATAGCGGGAGGCACAAAAAAGATGTAGTGAAAGTGGTAAGAGTCCTCACTGAAACTATGATATACTTGATATGATACTTTTTGGTTTACAACTTTCCAAATCATGTGTTGAATTGGATCTAATTTACCCAGGGAAATTGGCTGCGGTGGATTTGTGCCACTGTACTTGGTTATGAGGATTCCCACTCATGGGATTTTATTTATCCAAAGGATATTCCCCAGCAAGTGAATGGGTATTGTCATATTTTGATTTTGCGCGCACACGCTCACACACTCACTGATTGACTACAATGTTGATTGAGGCAAGTTTCATATTGTCTTTTACTACTAAGCCGACTATTAGTGTTGTTATTTATTGCTTATCTTGTTTTTATGAAATTGTCTCTCCATTCTGCAGCCATGATTGCGGTGTGTTCGTACTGACATATATGGCCTCCATTATTATGTGTGGGGCAATCGTACCTTTTTCTACGTAAGCCAACATGAACACTGTTAATAAATCTATATAACATATAAAAGTACAATGAATTGCATGTTGGTTTTGAAAAAAAAAGGGAAAATGAATAAGGTTCCATCCAAGAGAATTAAATACAAAAATGTTCTTTGAAATTATCAAAATTGTTTTAAGTTTCAAGAGACTTCATTGCAAAAAATTTATTTGTTTAATTACCAAATTACCCTTTTTTGTTTTATTCAATTGTCGTTGACAATTAAAAAAAACAGGCGTTGATAACTTAAAGTTCAAGCATGGGATTTTATTTATCCAAAGGATATTTCCCAGCAAGTGAATGGGTATTGTCATATTTTGATTTTGCGCGCACACGCTCACACACTCACTGATTGACTACAATGTTGATTGAGGCAAGTTTCATATTGTCTTTTACTACTAAGTCGACTATTAGTGTTGTTATTTATTGCTTTATCTTGTTTTTATGAAATTGTCTCTCCATTCTGCAGCCATGATTGCGGTGTGTTCGTACTGACATATATGGCCTCCATTATTATGTGTGGGGCAATCGTACCTTTTTCTACGGTAAGCCAACATGAACACTGTTAATAAATCTATATAACATATAAAAGTACAATGAATTGCATGTTGGTTTTGAAAAAAAAGGGAAAATTGCAATAAGGTTCCATCCAAGAGAATTAAATACAAAAATGTCCTTTGAAATTATCAAATTGTTTTTAAGTTTCAAGAGACTTCATTGCAAAAAATACGGCAGATATTGGCAACATAACATTTCTCAATATATCACAAAATGTAATGCAGGAGTTATTAATCCTTACATTTTAAGTTGTCAGCGATCGCTCTTTTAATTGTCAATACAAACTTAAAAAAAAAAAAAGAACAATTTGGTAATTAAACAAATGAATTCTCTTGCAACGAGGTCTCTTGGGATTTTAGAATAATTTGATGATTTCAAAAGACTTTTTTTAATTTAATTCTTTTATGTGGGATTTTGTTGCAATTTTCCCTTAAAAAAAAGTACTTGCATTGATGACAAGCTGTAAGCATTGCTGTTCGTATTGAGTTTCGTGCAGATCATCCTGGGCTTCATGTAATTTGTGCATTTCTTCTATTATTAAAAATGTGTTAATTTTGAGAAATTTACAATGATCTAGAGTTATCACATTTCAGGAGGAAATTTGTGGCATTCGGGATCGTGTGCTGGTAGAGTTATCAAAAGGCCAATTAGTTGGATTTTGACGTTCAAGGGACAGCCGGCCGGATTTTGACATGCTTTATTATTGTTCAAAAAGGAGAGAGAGAAAAGCCCTAGTAGAAACTTGGACTGAAAATGTTACAAGATCGGGTTCTAGGATTTAAGCAATTGTATTGTGTATTCATTCTGTCATCATTGCACATATTGTGTATTATGATTCGCTCAACAGCACTGTCTGTTTTATTTCTGTTCCTCATCCGATGGCGTCAATCTAATTTTTTTAGGAGAAAACAGTACAAATGCTTTCCTTCTGCATCATTTTATAGAATCATTTGAACTCAAAACCCTCAACATTCCATAGTGACCAATCAGGACGTATCTGCGCACATCTATTCTAATTAGTGTCGGTAACTCATAATCCACTGCATTAGGTCCCTTAACCCATCAATATTTTGCTACAATTAATTCAGATGGGACCGATTCTTCCAAAAGTTGGTTTTCTTTTCAGGGTTTAGGAGGGTCATTCAATCCATTAATTAATAATTTTTCCTTCTGTTATATTTTGAAAAATAATTTCTAAAAATTAGGTTACAAAATAGTTTTTAAAAATAAAAAATGGGAACAAATTAAACAAGCCATAAAAAACCGTATATTGTGGGAAGTTGATTTAGGAAGTATTTGAAACCAAGAAACATTTAAATAAAATACTTTCACACAAATTGAGATAAAACTCTTTTTACATTCTTATCTCAGGATTTGTAAAGTCACTTTCAAAAAGTTAATCTAAGCACCCCCTAGTCAATGTCACCTAATTATTGTACTACTTTAAGCAATTAAACACGTGGCAAAAAATTTTCAAGGTGCAATAATTCATAAAACACAAGTCTTTCCGATTTTCCTTAGAAATTGCTTTTGAATTGTTCTAGGGAAAAAAGACTGAAATGTAACAATCGCATATTCGGTATGACAGAAGAGAAATTACCAGTGAACAGCTAGCGCCTTACAGTTGGCGGGAAAAAAGAAGAAGAAGAAAAGCTAGCAGCATACACAATGTATGTAGCTATGCAAGATGAAATGCGATTAAGTAAAAAATGTGTTTGGGACGAGAGATTTGGAAAGGAAGAAAAAGAGGGAGAAATATTTTAATCATTTCTTTTTGTTTGGCAACACAAATTTTAGGAGGGAAGGAAAAAAAATTTTCCCTCCTCAACCTCCCCTCCAAAATTGAGAAGATTTAGAAGAAAAGGCAATATTTTGTCATATTATGACTATTATACACATATTTTGTCATATTATGACCATTATACCCATATCTTAAATAAAATAAAACAAAATTACCTATGTTAAAATATTTTTCCCTCCCCTCCTCTCATGAACTAAACAAGGTAATATTAAAATTCCTCCCTCTCCTCTTTTTTTGTAAATCCAAACAAGATAATATTAAAATCCTTCCACTCTCCTCCCTTCCCTTCCCTCCATTAAAATCTATTCCCTTCCCTTCCTCTCATTAAGCCAAACAATCCCTAAGACTCGCGTCATGGCTGGAAGTGTGGAGGCATCTAAAAGCAAAACATCTCTTTAAGCTATTTTTAAGCAATTGTATTAAAAAAGGCTTTTGATACACAAAACACATTTATTTACACTTCTCACAATATGATGTCTCAAATCTATCAACCATAAATAACATCGCAACCCAAAATATTAAGATCAATATCTGATACAAGTGAAAATGCCTGAAACTAATTGTAATTCAATTCTGAAAAACAAAAATGTTTTCTTTCGATTTACACACATTTTTAAATAGCGGTTTTCCAAATGAAATTTCTCATGAACGAACACCATTGAAAATTTGAAATCTCAACACTCTTATCTGAATTGCTGGAAATACGAACCATGCTCAGGAAAAGCATTCAGAAAATTCACCACAACATGCGAGGATAGAACTCGTCCGTTTATGAGCACACGAGAATATTTGTCTATCAAGGACAACACAACTTTTTGCTCGTCAATGTCTATCAAGCGACCTGCATGTCCACCAAAAAAGCGGGCAGATGGTTTAAAACGTGTTTTTTTCCCCATAAAAGTCGTGAACATATAATCCCAAACATAAGTACATAACAAGTAATTTAGTCGACTTCATCACTTTCTGAAAGCAATTTTTAAGCATACATCATATTTATTAATTTTTTTTACTGGGAATATTTTGATTCAATTAATGAATTCAAGTTAATTATGATGATGCTAAAAACAAATAAAAATATATTCCTGTACATATTAAAGCCCTACCTAATTCCGTCTCCGGTTCTTGATCTTCCACATCTCCCTCTTCAATGATTGAACCATTTTCCAATTCCTCAGCAGCTTTAGCATACCTATTAAGAAATTCTTCTTCTGTTTCTTCATATTCCTCAGCCTCGGAGTCCTAAAGCAAGCAAGAAGAAAGAAAGAGTAAATAAGAAAACAAACACTGGACATGGCCTAATCCATCATTGAAAAGCTTATAGAAGTAGCACTCCCATCTTTCTCAAGTATCTTCATTTGTAATAAAACTTTCCCCCCTTCAATACATCTGACTGGCCCAAATCTCTTGGTTTCCTTTCCTTATTCACCATTCTTTGTCCCTACTTCCTATCAGAACTCCTCAAAAGCTTGAGACCACGCCTTGTCCATTGCTTTTCTAGTTTCCTTTCAAGTTTCACCAGAACTATACACTAAGTAGGAGGCCCTGGTAGAACGGTAGAAGGCCCTAACCTCAGAATATCCTGATGTGCTATAGACAATACTTCTAAAAGATGTGAGATAATGAAGAAACTAGAAAAGCCAACCTCATCATCTTCATCTTCAAAGTCACCGTCACTGTCCTCATCATCCTCGTCATTTTCAGATTCTTCAGGTTCTTCTTCCTCTCCTTTCCCTTCCTGCTGCACTTCCTTCAATCGCATAGACAAATCCAACAGTGCAATGAAGCAGTCCTGCATAGAAACAGCGCCTGAGTTCCCTTGTCTCAAAAGTTGCTCGATCAACTTGGCCAGCGTCATCACTAAATTCACCAGCAATATAAATAATGATCAGAATAATTCAGCAGCATCCTCATTTCAGAATTCCCAAAAAGAAAAACCACATAGTAGATGCAAATAGATTAGACCATTCCATTATGTTTACTATTAAACATGAGTTCACAGTAGAGCTAATTACTATTAAATTTCTTTGAGGCCATATCTTTGCCCTTACATAAGTTAGGGGATAGAATTGCGTGTGTTGCTTCTCGTCGATGTGTTCTATGCATTGTTTTTCAATGGATTCATTATAAAAGAATAAGCAGACAGACGGACCAATTCTTTAACATTTATAAGTCTTCTCAGGTATTTGTTACTTCGTTCTGTTATTGCCATGCCTTCTGTTTCAAGTACAGCTTATCCAACAAGTGATACTTTTTCTTTGCTCCCTGCTAAACTTTCATATAGAACGACTTAGGCAGGATGAAGGAGCAAAAACTACAATCAGAAGCAATGCAACGGAGTCATTGGACATTTTATGAGACCGCTCAGTTATAGCAAACAAATAGATCAAAATAAAGTCTGAAAGCAAACTACTTTACCTATTAACTTCATATCAGATTCCGCAGTCAGACAGGCCTCAGAAGAGCTCCTGGATACATGACACAAAGCAGATGCCCAAATTGCGACGCCTCCCTCTTCACCCTTCTCCAGAACACCCTCCACAGTATCAGGATAACACAAGTAGCATGAGGAAATTGAAAGCAATAAGGGTTTCCACAGTGAGCATCGCTTGCTTTGAACTTCTCTAAAACGAGTGAAGGCCGCCTGACTAAAAACAACAGCCAATGACTGCTTTATGCTTTCAGTTTCAAGTGTGAAGGTTGGACAATGTAATAGTAAATGAACGCAAGAGCAAGCTCTCCATGTTGCAGATGGATATTGCAAAATAGCCTCACTAATGAAAGCGGAAATGCTCTCTATAACTGAACGTTCAGGCACAGGAGGAGCTGGAGGGGATGGCACATGTTTCACAAGAAAGTTTTTCAGCCCATACTTCTGATCTAGATTTACAACTTCCTTAACGCAGTCAAATATCGATAAATCCTCTGATTCTTCCCAAGCATTCCATTCTGCAACCATATCAGCCCAAACTGATAGCAACTCCATTACTTTAAGTTCTTGGATCATATGATCTTCAGTAATAGATAGCATAACAAATCGGAGCAATGTTGACAGATCTTCTATGCATGATAAAGGGGTAGAACGTTGCCCTTGTTGATCCTTTTCAGATTCAAGCACAATATGACATATTTTAATGAAAGATTAAGAATGTTAAAATATGATGCGAAGGATTGGATTAAGGAAAATTTTCCATTATTGGACAACAATAGAGAATCTAACCAGCAAAACTAAATTCAATATATATCAAATACTACTGGGACAAAAAAGATAGTCACATATTAGACAAGGATCATTTTTGAAGAGATGAAACCTTGGTAGGGCCAAAAAAAGATATTCATCCTTCCACACCTTATTTCATGTCAAAATGTATTAATTCATCATAATATAAAATAATTGACAATACATGATATGGCTAATTTTCATTCAGAATGGCACGACCTAAAAACAACCAACTGATAACAATCAACAGCCCGAAAGAATACATAACGCAGACCTCCAAGTAGCTGTTGAGATAAAGAGGGGGAAGAAAGGTTACTTGTATCCTGAGAGCTTAACATTTTAGCTACATAATGTCAATACATTGACTTAGAGAAACTCGATCAGTCTTATTCAGTCTCATGTAGTGCGCATGAGCTCAATGTAAAGTCAGCGAACTGAACTAAAGTTTGCCTGCTCTGATACAAATGCATGGAGACATTATGGGCCTGGGCCTGGGCCCGGGCCCGGGCCTAACAACCCTAGTACATTATACTAACACATAATAGAGTTTGTACAGGATTCGGCCAAATAATTGCCACAATGCTTTTGCCAATCCGCTTATACCTGGAGATTGATACATCATCTTTCCATCAAACTGTTAAGACAAAAGTCAGCACTAAGAATATGACAACAGAAAAACCATCTGGCTAGGATGCTCTCTATTAAAAGATGATCCATCAGAAACATATTTGTGATGACATCATCAATAAAGCCTACCTCAAACAATTATCAATTTACAATATATCACATACAAAATTATAAAAACTCTGCATTTGAGATAGTGCATCCGGCAGCGCATGAGAGAACCTTGTAAGGCTTGTATGAAAATATTTAACGATTTTCATGAACATGCAACATTAAGTGATATCAACAGTCATTTCAGGTTTGGAGCATTAACCCAGAAAAATAAAAGCCAAATCCAATCTTGGAAGGAACCTTAAACTAACCACTGTGAATAGAGGTGCAAGCCAAGCCTGCTGCAAGAGTTCAGCAAAGGCTCTACAAATTGCAGCCTGACCAGAAGCCCATTTTTCTGGAGAGATGCTTGATTCTGATTTTAACTCTTCAGACTTAAAGCTTTCCCAAGTCTTAGCCATCACTGCCAGAGCCGCAAACGCATGTGCTACCACCTATTGTGGAGAGATACTCAGATTAAACATGGTAATCATTACCATTAACTTTGAATTTTTAATACCCTGCTCTCAATTTACTGAGTCGGTTATAATGAAGTGATTATTAAGCAACAACAAAAAAATAATGACCAGTAAATACCTGAGGCCATGGCTCCAGATTGGGGATTATGCATTTTGAGACTGAACCAACTAGAGACGAGACAAGAAATGGGATATGAATTGCAATTTTCTCATCCCCAGCTTCTATCACAGAACAAAGAAGCTGATATAGGATGGAGCTCTCGCTATCGTCATTTCCAATATTGCCAATTACTACTTGGAGAAGAGGTAGCCAATCGGGTGGCATGTAGTCATTCTGAAAAGAAGAGATAGGTGTGTGACAAATAAGAACAATACTACACACACAGAGCCCAAAATGAAACATGGATCTAGAAAATCACATCAATGAGTGTCATAATTGCCCCTGCTGCAGAAACCCGCACAGGATAGCAAGATAGGTCCTGCTTATTTGGCATCACCAATGCCTTGAGCAATTGAGAATATACATCAGCACTCATCTCCTGAAATAACATAGAAACTAAGTAGGGTTTATCCAAAGTGTGTTGAAAATTATTACAACATAACAGTCACAAGAAAGCATAAAGCTGCAATATATTTGTAAAAGCTTATGATAGTACTGTCTTACTTCTGGTAGACAGGAACCTAGTTCTCCAAGTACCCAGTTTGCACTTGCAACCAAATATGGTAGGCACACGGCCAAAGTATACAATGGTAGAATCCGTGTTTGAACCAGACTTATTATATAATGAGGTTCTTGCTCCCTCAGAAACTGTGTAAGCAAAAGGAGAAGTTCAATTTTCTATTGTGAATCCAAATCCAGAAACTGGCCGTTGGGTGAAAAAATGGTAAGATATCCTTACATCCTGTAAGCCACCATATGCCATCAGAACGCCAAAGTAACTGCCACGGTTCATGCCATAGCAATAATGAGATTTGATACAAACAACACTTGGGCTATTGAAAGTATATATTTGGGGGAGGGGGAAGCAAAATCAATCATCTAATGTATAAAACACATGAGCCATTTACAGAAACTCACTCATTCAGGATGCTGTCTCGAGACCAATTGGAATTGGAAGGAATGGGAAATTTAGACAAAAATGGAAGCACCAATAATTCACCCATGGTGCGGAGATGACTGCTTCTCTTGTTCTTTTCACCCTTTTTACGTTTTGTTGAAGCTGATGAACACTCACTGGAAGCTGCTAATGGAGGCCCCTGTAAGAATTAATGACAATATGAGCTATGGTATTAGCAAAATGGCATAGTCCAATGAACTTTCATCAGTGGTGACCTTTGACATTGAAATAACTCCAAGTAAGTTCATTGCACTTTTTCTGGCCGTGAATAAATCCTCTCTCCATCCAGAAACTTCACCCTGAATTTAAAAAAAAAAAAAAGGTTCAGAAATAACTAGGAAAAATGTAAAACAGTGGAAGAAAGATAATTACTTTTCATACAATTTCTGATGGGTGGTTCTTTCGAAGATACTCATCTGCATCTTCTTCCCACTCGGAGACATCCTATGCAAAAAAAAAAAAAAAAAAAGCATCATAAACTCAAAAATTTTCTCATTAAGCAACACTATTACTGACTAGCAATAATCTCAATGAAGTTCGCAAATTTCCCTTTCATTTAAAGCTTTCTAACCTTCCTTTACCAAAAGAAGCGGGGAAGAAGATTTCTCACCTTCTCATTCATCACCAATGCTGGGATGATTGCAGAGTGTAACAGAGACATAAAATGTGGTGAAACCAGCCGCCATCCCTGTAAATGAACCATATAAAAGGTGAATGTCCCAGTGAAGATATAGACCATCAAAGGGCAGGTCCTAACAATTGAAATTGTTTTTCAAAATAACTATAATTTGTTATCTTAAATTAGAACTTGCTAATATAAAAACAACCATGATGAAACTTACTGGCCCAGTCTCCAGTACGTGTGAAATTACATCAAATCCTAAGGACAAAATCCTCTCTGACATGAAGTCAAGTTTCTGCAAAAGAATTGTAACTGCCTAAATTAGCCATTCCCGAAAATGCGGGAACCATAATAATAAACATTATGGAAAACTCAAGTCCAGAATCATACAGAAAATTTGTCAAAGTATGAAAAGCAGTAACATCAAGATATAGCAGGAGACTGGTGGTTCACATATCAAACGATAGAGAGTTGATATTATATCAAGTAAGCTTTTTTCATGAGTGATAATATCAGAGCTCTAGCAGCCAAAAAACTGAAACACAGAAGCATTGCCATTGTTCAAGGTTCAAGATAACTACTGCCACAATAATAACAGGAGGAATCAAAGAGCTTATCTTACACTGATATTCTTGCTAAAATTGACAATGCTTAGAACACAGTTAATGATTTCTGGCATCAACCTGAAAATGGATGCAATGCATTTCTAATTCAATGTATGTCAGCAAAAATAATTACATTCAATAAACAAAAGTTGTTAAGCATTATATTACTTATCAGAATGCTTCCGGTGACGGGTGACAAGGGAAGAGAAAATAAGTAGACTTCTTTTTCCAGTCTTTAGTCTTGACAAGTGTCCGTCTTCGAAAGCAACCACACAATCAAATCTCAGAGAACCCAAAATGCTAATCAGGTCACGAGTGAATGAAGGCAGTAGAGGGACTAAAGTAGAAGGCATATACGACCTTATCTACAAAAGTTTCAAATGATGTACAATAGAGGTGAGGAAAGGAAGTCAAGAGAATATTTAAAAATATATATATAACAGGGATGAACCCCTCCAAAAAAAAAAAAGCTACAGCAAGGGTCAAGTACCATGAAACAACAGAGAAAACTGAATCACAAGAGCTAATAACAATCTATGCAGGGCAAACCAATGGCCCATCAGCAACTCATAACAATTACATAAACTGGGTAAAATATATATAAGAAAGACAGAAGCTACAGTTGACGTTCATCAGCATTGAGTTCTTTAACTGAGAGTAAGCTACAAATTAGCTCTCAGCTTATGAATCTACTCGCCTAAGGGAAGCATATGTTGTCTGGTGTCATAATGACTATCAGTGGCATTATGGCTGAAGAACGTCAAATGGGACTAGTGAGGGCCAAAAACTAGTTATGTCTAGAACCAACTATAACACAAAGGAAAGAGGACTTATCATAAATAGATTATCCCATAATAGCATTATTGCAAGGAAGGCAGAAGGCAGAAGGCAGAGGGTCAATGGAACATATCATTAGAAGATTAAAAAATTTGTAAGACTTAGATCCATTCTGATTGAATATCTATGAAATGCATGCAGAAACTAATTGATTTATAGATTCTTGTTCATCCCATATACAGATATCAAACCATCACTTACAGCAAAATGTAGGCATTTGCAGACAGTGAGAAGGATTTTCTCTGTTTCTATATCTGCTCTGTCGTGGGTTGCTAAAGCCTGATCCATGCACCATAAAATCACAGAGATGCATAGCTCATAAGGTGTGAAAGCAGGGCAAACAGGAAACGCAGAATACCTTTTTAACAAATTGATGGAAAAATTCAAGCAAAGGCACAAGAATTTCTGCGGCTATAAGCTCCAGCTGAGGTGGTACTGGCTCCTTCGCAACTTTAGGATTCAGAAAATACTGCTAATTGAAATATTGGAATTTTAATTCAGGCCAAAAGATGAAACGAATATCCTATACAAATGTTGTCACAATTCCAAACTCTTCAAATTTTTTGCACAGGTCTCGCAACATAAAAGCTTTTAAATTAAGTCTACGAAGGTTGACTGTTCATCAAGAAACAGATTAGCATCAGAGCACAGACAATCAATGGGAAGCAAATGCATGATGTGAATTAAAACTGCAAAAGACATTTTTTATATACTGAAAATAAGTTAAATGCAACATGCTATTTCAGATCACATAATTGTCAGAAACCCGCAACGTCAAATATTTAAGATCATAAAATTAGCTTTTACAGAAAAACGAAAGATAATTTTCTTCATAAACAACTTTATTGTAATGGATGCAATATTATAATAATAAAATGGCGGAAAGCAAAACCAGATCCAAAAAAATCATGTAAGCAAATATAGAGTACCTGGAAAGGTCTAAGAAGTGCACGAAGAATGATAAGGGCATTGATGGTGTTCCACTTAGAATTTAAATTGTTAACAAGGTTACTATTCTGAATAGCAGAACGCAGATTAGGTACAAGATCTGGCCACAAATTCTCCTTAACAAACTCAGCAACAGCGATCACCCGAAACTGCCACCAAAGTATGCTCAGATATATTAGCAATCCTACTGAAAAGATGCAACAAGCAAACACGAATGAGCAGTATAAATCAAGTATACATACCACTTCAACTAAAATTTTCAGAACAGAGGGCTCAACTTGAAGCAAAGCTTGAATCAGCTGACCCTTGAACTCCTTGCTCACCTTGGAAGATGCACGGTCACTCTCAATATTCCGCCGAGTGAAGTTCTTTAGGTACGTAGCAGCAGAAATATTCAGACCTTGACTTTCCCCTCCTATAAGTACGCACCAAAAACCAATGCAGATTGAGACGGGGAACGAATGAGTTGATAATGCATAGGCTCTAATAGAAGAGTTACATTAACGGATCTTTCTGCTTTCTCCAGTCATGGTCAGTAGCTCAAAGTAGTGACTATAGACCAAGGTTCTTTAAAACATGGAACTAAAGGGCCATATTGTTTGAATGAGCGATAAAATTAAATTACGAATTTCACAGCTCAGAACTTGAGATTATTTTCACGTTCAGATCTTAGAAATGAACCAAAAAAAAAACCTGAGGCAATGGTGAGCAGGTAGAATGGAAAGTTTGGGTTAACAGAGAGCCGATCGAGAGAATCGGTGGCGACACGAATGGCGTTGTCGTCTGAACTGAGTGTCTGCTTAAGCAGCTGAGCGATCTGTGTAGCCTCTTCCATGCTCTCGGATTTGTCACTGCAACTCTTTCTGGGAAAACCCTCAAGTCTTCTTCAGAGGCAGTTGGCGGGAAAATTAATAGCCCGCGGGAGACATTTATACGGAGCCTTTTGGAGGTTTGGAGTTTGGGCTCGTCTTTCGGGTAGATATTGATGACCAACAGAATTTTGAAGGGATGAAAGAGGAAAAATTCAATATGGCGAAATAACGTGGAGATGCGGGGTATCGAACCCCGTACCCCTCGCATGCAAAGCGAGCGCTCTACCGTTTGAGCTACATCCCCCCCGACAGTCGGTTTAAGATATATGAATATTATTTCTTATACAACTTGGTTCGACCTCCATCAAAACGAATGAAGAAATGCATCCGGATAAAAGGTAGAAACTTCCGAAAAATAAAATATTACAGGTAATATAAGTTAGCCTGACGCATAATTGTTCAGACACAATAAATTCCTATCTGGTCAAAACAAAAACAAAAAAGACACAAGAAATTCCTAATCCAGCTGCATGCAAACAACTAGGCATGCCGTGTCCTCTTCATGAAAGGATAAAACGTAAAGAGAGCTGAAAACCAGAACCGTTCCGTGTCATCCTGCATTCACTTCGACAATATCAGGCGTTATCATCAGTTACATAATTCCCGTCCATGAAGTTGAGACCACCCATGGCAAAATCAAGCTCCACCGATTCTGCGCCGAATTATGGATCCAGCTTGATATGGGCTTTAATTGATGGTTCACTGGATCTCTGTTCCAACCTCTATCTGCATAATTTCGGCTTTCTATTCTTTCTCGTGTTCTCAAATATCCCTTTTTTTGTTCGCCTTTCTTCATCATTCTGTACATATTAGGTGACTTCACCCGGTTTGCACCACGGAGCTAGGTAAGGGGGCTCAATGTTCTCAGGAATTTTATCAGGGAGGAGTAAAGCTGTTGGGTCAGCCATGCATACATATCAACGTGAGCCAACAACATTCGGGAAAAATTTTGGGGTAAATTATCGCTCTTGAGGATCTAAGCTTGTTCCCCTTGTCACATACAGCAAGGGGCCAAGGTAAACTATCCAATCATGGCAGATCCCAAGCGGCCAAGCGGGAGATCATCAAGCAGCTCAACATGGTGGACCCAGACGAGAGAGACTCTCGTGGTGGTGGCCACCTCCCTTCTCGGATTCTTTACATTGTGGGTCCAAACAGAAAGAACGCTGATTTTTGAGAAGCATACAAGTAAAACGGGCTTTACCATTTTACCCCTCATTTTTTAACCGTTAGGGATTAACTAATCAGCAGTTTTAGTAACGAATCAGGAACATCTGTTAATGGGAACATGCAAAAACTAAATATAAACACCAAATATAATTTAAGCATGTATTTCCAGTAAATAATGAAGTGGTGGATAAAGCTGAGTTTCACGTACACTGCAACAACTGTAAGGAAATGATGGAGGGTCTGTGCACTGCAGTGCGGAAGGCATCGAAATTCAAGACATAGCACGTAGAACTATAAAAGCCCACGCATCCCAACGACGACGCGCTGTATGACTGTTGACAAAATGAACTCGTTATTCTGTCGCTTTTCATCATTTTGTCAGCAAGTGGATCCCAGCAAGCACCCGCCTGCGTCCAAGATTTCGAAAGCTGTTCAAACTGTGCGAGTAAATTACGGACCTTTCTGCACCTTTTTATGTAAAAAATTCAAATAAAATTGGGAACACAAGAAGCTCACTCGTCTTCTACTTTAGCTCCTACTGTTGCCTGCCTGCTCTCTTTCTGCCGTAACCTTAGAGAGCATAAAGATGCAGCAGCCTCAACTCCTTAGAAAACCACTCTCCGTCTTCAAACCTTTGGTTATCCTAATCACTCTGCAACTACAAGCAATTCCCATTGTTGGTCTCTCTCCCTGCAGGAATTTCTGTGGTAACATTCCCATAAACTACCCATTTGGCCTCGACGATGGGTGTGGGGCACCTCAGTTTAGGCACATGTTTAACTGCACGAATGACTTGTTCTTTCAAACGCCTTCAGGTGCTTACAAGGTTCAGTCCATTGACTACGACAAGAAAACTATGGTGATCTATGACCCTGCAATGTCTACTTGCTCCATTCTTCAGCCTCACCATGACTTCGTTATGACGGATGTTCAATCAGCCATTATTCCCCCATCACAGGACACTGTTTTCGCACTCCTTAATTGCTCTATTGACTCCCCTGTTCTCAACCATTATAAGTACCTCTGCTTCAACTTCTCAGGTCACTCCTGCGACGAGCTTTATGGGTCCTGCAATGCCTTTCGGGTGTTCCATCTATTGACAAATAGCTCACCACCTTGTTGTTTTACAAGTTATAACACAGTGAAATTCATGAGCATGAACATATTGGACTGTACACATTATACTTCGTTGTTTAACATAAATGGTTTGCGGGGTGTTGGCCCTTTGGACTGGGTTTATGGGATCAAGCTGTCTTTTAGTGTGCCGGATACTGGCTGCGAGAGATGCAGGAAATCTGGTGGCGCCTGTGGGTTTGATACTGATACTGAAGCTCTGCTCTGCCTCTGCTCAAGCACCGCCAATTCTACTTTGGAATGTGGTAAGCAGCTGTCTGAACTGTGAACAAGCATGGTATTAGATTTTAAGGTGCTTTGATTTAAATGACTTGGTATTAGATTTTAAGGGGCTTTGATTTAAATGACATGGTGCTTAGTGTGTGTTTTTGCATATCAGCTGCAGGAACAGGTAGCATGATGGCAAGCGGACGGAGCAATGCTCCAATGATGCCTTACCAATTAGCAATGCTTCTTGGATCATTTCTTTGCGTGGCAACGAGGCTCATTTAAGGGTTTGAGCTTTAATTATCTCCTGCTCTTATATATTGTTAGTAGGCTTGCAGAGTTTCTGTGTTAACCGGTTTCTGATATGCTTCCTTTAGAAGTGAGAACCCAAAATGACAGTGATAGAGTTGGCAAGTTCTTGTGTGGCAGAGAAAAAACTGCCAAAATGGTCACATATGCAGGAGTATTCATCTTGGTGTGGCGTGTTGCACAATGAGGTGCTCACAGTGGTAGTAAGATTTTGAACTCGAGATCCTATGATCTAATGGTCCTGTTTAGCGAGAAACATTGAAAATGAGAGATAAGAGTTGAAATTGAAATTGAAACAAACCATTAAGAGTGCTTAGTATGGGTAATTACTGGTAACATTAAAGCAAGTAATCCCATGGAGATGAGATTAGGATATATCACTTATTTGCTCAATCCGAAGTTCAAGTAAATATTCTTGTAATAGATTTTTTCAATTTCAATTATAATTCTTACTCCATATTTTTAATATTTCGCACTAAACAGAACCTATGAGTCAATTCCTTACTAATTAAATTAATCTTTGTTAGCAATTAAGAATTTGTTTTGATTTGAATATAACGTGAATATCATTTATCTCTTGTATTTATTATTGCTTTTTATCCTTAATATAAGAGTTAGTTAATTAATTTAAGTAAATTAAAAAAGCTTGTTAAATTAGTTATTTATAATAAATAGGTGTTGTCTTATCTAGAACATCACTGCTAATTATGTGTAATGACTAAAATTATTGTTTGATAGAATATTTAATATGTGAATTACTACAATGACTATTTTTAAAAAATAAATAAATAAATATGAGAGACAAAATAGATTAGGGTCTTTTATTTAAGACCAACTTGAAAGTAAAACTAACTCTTATATTAAGGATCAGAAGAAATATTATTTTGTAAACCGCCCATTATTATTTTGATCTTAACGTTGCTATTAATGGAATAGTTTTCAATATAGATAATTAAAATAATGAGTATCCAAAGGAAGTAAACATGTATTTTTCATAAATATCTATCTTTAACAGTTTTTTTTTATTTATGTGAACTAATGATCTAATTTTTATATTTAGAACTGAAAAAAATGAGATCATCCAATAAATGTTAAATGAGATTGGTTGCAACAATTAATATATGCTTTGTAGCGATTTTTAATTAAATTTTTATGTTCAGAAATATTACAACGGTTATAATCAAGCATTGAACACTAGTTAAATTTATGAAAATAAAACACCACTGAACTGTGAAATTGTGCTTTGCATGAAGCATTCAGTGAGCCACAATGGTTAAGTAGTTAATAAATAATGCGGCTTCAAGGGAAAATAGGAATTGACTAGCTTATCTCAAATATTATACGTATTATTCATGAATATATAGGTCCCTTTTTGTGTGTCCTCCTGCCAAGCTTGGTGATGTTGAGCTTTTTACTTAAACGAGGACATGTTTAGAACATTGTTGATCGTTTGAAGAAGTGTTTATATTAGCTTTTTGATAGTAATTTTACAGCATATAAAATCAATATGTAAAAAAAATTTTGCTTCAATTTATATAAAATTATTTTGTGCGTGTCAAATATTGAGAATAGTTATAGGACCCCTTCGGCTGGATTTTTAGGAGCCCGAATCTTATGAATCCAAATGGCATTCCCATATAAAGAATGTTCAGTTACCCTCTATCGTTTATTTCCACACGCCTGTTCAAAACGATCTATGCCTTGGGTCACCGTGACGCCCGTTCCCTCTACATTCTTGCTTAACCGCGCTGGTTTCAGTGATATCCAGCTAATGAATTGCATTTAGTTTCTTCTTTCGTTGATTAGTAATTAATAACTGACTTATTTTGCTTTTTGCGTAAGAAATTCAATCCCTCCTTTATGAAAGCATCGTTAAGAGCTTTGTTATTAGATCCCAAACTTGCTTCCTAGACCTCCTTTCCGTTGTGGAGGTCAGTTCTTAATCTTTCAAAATGTTGGCGAACTTCGAATTCAAATTTCAATTCATGGGATTAAGTATCAATTTGCGTAAGATGGTTGAACGAGGAGCATTTGAAAGCTAATGGCGGCGATCAATATTCAAGTCGCTGCGTATATAATTATCATTGTTTAAAAAAATGAAGAAGAAAAACAGCAGCATCCACACGGCTACTGGTGATGGGAAAAAAAAAAAAAAAATCCATTCATTAATATAAATAAAAGCCAGTAAAGAGATTGAATTTGATTTTAAATATAAAATTCGATTGATTTGATTTTTTTTTTTATTCAAACTAACCCTAATTGATTGTATATATTAAAAGAGTTCACATCAAAATATAATTCTAATGTAAATAATTTAACAAGGTATTTTATAAAAATAGATACATGTTTTTGATAAATAATTAGTTTAACTATTTTCATTAATCTATCCAAATTAGTTATATAATTTTTCTTGTCATGTTAGCACGGGGCAGCACCATAAGCATACGTGATTTTTTTGTACTGCATGCAGATTAAATTAGGAATATTTTAATATTTCATCTTCATAACTTTACTAATTAATAATATCAATAATTATAATTTATCTTGCTTTGAAAATATAGGAACGGTATGAAAATTAGTCAGCAAAATTTAACAGAGTTACATTTTTTATATAACTATTTGGAAGAGGAACTAAGTCTCCTCTATTCGATTCAGCAATTAATGACTGGGAATTTTTTTTTATGGAGCTTATTTTTAATGAGCAAATTTTTATTAATGACAATAATAAGATTTCCAGAGTTAATTAACAAGCGAAACCAATGAAAATTCCTCTTGGTAAGGCTTGACAGTAATTTTTCCCCCGGGGAAGTGATGATTCCAAATGGCCGAGCAACACAGAGACCGCATTTTTTTTGAAAACAAGTGATTTTTATTAATAATATAAATATTATTTTCAAGGTCAGTCCTTAAGATGGTTCTTAGGGTCACTCCCTCCAGCGCATGAAGTTCAAAAGGTCATGTTGAATATGACCAACTTTTTTTTTTTTTTTGAAGGTCATGTTGAACAGCTATTGTGCATATTGACCAATAGTTGAATCGAAATTTTTCAATCATTAATCTTCTACTAGCAACCGAGTTAACTATTTTATGTACATTTTTTTCTGTGGAACTTTTAGCTCTAAATTTTGAATCATATAGAAAAGAAGATTTATGGAACTGGCCCACGTCTCCCAAATATGACATCGATGAAATAAAGTACATCATCACTATTCAGTCGGCTCCTCTTCGGCTCCATTACCTCAGCGCTTTCTGCTTTGCTTACGAGGCAGATTTTAAATTTCAAATCTGTTTGGGGTCATATCAATAATTACATTTGTAGGAGGGTATCTCCGTAAATTAACAGTTTGATTTGAAAACAGGCGGGCCTCCTGTTTTATTTGTTCGTCATCTCCAGCATTGCATCTCGCTACCCGTTTCCGAGCTTCGGAAGTTCTGATGGTCATCTGAAAACTACAAGTCCTTAATCTACCAGCAAAATTCGAGTATCAGAATGTTTAAAGAAAGCTCTACCCGGACTCTTGGTCGGAACACATCGAGGAATCCTCAGCTTGAAGCAAACGAGAATGAGTTTGAAGCCTCACAGAACATACATAACTACCCTCCTCCGAGAACTCCTCTGAACTCCATACCAGACCCGTCTCAGTGCCAAAAGGAATATCAAGAATCTGATGTTAATTCTCATTACAAAATAGAAGCTATTCGGCCGGGTCGATCATCGGATAAAAGATGTGAAGCTTCATCCGATGGGTTTGGGAATCTCAGCTTGAACAATGGGACTCCGAGAGTTTTGGGTCGTAATGCAAAGTCAAATTCGGAGCCGAACTCTGCGCAAAGCACCCCGGCAAGAAATGCCTCTAGAACCTCACTTGGCGGAGCAGGAGGAATTTGTCCTGGAACCAGATTTCAATACTCAGGCGGAGGAAAAGCAGGGAGTTTCGGTGCTTTTTTTAAGGGTATTCCAGTAGCAAACTCAGAAATGTCCAAGGAGGTTCAGCATTTCGAGCTCAAAGAAGACCCGTCTTTCTGGATGGATCATAATGTGCAGGTTTCGTTGTTTGATTTTCTAGTCATACCTAGTGTCTGATATCTTATCCCATCAAGTTTCTTGAGTGTGAGTCGTGGTTGATGCCTTCAGGTACTGATAAGGATTCGACCCTTAAATAGTATTGAGAAATTTTCACAAGGATATGACCGGTGCTTGAGACAGGAAACTGCGCAGACTTTGGTTTGGGTTGGTCATCCTGAAACCAGATTCACCTTTGATCATATAGCATGTGAGACATTATCTCAGGTGCGATATATTGAAAAAATTCTTAATCGACAGGAATTTTTTGTTTCAAGGGATATATCATGATTGTGGTAGTTCAAAGGGATATATCACGATTGTGGCTCAAGAGTCCTGTAAAATCAAAATAATGAAGGAGCATATTCAATGTTTATTTCACATATATGCTCACTGCATACATTGGTACAGGAAAATCTGTTCAGAGTTGCCGGAGTGCCCATGGTCGAGAATTGCTTGTCTGGTTATAATAGCTGTATGTTTGCTTATGGGCAGGTATGAGCGACGGACCTGCATTTTGGGCAGTGTGTTTTTCCTCTTGTTATTTGTCTTGCTATTGAACTTAAAGCTTCTTCTGCAGACGGGCAGTGGTAAGACATATACCATGATGGGTGAGATAAAAGAGGAAGAAGGACACCTAACTGAAGACAGTGGGATAACACCAAGAGTTTTTGATTATTTGTTTATGAGAATTAAACTGGTGAGGTGTTTAGAATGCACAAGTTTCTGTATTTTTAATACCAGTTTAATGTGGTTTCTTCGATTATTGTTGTTTTGAGATTGAATTCATCAAAAAGATTCCATTATGTAGGAAGAAGAGAGCAGAAGGGATGAAAAACTCAGATACAGTTGCAAATGTTCCTTTTTAGAGATATACAATGAGCAAATAACAGATCTTTTAGAGCCTTCATCAACTAATCTGCAAGTAATCCAAAATTTTGTATTTGGTTTGTTTCAGATCTAGTTCACATTCTATATAACCGAGTCTATAACATCCTATTCTTTCTGTAGCTCAGAGAAGATACAAAGAAGGGGGTATACGTTGAAAACCTTTCTGAACATAGTGTGGGAACTGTGAGTGATGTTCTCAAGCTTTTGTTACAGGTGGGTCCTGTTCAAACGTGTTACGTGCATAATCACAGCCTTGCTTAACATCATAGGTTAGTGCTTGATCATGTATGGCATGGCTTCATCATCCTAAATAATTTCTAACGTAGGGCACCGCAAATAGAAAGGTGGCTGCAACTCATATGAATTGTAAGAGCAGTCGGTCTCACAGCGTTTTCACCTGTATTATTGAAAGCCGTTGGGAGAAAGATTCTGTGACTCACTTTAGGTTCGCAAGGTTAAATTTAGTAGATCTAGCCGGTTCTGAAAGGTAAGCACTTTTATGATCAGGGTGTTCAGTTCAATGCTGTCAATATCCTCTGTTCAGAAGCTGTTTTAACTTCCGCGTTAATGCAGGCAGAAGAGCTCTGGCACGGATAGTGAACGATTGAAAGAAGCAGCAAATATAAATAAATCCTTGTCAACATTAGGGTACTTTTACTAAGGACCTGCTTATCATTTTATTTGTTGATATACAGTCGTGATGTGTTAAAGAACACAAATACAGTAATCGCTAAATTCAATTGATTGAACTTTGTTATTCCTTTATTTGGTCCAAATAGATTGGTCATCATGAATTTGGTGGATCTGACGCATGGGAAACCACGACATGTTCCCTATCGAGATTCAAAGCTCACATTTCTTCTTCAGGTTATTCATAGAACTTCGAAAGTCAGGATTGTTTTTTTCTTGGCAACTACATTCAACTACTTTACACACTGTTCTATAAGGGTGCGATTGTTCTGTTTGAAAAATTTTATATGCAGGATTCTCTTGGGGGCAACTCAAAAACAATGATAATTTCCAATGTCAGCCCATCCATTTGGTTTGTATAAACTTGTTTTTTGAAATGAAGTGATGGTCTTTTGCCATTAATGTTGCTTCCTTAAATCCTTATTGTATATTTTTCTTTCCATGCAGCGCTGCAAATGAAACGCTAAGCACTTTGAAGTTTGCCCAGCGAGCCAAGCTGATTCAAAACAATGTACTCATTCTTCTTCTTCTTCTTCTTTACTCATTCTACAAGGTGATTTTACGTACATGCATATCATTATGAAATTTCTTTTCCTTTGATGAGAGATGCCTCTTCCTCTTCTCCCAAAAAGGTAAAAGTGAATGAAGGCACTTCAGGTGACATAAATGCACTGCAGTGGCAAATTCAACAGTTAAAGGTATTGATTTTAATAGCCATGTTGTGAGACATTTCCCACAGGAATGTCATTTCACAGAGCTGACTCAGTTGTGTTGTTGACTGAAATTGAACAGAGTCAATTATCCTTTTTGATAAAGCACAACAATTTTCCGAGTCTTATGTCAAATTTGGAGGCATATCCTGAGCTTTGTAGGTTGAGTGAATCGTCAGAAGGATGTAGCTCTGTCATGGAGAACGAAACAATGGGTCAAAAGCTATGTCTTCAAACCAAAGAGGTGATTTTCTTGTCAAATTCTCAAGTTAGTCGGCTCTTGGTGTTAAGAACTTTATTAGTTTTCAAGGGATTTTATCCCAATAATGTCACAGCTATTTTATACCTGGCAGATAAAATGCATGAAAGCTGCTTTGTTAGGTGCATTGAAGAGAGAAAAGCTGGCTGAGATCACAATTCAGAATTTACATGCTGAAATTGAACGCCTGAACTGCTTGGTATGTCCAGTTTTGGTGAACAAAGTTTTAGATTTCCTCCTTCTACCAAAACAAAAAATATAATAATAGAGGTGTCACTGCCCAAATTTATTTAGATTTGTCATGCGATTATGCACCTATGATGATTGATCTAATGAGCTTAAGATAGACTTGTCCTCTGCAGGCTCGGCAAAGGGAAGAGGATACTCAGCATGCAGCATTTAAGTTGAGGCTTTGTGAGGAAAAAGTTAATCAACTTGAATTATTAGTAGATGGTGGCTTGTCACCTGAGGAGTATATCTTGAAGGAAAACAGGGCTTTGAAAAAGGAGATTAAGGAACTTCAAGCGAGGATTGAGAACAACCCAGAAACAACCAGGCTTGCTTTGGAAAATGATAGACTTTTACACCAAATGAGACAGTAAGTTAAATGAAGAATTATGCTCTTATCTGCTTGCTGGAAGCCAACTTTCAATTTGCATTAATGACCAGGTTCCAGAACTTTTATGAGCAAGGAGAGCGGGAAAGATTGCTGACTGAACTTTCTCAATTATGTGATCAGGTTAAACAGATGTTGAAATTTTCCCAAAATTGTAAATTTCACCTTGCTTAATGATCAATACTATGGATGTCTGAAATCGGTGTTTCATGTGCAGCTTATTGTCAGTCCTCAAGAAAAATGCACATTCTCCATGAGAAATGAAAACCAGGTCAAATCATCTATTAATCAATAATTATGCAGTTCTAGTTTAGCTCTTCGAAATGTCTTATTTTTTCTCTTTGATTTCAGGATAATGATGCTAAACAGGAGCTGGAAGATTGCCAGATTATGAATTCTAAATTGCTTCGGTAGGCAATGTACCTCTAGAAACCTTAGCACGTTATTTTTTATCTTCCAAACGACTGTTTCGGCCATTTATGCCATGGTTTTGTTTCCTTACTAGAACTGACACTGTTTAAATCAAGCCCGGAAAAGTCTAACTGGACTTGCTGTCATTTTCTAATCTCTGCCTTTGTCCTTAATTGTTGTTTATTTTGCAGCGATGTAAATAGGTTACAAACAGAACTTGTAAAATATATTAGCTGCGATCGGGCACAATCTGATTCTGTAAGAATTGCTTGTGTTATATCTAAAGTTCTGTCAGCGTGTGGCTGAGTTCTTCGTATTTATTCATTTTTCATCTTTGTAGGTTCTAAATTCTTCTTTCGAACTTTCAAATGAACTGATGAAGACAGATAAATGTTCGCTGGTGAGAATAAACATAGAATGATCCTCAGCTCAACATATTTTTTCAAGGCAGTTAGGTTTTTATTGGAGTCTTTTTTTTCTTTTTTCGCCGAAATATATTTCACACATTTCTTGATCGCTTCTATATGCTTCTGAATGCGTTGCGTTTTCAAGATGAACATGATTGATATTTCAGTATCTTGAATTTGAGGGGGGGGGGGGGGAAGAAGAGATCCTTACTCTCTTCTCGAGCAATTTTGTCTTAAGCATTGAGCAATCACTGAAATATCGTGCATATATTATTTGTTGACGGTATTTCCACCGGAGGATATTTAATAATTTCTTTTTTTAGATTATTTATTATTCACTAATCAAAAGCAAGTACTTATATTTAGGGTTTGGTGAAAATTGTCAAACTATATACAAATGCGCCCTTTTTTCTTTAATAATCAAGTTCATAATCTATTAGATTTTACAGGTTGATACCATATCTCTAAAGAGTGATTCTGGGGATGAGATGCCATTCAATACTTGGACAGGTGGTGATGCTGAAGGGTATCCTTTAGGTTCCTCAGAAATGCTCCTTAAAGATAATGAAGATAACAGGCAGAAAACGTTGGAAGCCAAATTGGAAAAAATGAGCAAGGATCTTGAGGAGGTTAAGTTGCTTAACGACCAATACCAAGAAAAATGGGCACTTCAGTTATCCCAAAAACACCAGATTGAATCAGTCTGTGACGAGGTTGAGATGGAAACAACAAGAACAATTTTGCAATTGCAAGAAGAGATTGCAGGTCTTCAGTCGGATTTAGAAGGGAGGTTATGTTCCATTGCTCGGGAAAATGCAGAGCTAAGGAATATGGTAGCAACTAAAGAGGAGGAAATTAGGACACTGTGTTTAGAGTGGGAAAGGGCAATTTTTGAGCTAACAACCTTTCTTCTAGATGGCTCTAAATCTCTCAGAGATGCCTGTGGCCAAGTAGAAAGCATCACCGGTTCATTGCCTGAAGGAAACACTAGGATTGCTGAACACATAAGCATGGCTGTCAAAAGTTATATGGAGAAGGAGGAAACAATTCAGAAGCTGGAAAGTAGCTTGGAAGACGCACAGAAGATGGTATTGGACATGGAGTTGAAGGTAGGTTCCTTAAGGAAGCAACTACAACCTTAAGTGCATATCAACAAGCACACAATGAACTCAATGAGGACTCAGTTCAGTTAAGAACGTCGTTGGATGAGAAGACCAATATGTTGAGGTTTTTAGAAAATGAAGTGAAATGTAAAGATGACCAGCTTAGAAAAGCAGAAAAACGGGCTAACGCTGCATTTCTATTAGTGAGATGGCTTTCTGATAGTCAAAAGGTTGTTCGTATAAATGATGTAGCAGGAGATATTTCCATCCCTGAAAAAGAGGTGCACAGTAAGGTGGACAGTCAGATCATTTTTGAGGATCAAGGTGATAGGAATCATCTTATACCAAATGAACCCAAGGCTCAAGTTGAGTCGACCATACCAGAAGTAATGGAGATAGATGCTACTGCGGATGCTTTTTGTGAAGAGAGAGAAATGCGTGTGGCCCATTTCCAAACAGTTGCTTCCAGCCTTTCTCCTGCTGACAGGGACCTGGTTCTGGAGCCGTTAAACAAAATCAGGACATGGAAATAGAAAAAAAGGATTTAAAAATGCACCATAAGGGTTCTGCCTGTTGCGCTGCTGACTCCCAGATAGCAGATACAAACAAATGTTTGAAGTTGGGAGACTGGCATCACATACTGCATCAGATACAAAAGGAACTGGTTGATATGAATACAAAACTGAGCATCATACAGAATTATATTAGCACAGAAATGGATCTGTCTAATTGCTCATTAATAGATAACGATCTCATGGATTTCGATGCATCGAGTGCCGATAGTTCTTCAGTTTTTGATTCATCAACTGAAACTGAGAGCATCGTTTCTGTAAGCATATTGCATTCATCCAGAAGTACCTGCAGAGTTGAGTTTCCTGGAAAAATAACTGAACAGATAGCGAATCCAAAATCTGAAAGAGGCTTTGTCATTCAAGCTGATAATCAAGAATTAGAAAATACAGATCATCATGTGAAGAGTTCAATTCTAAGTGAAGCAGCGGCATCCTTTCTTAGAAATGAATTATATGCTACGTACAAAGCCTTCAATAAGCAGAATGTTCATTTCTCTGTACTTCTTAAAGAATTGGATAATGGAAGCTCTTCATGCCTAAAAGGTATCAATTCACTCGACTTCTTCCATTTTCCATTTATAAATGTCGTTGACTAAGAAACTTCCTCTTGCATCCAGTCATCTGAAATTACTAGTAAGATCTTAATTATGTTATGATGAATGACAGAACAAAGAAAGGAGGCTCTTTGTGAGTTGGCTCGAAAAGTTGAAGCAGGCAACCAAATTGACCCAAAGGTATCCGGCATTCATTTTAATAACCAGACTCTCCTAAAATGACTGAAGAGCAGTTGTATGATCTAATATTTATTAATCCTTAGTTACTGCTCTTATTCGGCGACCAAATTTATATTCTTTGGCTGTTTACCCATATTTCAGGTATTTGGTGGTATGACAACCAGACTTGATGATAGCTTGATCAAATTTGAGGAAGCTCATGAAACAGTTAAGGAAGCAGATTTTATGCTACATGCCTTGACAAAGGCATATGAAGATGCGAAACAGTTGAGTTGTACAATGAAGCAGGCAAATGAAAACCTGATGACAGAGAAAGAAAGCTTGGCAGACGAGATTAAGAAGCTTAAATCTTCAACATATCATAAAGAAGAAAACCAATTACTGACAGATCACATCAATTCCAGTTTGATAGAGATGGCAAACTCAGTTTCTATACTTGAAGAGTGTTTCTTGCAAGTGCAAACAGATGTGGAGAAGAAATTCATGTCAGTTTTTTCTGATGTTTTGCTGATTCAGCAGGAGATGATATGCTTGACAAAAAGCCTGAGAACATCTCTTGAAGATATGTTTTCTTGGGTTATGGAGGAGAGATTTGCATCTTTCGTACTAAACAATTGCTATGTAACAGAGCTGGTCAGTAAATTCCTCTTCTTCAGGGTAAACCATAATTACCGATCAACCAAACAAGAGGAATTGTACAAGTTTTCGGAAGTTCTCTCAAGTGCGGAGTCTGTCTTGGCTACAAGAAACGAAGGCTCGGGGAAAAGGGATCAACGTGCAGAACCCCAAATTTTGCAGGAGAAGCAGGACTTACCCAATAGTAATTTAATGCATGAACATGTGGCTCTTAAAAAGGAATTAGAGAGGAAAGAAGAGTTACTGGACGGTTTGTTTTTTGACTTAAGACTGTTGCAGGAATTGGCTTCCAACGAAAAAGACGTCAAGGAAGAGACTGAAGAGTTAATAACGTCTCTGAGCCAAGTTCGATATGAGCTGGAGATTAAAACAAATCATCTTGGGGACACTCTGGTTCAAAATAGAAAACTTGAAGGTTCTCTTGCTGAAACTGAAAGGGCCTTATCCACTTCAAATCATGAGCTTAAGCTTGCTCAAGAATTGATCGGCAAACTTACAGACCAAAATGCAGAGTTAAGGGAGATTTTGAAAGAACTCTATTCAAAAAAGGCTGAAGCCGAGGAGCAGTTGAATGAACAGAAAGATGCGGTCAAAGGTTTGGAGAAAGAAATCGTTAATTTGACCTCTTCACTGGAAAATAGCGATCTTTCCTTATTGGAAGGCATTGAGGATGAATTAAGAAAGGCGATCATAGAGAGAGACCAACTTCGTGAGGAAGTTTCTGTCTTGAATGACAAACTTCAGATGGCTTATTCATTGGCTGACGAAAAGGAAGCTATTGCCGTAGAAGCCCGTCAGGTAGTTTTCTTTTCCCCCATTCTTTTGTTTTGTTTTGTTTTTGGGGTCCTCTCTTGTCGAATGAAACGAATAGATGGAATTTCCTTTGGTGAATCTTAATTCTCATTTTTAGGAGTCTGAGGCTAGTAAGCTCTATGCCGAACAGAAGGAAGAGGAAGTCAAGATTCTTGAACATTCCGTTGAGGAGCTCGAGGGTACTATAAATGTTTTGGAGAAGAAGGTTCGTTGCTTTTATTATTACTGTGCATGGATTGAGTTTTAGGACAATGATCAATAGCGTGTTATGAATATTTAAGATCGCATATACTTGACCCTTAACATGGCATCACAAGATAAATATACTTCGTGTTTTACTGATGCACTCATTCCGGATCAGATAACCTTTCTAACGAGTAAAATCCGTTATCGCTATAGGTTTATGAAATGGATGAAGAGGTGGGAAGACATCATTTGATTAGGGATTCGCTAGAAAAGCAACTCCAAGCTTTGGAAGAGAGACTGCAAGCAGTTGACAGCTTACCCCAAAATGCAGATTCAGATATCACCAATGTTCAACCACATGAAAATCAACTATCTAGGTCAGATCTGTTCTTTTCTTTTCTTTAGTTTTGTAGAAATTCATGGTTTAATAATTAATTAAAAAATACAAGACACTTACGTAACATGATCTCCAACACTATTATTGCTTGTCGGCTTTAAATTTCTGAATGTCCAACAAAAAATTCTGATGCAGAAAACCATCCCGTAAAATAACGGAACTTCGTGAGGCACTTGATCGGATAAGAATTCTTGAAGACGAAAAGGCCGAACAAGATAAGCAGGTATCTTCAGTAAAGCAATTTTTTTTGTCTCAAAACAAAAGGCAATTGAATCATATTCCTGAGTTTTGAATTTTGATATTGTTCATATTTTGAAAGATCAAACAGTGCAAAGAGTACATATCTGAAGTCGTATTGCACGCGGAAGCTCAGGCCTCGCAGTACCAACAGAAGGTACAAGCACATTGAAAAAACATCCTTCCAACAACTTTCTTGGGTCCAATTTTGTTGAGAATACCTGTAGTTTTTCTGATCTAAGCAGTGGTTTTCATCTAATCGGTATGCTCGCCTAACCCTTTTTTCTGGCTTCTGCATCCTTAATAGTACAAAAACCTGGAGTCCATGTTTCGTGAAGTGAAAAAAGAAATGTCAAATTTAACATCAACAGCACCATTGGATAAGGTCGAGAAAAGCTCAGTGAGGGCAAGAGGTTCAAGCTCACCATTCAGATGCATTTCAAATCTTGTTCATCAGATGAATCAGGAGAAAGATCAGGAATTGTCTGTGACAAAACTTCGAGTGGAGGAACTAGAAGCACTAGCAGCTAGCCGGCAGAAGGAGGTCTGATCTTTTCTCCCTTCTGTCACTATCACTGCATAGATTCTTGAAGACCAAATTTCCATTATTCCATATAATCTTCATACGGAGACGATGAGAATTAGAACTACAAATAATTCAACGTAAAAAAGGAAAAATGAAGGCTTTGATACAAAAGCTTAATGACTCCATTGAAGTTCTCTTGAGGGTCACCTGAATCATAAGTAGTTAAATTTTTTTAGCTCGTAGTCAAGTAGTTATGTATCCAGATTCTATAATACTTTCAATTTGGATGTGTTGCCTATCATTTGGATTCAAATAGAATTTTTGAACGTGGTTAAAAGGAAAATTCTCATTATGTGTTGATTATATTTCATATCTATCAGGTATGCCTGTTACGAACAAGGCTGGCTGCTACTGAAAGCATGACTCATGATGTCATTCGGGACCTCCTAGATGTCAAAATGGACATCACGAACTACGCAGTAAGTTTCGGCTTCATCTTTTATAAACGAGAGTTTTTCGCTTGCAGTTTCTCATTCTCTTATCCTCCTGCTTCTTGCATATTCTAGACTTTGGTGGACCAGAACCAGATTCTAAAATTAGTGGAAGAGGCTCATAATTTAAGAGAGAAGTTATTTGCTAAGGTACTTGATGCCAAAACCATGACGTTCTGTCTATTTTATCATATGTTATCGTAATTCTCGTTTATCTTTCATTAGGAAAAAGAGGTTCACAACCAAAGTCTGCTGATTAATGAACTCATTGAAGAAAGAGAGAGGTTAGTATAATGAGCTTATGTTTTAATAATACGTTTCTCCTATGCGATGCGGCCTGATTTCCTTTTATCTGGTTAGTTATGATTGTATGAATATCTTTGTCAAATATGTTAGCTACTATCAGCCGTGAATGGGGGGATTTGGGAAAGTTTCCTCTGATCATCCAAAGGGAGCTTTGACATCTATTAGTCACTTGAGAGATGCTTCCAAATTGTAAATCAATATCAAAGAGGCTTCCTTCTGTTTGAATTATGCGTTCATTCTATTATCTATGAGTTAAGAGCACAAGTAGAGGTCATAATGGCTCCAAACTTTCTTATCCATAATTCTCAATTCATTCACCATGTCATTCAGCTTCAAATTGAAGTTGAGAAGTAAAGATGCAGATATAATTGCTTCCCAAATAGCCATACAGAGGCTCCAAGAGCGAGATCAGTTGCTTTCAGCACAGAGTGAAATGTTGAAGGTAGGAAATATCAATTATTTCAAAACTTTTTAATCGTAATATGTTCCCAATAATAAATATTAATTTATGTCACACGATGAAGCAACGTATCTGAATTCTCGCTGCGTTGTCTTGTAGATGGATAAGACCAATCTCATGAAGAGGGTCGCAGAACTGGATGACATGGTTAAAACTCTTTCTGCAACAAGAGATAACCAACTTTTCCAACAGTCATCAAAGATTAAGGCATGCTTGCTTATTATTTTTATGCTGCAACAGTTACTTCGCAGTTCACACTTCACACTCATGCACCCTCCGTTTTCTCGTTTACAGAATAGGAGCTCTGAAAAACTGGGTAGTGCTGAGATCACAAGGAGGCTGTCACAATATGAACGGCTTCTTTTTCATGAGAATGACAAGCTTGTCCAGTATTGCAAATCTTCTGCCAATAACCACACGGCTAGACCACCAGCTTAGAACATAGAAGCAGAGCCAACCCTTACGTTCACTCGTTACTGCAAAATATCCTTATGAATCAGCTTGTTTCAACTGACTTAGCAGGCATCCTTTCTGTTTGTGTTGATGCAAGCACCATTATGTAAAGCTGTTTTTTTTTTAACATATTATTCTCTCATCTCCTAAAATGGGTTCCAACTCCCTCGAGTGATGGGCCAATTCATGGAACCGATAAAAAGGTACACGCTCTAATTCGATCCCAAGAGCATGCAATGTACATCCATGCCTATGGCTTTCAAGGTTGACTCTTACATTCGTTTTCTCCGCAGAATTCCACCATGAGGATGTACCGAGCATGCTTATTAAAAGGATCTAAAGCCATTCTCATAAGGTTCCGAGTATATTGGCTATGTTTGTTACCCTGCTGCTTGTATTTATATTTTCCCCACATTTTGAACTGTTTGGAAAGATCCCCCACTCCCTTGGTCTGTATATTTTTTTTCCTTCAAATTTTCACTTTTTGTACAGATCAACGAAAATTGATTGGATATGCGATTGCAATGAAAAAACTAAAGAAGCTAACGGAGGAAAATATAGAAAGAAAAGAAAATGGAAAACTAATTCCTATTATTTATAACCTGACTACCTAAAATGTTTATCCCCACACGATGAAAAGCGTATCGCTGCTTCCAATCGATTCAATTAGACATTCCTTGAACTTGTTCATGTCCAATTAAGTACGTATCATTAGAGGCTTGCAATTCAGTTTGTTAAACCTAAAGCTGTTAGTTTGAAATCTATGGACTTCATAGTAAGTGTGAGTCATGATTGGAAAAAAAGAAAAAGTACGCATCATGAAAAGCTGGTTGGTTAATAACTCCGCATGGAACACTTCACAACCCATATGAGCAAAAGGCGGAGGAGGAAGTGGGAAACCATTCCTATAGGAAAAGTCAAAAGAAGTACCTCCCCTCTCACACCTATTTTTGCCGATGATCTTGTACTCTTTAGCACTGCAAGCCCATGGCAAGCAAACATCACTAAAAGAATTCTCTCACTAAAAGAGTTCTCTTAGATTTTTGCCTCTCTTCTGGACATTCAGTAAGCCAACTTAGAACGCGCATCTTTTTCTCTAAAAATGTGCGGAAACAAGAAGCGGACAACATTTGCGGCCAGCTTGGCTATGCTAAAACTGATCACCTGGGTAAGTACTAGGGTGTCCCTTCACTACATTCAAGAATCACTAAAGACACCTATCTCTATATCATTGAAAAAGTCCAGCAAAAACTCAGCTTGAAAAGCAAAATCACTCTGGCTGGCGGGAAGAGTTACACTTGCAAAGTCAGTGCTTTCAACCATCCCTTACTACGCCATGCAAACTTCGATGCTACCCTCTACTTGCTACCTCCGATTGGAAAAGCTGACAAGGGACTTCATTAGGGGCAATGACAGCAATCACCGAAGTATAAACCTACTGAATTGGGATGAGATGTGCCAGGCTGCGGGCCAAGGAAGCTGCAAAGTCAAAATTGTGCTTTCCTTTCAAAGTTAGGCTCCATTCTCATTAGTCAAGGTCTTTAGAGCCGAATATGGGCGGCCCAAAGAAACCAATTTTGAGTTCGAAGACAAGCTCCCACACTTGGAGAGGCATTGCTAAAGCTTAGCCGAACAATTCTTTGGGAATTAAATAGAAACCTGGAGATGGGATGAGCGTGAGATTTTGGACTGACTCTTGGATTGGAGACCTCGGCCCTTTAATAAACCTCGCCTCCTCTGATCTAGATGACTCTTGTTTAGTAGGACCAGTTCGAGACTTCATTGATGATGACAGACAAAGTCACAAAGGCGCTGGGATTTGTTCCAAGACAAGCTCCCTAAGACCATCAATCTTTTGATTGCTGCAACTTCGTCACCTAAGGACTCCGACTGTGCAGGTTCATGTTTCTGGAGCCTAGCCTCAAATGGTTAGCTTTATGTTTCTTTGGCTTACAAGGCTAAGGAAGAGGAGTCGCTGCATGAGGAATCAAGATGCTGGAAACTTGTTTGGAAGTGTCCTGGGACTACAAGCCCGAAACAAAAGACTCTTCGCGGGGGAATCTATAAAGCCCAAGAATTGATCGTGGCTCCTGATGTGGTCGTTAATCATACCATCAACAAAGCCATGAATCTCGTGGATTTACCAGTTGTGTCATTTTTCTCAGTTGTTTGTTAGCCTTTACACTCTTTTTGTTTCTACTAATACCCTGAGGTATGCTCCTAGTTTTTTATGTTTTGGACTAAAGGATAGGCATTTTCCTATTAAAGACAATTCTATTCGAGATACTGGCGAGTACTAAATATGGACACTTCTCCCAGTAGGGATTTGAACCTTAATTCGTCACATTGTGAGGAATTAATTCCTTCCGCTAGACTTAACGCTGTTGGTTATACTCCTAGTTCTTTGAATGAATGAAGTTATCCTTTCCATTTTTTTTAAATTTAAAAAAAAAAAGAGCAATGAATAACCCAAAATGGGCTTGTTTTCGTTGGCCCTCTCATGGCTCTCGGCCCATTTAGTGAAGGAGTGAAGTCTACTGTGGATGACGGAGGGAGTCGAGGGCTTTTTGATTTACCCTGGCGACAATGATTGGGCGTGTGCGCCAGGAACCATGGCAAGATTTATCTGCTTTTGGGCAGGTAACAAGGTGTTAAGATGAGGACAGAAGAGGCTTTGGCAATGGCAGGGGAGAGAAACAAAGAAAGAGAGAAGACCAAGCGAGCATGATGGTGAGGTTCCAATATGGTGTGCGTCGTGAGGTTGAGACTTGAGAGTGACTCGGATGTAGTGACGCCATATTTAGAAAATAAAATATTGAATGGAGGCGCGGAAGTAAGTTACTTGTAAGGGTCGGAAATACGTGTTTGACCGTTGAGTGCATTTGACAGAACAATAAAAGAATGTTTTAGTGGGAGAGGAATGATGGCCACGTCATTTTCGCCGGCTGCTGACTCCAAACATATTAAGAATAAAAGAAATGTGTAATGTGTCCGTTTAATTTTCATGGGCGTGGTTGGTTGCCGATAATGATGCAACACCGACATTCACCTACCCTCCCTCCCATGCCAATTGTGCCCACCCCAAGTTTCAGTTTTACATGCTGTGGTTGGTGTCCTCTAATGCTTTCTTCACACTTGTCCCTTTGTTGCCTATTACAATCCATACAATATTTGAACTTTTGACATTTTCCTCTAGGAGGCTTCCCACGTGTGTAAATATATGCTCTGAAATTTGAAATCAAACATTTTAAAACAAACTTGAATACTATTTCAATTCAAGTGAAAAATACATACATCAGTGTAATTAATAAGCGTCAAATCTGGCTTCATACCACATTTTAACAAAGTGCGGCAGTGCCTAATAAGTAAGCGTGAAATCTCAGATCCGGCGTGTCACCACATCCCTGGCTTTTATCATGATTCTCCCAAACACGGAGCACACAGCTTCTCTTTCTGCGGCCAAGTGCCAACCTCTCTCATTTCTTATGGACTTATTTTATTGACGACAGAGACAAAAATGTAATCACATCGATTCACCTTTTTCCCCCCTCAGAAAGAAAAAACAAATAGTCAACGCGAACGAGAGCCAAGTAAATTATAGAGTCAAAACTAGAAGGCCTGTTAGAAGGTGGCCATATGCGCAAAATATTCATCCGGTAAAAAGTCAAGAGAAGCGCGGGTACACCTCCCTCTCCCACCAAAGAGATTTAATATATAAAGAACAGCATGAGCTAATTAAAGGATTAGTTTTGATTTTAATTATAAGGCATTAATTTATTTTATTTATCATTTTTTTCAAATTAACTTATCTGACTTAGAAACTGGACATATAACTTAATATTATATATGGATATTTAAAAAAGATCATATTGTATTTATTGTAATTAATTTATTTAGTTTACTTGTTTTACTCAAATTAGCTAAATAATTCATATATTAAAGAGAAAAAAAAGTAATGTACCACCATAACATTTTTCTTTTTCTGGCAACTATATTTTCCCCCAGTTTTTCTTTCACATTATGGAATTATTATGCAGCCCATAACCATATCAATCGAAGTCCGCGTGGGTCTGCCGAACCGTACGTTACCCGCGGTGTACGCAAAAATATCTCCTCTCACCGACTCCCCCTAATCCTCAGACGGACCAGATCAATTTGAAAAGCCAATCTCAGCCGTCGATGCGGATCGCGCGTGGCGGAAATGGCCGATTACAGCTTGGTGGATTTCGCGCGTCCGAGAACACGCCATCTTTGGCCTATAAAATGCATGCCCTCTGCCTCATTTGGACTCGCACAGCTTGAGCAGTCCCAAGAGAATCCCTTCTGTTCAGTGTTCAGGCAGCCTCCTCGTTTCTCTTCTGGGGACTTGCTTCTTCCCGTCTCTTTGCTGCTTCTTCCTCGCAAGGTAGCTTGTCTTTCCTCTCATTTAAGTTTTGTCCATCCATGCTTCGAAGAGTTCTCAGTTTGTAATGTGCAGCTTGATATGAATATTTTAAGTAAATTCTTATGACGGATCTTGCGATTCACTTTGGGATTTTGCAATATGGGTTGTTTCGTTCTTATTTTCCTTCAGCATGGTCGATCTTAGTTATTCGAACCGATTTCGTGCTAATTAAGTTGTATTAGTCGCCTTTCGGTCTGTTAAATTGAAATCTGGATTCCATTTCGTGGACTTGTCACTGTAGGAAGATGATTACTCTGCACTTGCGGTGAGATTTACTGTGTGCTTGCAGATCTGCCCAAATATGCATGTTAATCGCAGTTCTCTTAATAGCATGTTAAGATTTGGGACGAAAATATGGATTATTCTTGTGGCTCTGTTTTATCATCTAACTTGTAAGAGTGAGACGTCTTTTGGGCAAATTCATGGCAGTGTAGCTATTGTGCTAGACTTCCGGTAGATTTGGTAAATGGATGTTTACTTTGGACCTTGGACTCAATTAGCATCTTGTGATTAGAATTTTGTCTTATTTGTTGAACTCAGCCGTAAATTGATAATGTCACGGCCGTAGTGTTCTGTTTGCTAAGTTTATGCATGATGGCTATATGTCTTATGTGAATGATTGCGCTAATATTTGTTTCCTTTTCCATTTAACGTATTGCTGCAGCTACAAGGATGGAGACTTTTCTATTCACCTCCGAATCAGTGAACGAGGGACACCCAGACAAGCTCTGTGACCAGATCTCAGATGCAGTGCTTGATGCCTGTCTGGAACAGGACCCAGATAGCAAAGTTGCCTGTGAAACTTGCACCAAGACCAACATGGTTATGGTCTTCGGAGAGATCACAACTAAAGCCAATGTAGACTACGAGAAAATTGTTCGTGACACCTGCAGGAACATTGGGTTTGTTTCGGATGATGTTGGTCTTGATGCTGACAACTGTAAGGTCCTGGTCAACATTGAGCAGCAGAGTCCCGACATTGCTCAGGGTGTGCATGGCCATCTAAGCAAAAGACCCGAGGAAATTGGCGCCGGTGACCAGGGTCACATGTTCGGCTATGCTACTGATGAGACCCCTGAATTGATGCCCTTGAGCCACGTTCTCGCAACCAAGCTCGGTGCTCGTCTAACTGAGGTGCGCAAGAATGGAACGTGCCCCTGGTTGAGGCCTGATGGCAAGACCCAAGTCACCGTTGAGTATTACAATGACAAGGGTGCCATGGTTCCCATTCGTGTCCACACTGTTCTTATCTCTACCCAGCACGATGAGACTGTGACTAACGATGAGATAGCAGCTGATCTCAAAGAGCATGTCATCAAGGCTGTGATTCCTGAGAAGTACCTTGATGAGAAGACAATTTTCCACCTCAACCCTTCGGGCCGTTTTGTGATCGGTGGCCCTCACGGTGATGCTGGTCTCACTGGGCGTAAGATCATCATTGACACTTACGGTGGATGGGGTGCCCATGGTGGCGGTGCCTTCTCTGGGAAGGACCCAACCAAGGTTGACAGGAGCGGAGCTTACATTGTGAGGCAAGCTGCAAAGAGCATTGTTGCCAATGGACTTGCCAGGAGGTGCATTGTGCAAGTGTCGTACGCCATTGGTGTGCCCGAGCCTTTGTCTGTGTTTGTGGACACATATGGGACCGGAAAGATTCCTGACAAGGAGATCCTTAAGATTGTGAAGGAGAACTTCGATTTCAGGCCAGGCATGATCTCCATTAATCTTGATCTCAAGAGGGGCGGCAATGGCAGGTTCTTGAAGACTGCTGCCTATGGACATTTCGGCAGAGATGACGCTGACTTCACATGGGAGGTGGTCAAGCCCCTTAAATGGGAGAAGCCTACGGCTTGAATGATTTCCTTGCGTGCTATGCCTCCATGGTGTTTGATTTGATTTTTCACCTCCCCTGTCCCTGGCCTTTTCTTTTTCGGATTTCCCCCCCTCTCCCTCGGAGGAGTTGTATTGTGTTCGTCCAGCACTCTCTTTTTTCTTTTTTTTTTTGCCCCTATACTCATTAACCATATGCTCAACATATGCTCAATATATGTAATAATCATCTCAAGTTGAAGAAAATATACAATTTTTTCTGATTTTTTTTCCACTGAATTTGTATGCGTTTTTCTATTCAATTTCTATTTGCACCAACTCAAGGCTGACAAATTGTAATTAACTGAAGAAAGAAAAAAGGCAGAAAACAAGCAACGCAAGGTTTTATGAAGACGCTTTTTAACTGTTAAAGTTCATCGAGTTGAGCAATCATCCGATGAAATAGAATTTGAGTGGTCAGGTGCACATTTGTTTTGGGCACAAGCAGCAAAACCACAGACTAACAAAACAACGCAATGTGGAGGTGGCCGGAGGAGAATGTGATGATAAAGAATTTTCCTTGCGGATAGCGGATATATGAGCTGACAAAACGCGAATCAGAAGTACGGACATCGGACTGCAAAGAGATACATTAGTCCCAATGTAATGGGTCTGCTCTTTAAGAATACCCTACACCTGCCCACCAATATAGCCCATTGATAAATTGGTGAAATTTTGACAGGTTTATTTAAAAAAAAAAAAAAGTAGGAAAAGAAATAGGGGAGAGGAACTGAGAAAATGTAGATGGGAATATTTGAGACAGATGGCAAACAAGAGAGGCCAGCTGAATCCAGCTTCCCCTCCATTCCAAAAGTTGACAGATCAATCGCTTACCAGTTACGAGTTATGACCCCTTGCATTCTCCCTCAAGTCTCAACAAATGCGTATTAATTATGAGCCCATTTAAAATAGTTTATAAGTAACTTATAAGTTATTTTTTAATAGTAATTTATGGAATACGAGGTAAGTATGCGAGGAAAAGTTTTATTTCAATTTACATAAAACGTGCTTATGAAGAATTTCCACTGCTCTGCCAAACAAGACCTATTTAATTTTAAGACTAATGTAATGCATGTTGGGCCGTTCACCAACAACACTGTTCGTCCTACCGAGGTCCACTTGAAATTTAAGCACCAACTAAAACTCTAATCCAATCCATATGTGTCTGTCTGTTTGTTTTTGTTTTTGTTTTTTTTACCGCATTATATTATCGCCTTATCATCTCAAGCGTGTGAGCACTCTACGTGCTCGTTTTGAAAATCGAACCAGGCATGCACGGATATCCCTATGAACGATGCTGAAGCGATAAGCCTATATGAAATATATAGATCGGGTAGTATTTGTTTTTTTTTTTTTTAACCTAATGCTAATGAGTTACACAAAAAACTATATACTCTAATTTCCACTTGCATGCACCAAAATATGTAATATTCATTTTCAATTGGCGTAAATTTCAAGTTGAGTTTAAAAAATGCATCTAACTTTATTTAGGAAATTTTAATTATGTTAACGTTATTAATATAAACTATAAAAGTTTTTAACAAATAGTTTGATTTATTTTTTTTTTGTTGAACAATAGTTTGATTTATTTATCAAAGTACTAATATTTTTAAAAATTTCATCTACTAAAAGTTCTAGTTAAGAGATTTACATGAAAATTTCATCTTTAATGCAGGTTGTTTGGCTTTGACAAATTACGTGGATAAACTAATCTAGTTGCGTGCTGGCTAAGTCGAACAACGAAGCATTGATTAGACAGATCGATGGATTAGGTTTGTGATGAAGAGTAGGCAAAAAGAAATACTTAATCATCAATAATCAACTTTACTATATCTTGACAGAGAAATTATAAATTACTGACCACCAAAAAAAAAAAAAAGACAGAGAAATTGTAAATTCGAACTTTTTTTTCAGAGTTGTATTCCTTTCGGTCCACTATTATTTAGCGTGTCATAAATAAATTAATTGTTGCCGTGTAACTTTAGGAGCTGTCTTTTTAATAAGCCAAAAGATAATATTCTCATAATTTTTTTTTAGCTTTTAACTAAAGCATAACTTTAATTATCTGTCATGCAGATTTTTCTTGCAAGACCACACCGTTGTTGTCGTCCGATTTTTTCTTTTTCTTAAGCATTTAAAGGATTACAATTTTCGAGGTGATATTTCTGGAAATTCATTGGACTTACGCATACTTTCAAATGAAGCGTGGAAAGAATTATGAAGAGCTTGAAGATTGCTGTTTATGAATATGATCGCTGGAAAGGGAAGGCGCGCAGACAGAGGAATAAATTAAGAAGAATGAGGAGTTGGGATACTAATTGGAGATCTTGCTCGTTAATAACGAGGGGGGAGCATGTCTATTTCATACTCATGCTCATCATAATCCTATACTTCATTATTGAAAACAAAAGTAAACGGAGAGAAAATAACATAAATTATAATTATAATTGCGTATCCCGCTTTCTTGTTTTTTAACGATCGAGAGCGAACGCAGTTCTTTCTGGCCTTGCCTAAAATAACGTTTATTCTGGCTGGCCCTGCCCTTCCTATTCCACCATCGCTCTGAGAACAAACCAAGCAAAGAATACACCAACCGAATTCAAAGGATTCCTTTTGTTTTTGCCTTTATTCTCACTCCTTCCCTTCCTTCATCCGTTGATTTTTGCCCACTTTACTCGGTCGGCTCTGTTATCCATCCAACACAGGAGCAATCACTGAGTCTTCGTAAAGGTGACATTTTTAATTTCCGAAACCCAATCTTTTCTCTTCTTTTGCCCCTTTGCTCTCGGTTTTGGCTCCTCAGATTGTTGGTTTCGGTGCATATTTGACTAGTTACCCTGTTCTGAGCGTTTCTTTGGTTGACTGGTCAGTGGTATCTGGGTTTTAAGCAATCAAAAACATGTTTTCAAAACCTTCAGTCAAGTCACGGAGACGCCATAACTGAGAGCATTTCTTATCTGAGTTTCTTCCGGTGTTGATTTCACCGCCTTTACTGGTTCTAGGACTGATATTCACTCTCGGTTGTTCCTTTTATTATGTAGTATTGTTTATCTTTGCAGGGAAGGTAAGGATGGTTCGTATCGAAAATAAGTTCCTAGGTCCGTTGAAAATCATCGCCATAATTTTTATTATTGATGTTGTCGACTTTTCTTCCAGATTAGAGGATCATGAGCTGCTTTGGCTGTTGCAAAAAAGGTGACGATCACCAGGCTCCTGATAATGGGCCCTTCGTCCCAAAGCCAACCTATCCCGCTGGTAATCCACAGCGCCCAGATCCTTTCTTCCTAAAAGAACATCTGCATAAAATTTATATACCTCTTGTTGTTTTAATCCTATTAAACGATGCAGGGGTCAGTGGTTATACTGGTAGACAATTTTCAACGACCACTCCACACACCGTTAATGTTCAACCCATTGCGGTCCCTTCCATTTCAGTTGATGAAATGAAGTCCCTGACTGATAATTTTGGCGCAAAATCTTACATTGGTGAGGGGGCATACGGTAAGGTATACCACGGTGTATTGAAAAATGGGCGTCACGTGGCGATTAAGAGGTTAGATTCCAGCAGGCAACCAGAGAGCGAATTCCTTGCTCAGGTTTGGTTCAAATGTGCTCTGTTATTGTTATAACCTTTGCAATACAATTCTATGGTGTGATTTCTTGGATCATTATCCCATTACCTTTGATTTGTCACTTCACAGGTCTCAATCGTATCAAGGCTAAAGCACGAAAATGTTGTTGAGCTTCTTGGTTATTGTGCCGATGGTGCTTTCCGAGCCCTGGCCTTTGAGTATGCTCCTAAAGGAACTCTTCATGATATTCTACATGGTCAGTTATACCATTCATTCAGGTTTAAAAGTCCTTAAAAATCTGTGATTTGTTATTTCTTAGCCCTTAAGGCATACACATTTGTCCTGTTTTTGACAACTGAGAGAATAACAAGTAGCAAATAAAAAACCCTTCAATTGAATCCTATAGAAACGTATTTTCTCTTACTCAGTTTATGTATACGGTTGTGAAATCTTAAGTTTATAGTAACAAAGTCATCAAAACTTGCAACTTAGAAATTTGTTTGAAATATATATAGGACGCAAAGGCGTGAGGGATGCACAACCAGGTCCAACACTGTCATGGGCACAAAGAGTTAAAATTGCAGTGGGGGCAGCTAGAGGACTTGAATATCTACATGAAAAAGCAGAGACCAACATCATCCATCGTTACATCAAGTCTTGCAACATACTACTTTTCGAAGATGATGTTGCAAAGATTGCTGATTTTGATTTGTCAAATCAAGCCCCTGATGCTGCTGCTCGTCTCCATTCTACTCGTGTTCTTGGAACCTTCGGTTACTATGCTCCAGAGTAATCAGGCTGATTTTTTTTTTTTTTTCTGTGCCTAAATCACAACATTTTGGATATGAAAGTTTTTATTGAATTTAACATTTTGGATGACAGATATGCCATGACGGGTCAGCTCACTTCGAGAAGCGACGTCTACAGTTTTGGGGTTATACTTCTAGAACTCTTAACCGGACGCAAACCTGTTGATCATACACTGCCGCGAGGGCAGCAGAGCCTTGTCACCTGGGTATAAAACAGCCCCACTTATGAAACATGATGATAATGTCTTTGTGATTTCCAAAACTCATACTTTGAAAAAAGACATCTTAAATTATAAGGCTCAAACACAAACACTATATTTTGACATCATGGACGTATCCAGGATACTTACTTGGACTGAATGATTCTTGTCCGTTGGTGTGAATTAGGCAACGCCACAACTGAGTGAAGACAAAGTGAAGCAGTGCGTGGATGTGAAATTAAAGGGAGAATACCCTCCAAAGGCAGTTGCAAAGGTAAACTATATATGTTGTATTTATGGAGATGAAATATTTTTGAGACTATATATGTTGTATTTATGGAGATGAAATATTTTTGAGATGAACGTTAGGGTTTAAAATCAAATATTATCTATTTGTGAAAGATGGCTGCTGTTGCTGCACTGTGTGTGCAATATGAAGCTGAGTTTCGGCCAAATATGAGCATTGTAGTGAAAGCTCTACAGCCTCTTCTTAATCCTCGGTCTTCCGTTCACACAAAGCGGCCTCCCAACTTTTAAATTCCCAAATTCTTTTGATCTATCATGCAACGAATTGCCTTGTAACTAGTGCCACTAAATATTGACGGTGGCGTTCAGCTCCATTGGCCCCAAAGTACTGTATTCCTGAAGCATTCTGTAGATTGTGCTATTCTAGGTAGGAGGTGGGAAAGATGCAATCATAGTTAAGCTACTGGTTTTAAATGCTTAATAAAACTTTGTTATTGTCTGCTAGTTCCTCTGACGAATATTTAAGCTAATTTTTCATACTTTTAGGCAAAATCATCCGAGGGTTTAACCCGTACGTTTTAATATCACCTCCTTTTTTTTTTTCCCGCTTTTGGAGCTGTAAAATTGTTTTAGGAGAGATGCTGAAGTGCTTGCGTGAATGTTGTTGAAGTCCTTGCGTGTAATATTGGAAATTGATGGCAATAATTATCCAGAATTTTCAAAATAATAATATTCTGTGGATGGCACTTCCCTGAAAGTAATACTCCTCCGGTATTTAATATAGGAACTAATTATTAAGTTAATTTTGGTTCTAAATATAAAACTTATTTATCATATTTATCAATTTTTTTAAATTATCCATATAAATACTTTATCAATTGTAATCAAGTAAGTGAGGAAGAAAGAATATTAAGAAGGATGATTATAGTGTTTTATAAAAAAAATTATATTTTTTTATAATTAACTAACTTACCTAATTTTTTTAAACTAATTAAATTAGTTAAATAGTTTTTATATTAAAAACCGGAGAAATACAGTGCAGATAGCTCTAATTTTCAACGGAAATGTTGGAAGGGCGGCGCCTTTGAAACTGAAACAATGGGTTATAAATAGCAATTAAAAAATGTCTATCGGATTCTTTTGCGTCGCCGATGCTTGTTACTGTGAATTGTGATGTCTTCCTACTGACGCATGCGCTCGTTACATCAGTGTCCACGACTTTTATGCTAGTAGGCCTCTAAGACGGCATAGCCCCCTTGAACTCAATAAGCGAACAAGTCTCATGCTTCATCCTTTCAACTTAAGATGCATCTATGCATGAACTCATCACCGTCATCATCATTTGAGCGAGTTCGAGAACTAGGGCACTGTCATCTAGAGCTAGTTCATCACAGTTCACAAGGATGGGACGAAATATAGGTAAGAAATCGAGTTAAACTTCCCCTCTCTCACGCGCGGTCGAAGGTGTTAGGGTATATCAGACTTGCTAAGTTCACATGGACGGATTATTTTGGTGCATGGAAGGCAAATTTCTGACGATCCCGCCATAAATCATGCGAGATGACGACTCGACTCATCAATTCCAAATGCCGATATTGAAATCTCCAGGATCTGTCATTTTCCTTGCCCCTCGCTCCTATTGTTGTTTCACTTTTTGGGTCGCAGTTATACGTGGCATCCTTTGTTAGTGGTAAAGAAGTTTGGAGTACGATTTACTCTCGTCAAGAAGATCAAAATTCCAAATTCCGGGGGAATTTTTGGGGTATGAGCGAGGGTAGGGAATGCCTTACTATCATTCCGTGGCAGTCTAAATTCCAAATTAAGGCTTGCCGAGCTTCTCGAAAATGTCACCACAAAAAACCCCCTTCACTGCGGTAATTAGAATACAGTCCTTTGAAAACAAAAATAAAATAAAAGACAGTCACCACATGCTTTTTCCTTTTTGCTTCACAAACTGTCTCGTCCTCCTAATATGTGATGGGAACAAATGAAATCATGCAAGAGACTGTACACAAAAGTGCAGGAGAGTACAAAATCCCACGTCCTGACATCTACAGACTACACTACAGCTACGCTATAACACGTAAGTATTTTAACAATCTACAGACCAACTATTTTCTGCTGTCTTTGTCATTAAATGTGGCTGGCATCACAGCTCATAGAAGCCTAAAGAATGCGAAAATTGCCCTTCAATCCTGGAATTTGAACACCACAGCCTGCCTCTAACTCTGTTGCTTCATTCTGCCATTGGACCTGTAATCTGGATTGTCACTCTTCTCTGTATCAGAAGTCTCCCTCTGCTCCTGCCCCTCTAAGTTTCCTGCCTGACTTCTTCGGCGTCTTCGATCCTGAATTCAGCCACAATATTTGCAACCATTTAGTTTCAAGCACTTCACCAGGCGTCAATGATTTACATTACCAGGAACCAGGTACGATAAATGTAATTTTCAGAAACTGCCACGCCATGTAGGGAACTTCAAACACACAATATGAGAATCAGAAACCGAACCTCTCTTGGTATGGGATATTCTTCCGATTCAAGCATACGGACAACTTGACTCATCTTCGGTCTTTTCTCAGCATCAGGATCAACGCACCTCAAAGCAGTCAAGAGGGCTCGTTTAAGGGCGCTTGTTGATGGCCTAGTCTCAATGTTGGGGTCCACCACCTCTTCTGAACGCCTACTCCCTACCATCATTTTGAGCCAATCTACCAAATTTACCTAAGACCATTTTTCACATGATATTAAGGGAAGTCTTCAGCGAAAAAATGGCACAAGAGCTACAGAAACCAACTAAGCAAAAAGTCCACACAAATTTTCTATGCACGAGTTCTAATTTTTAAGTTACAAGTTAATACATGAAATAGTGAAAAAAAGTTCTTTAGCTCTTATCAGGTGCTCAACAATGAGTTTACTTAAAAGAAATAAATGCATGTCAATATCCCACTGATGACCCACCTCAGCTGCTGGTCGACCATAATCCACTGGGTCCCTACCAGTAATTGCTTCAAGAAGTAATACCCCAAAACTATAAACATCACTCTTTTCATTTAGCAAGCCAGAATTGGCATATTCAGGAGCCACGTATCTGAAAAATACAAAGCATATGTAAAAAGGAGAATGTAATTAACTGACAAGGACAAGATACAATTTCTCAAAGTACAATATTACCACCCTAATCAACAAAAACAAAGACCGTGTCAATTTTAGAAGCCAATATGTACGTGTAATTTGTTAAGGTAGTATTCAGTTTCAAAAGAGACTTGATAAATTGATGTTCAAGCAAAATGAATCACTTGATATTCTGTTTGGTAGGCACATATTATAATTCATTTTATATTAAATTATGAGCAAGAGGTGACCATGAAGAGGTGAGTTAACCTAGAGAGTGTTAGATTAAAAATGCAGAACAAGAATTTAACATCGCTGTGGCTACCCAAGTGAACATGTAAAAGGAAAATTACTGTGGAAATGAGAGTTCCAATTTGTAGAGAGTTTCTAATACGATTTTATCAGAGAGAAAACATCTCACCCAAAAGTACCCATTACTCTAGTTGTAATATGACTTTTACCAGCGCCAAGCAACTTAGCGAGCCCAAAGTCAGATATTTTGGCATTGAAGTCATCATCAATTAGAATATTGCTTGACTTAATGTCCCGATGCACCACTTTAGGTTCAATTGCTTCATGCAAGTAGGCCAGCCTGCAACATAAAATCTCAGATCGCCGAAGATAAACTTAGGTCATGCTGTAAATTTATTTAGGCAACAACGAGCATACGCTTTAGCAGTGCCAAGCAAAACTTTCATTCGTGCATCCCAAGTTAGATACCCATATTGCCGCATAGCTCCATGAAGCCATTGCTCTAGATTGCCATTGTTAACGTATTCATAAACCAGCAACCTGAAATTATATAATGGATTTATCAAGAATAAATAATAGTTTCAAATACAATTTTGTGACAGTTCAGATTTATAAGATAGTTCTGGTGGAGACATTGTAAATATTATGAGCCTGTGGGGCATGTCAATCAAATCATTAAATGAGGATGAAAGCAAAGACATAAAGTAATGTAGCTTGTAATCTTGAAGGTTAAAAAACAAAAAATGTAGCTTGTTACCCAAACAAACCGCAGAAAAAAATGTGCGGTACCTGTGAGTCCCTTCAATGCAATAACCCAGAAGTCGAACCAAGTTTTTATGGCGCACATGACCAATAGCCTCAACCTCCACTCTAAATTCCTTTTCAGCTTGTCCTCTGCAAGATGGACATTAACATTTATCAGGAAAACTTGCTGAGTCTGCAGATAGTCTGAAAAAAATTAAAATGAAAAAGAAAATAGAGCTCAAAATATTAACAGCGAGGGTGGTTCTGCAGGTTCCTGCCAAAACTTACAAATTATTGAGCAGCTTCTTAACAGCCACTGGGTTCCCATTAATTAGCTGACCACGATAAACAATTCCATATCCACCTTCACCAATAACATTGTCTCTTGAAAACCTTTTTGTTGCAAGTTCTAGGTCCCTCAATGTAAACCAGTACCCCCAGCCAAGGTGAGAGAACTCAGGCAGACCAGACAATGGTGATGGTGCAGTTATAGGATGCAAAGATGACCTGTAGGCAGAAATGGTCATAGCACCACTTTCTTCGCCAGATTGAGAACCAGCAGCATCTTTGTCCATATGATTAAATGAACCTGATTGACTGCTAGTATCCCCATTTTTTGTTTGGATCAAAACCTTCTCAGAATCCCTGTCACTAAATTTGTCATTCAGACTCATGAAAGCACCACTCTGCATATGGTTATTAGCTGAAACTTGATCAACTCTAATCTCTTTGATCTCTTCCGAAATTGATAGCATGTGGCTAAAGGGAATCTTGCCATTGACACTTTTGGATCGCTTTCGTGAAGTAAGACATACTAACACCACAAGAATTATCACAATGAACAAACCAACTGTTATCCCCATTAACACCCACAATTTCAAACCAAAAACAAATGTTTTCTTGGACAGTCCTGAATTTAGACCCGATGCCATTTTGCTGATGTCAAATATCTGCAATTTAAAATTTGAAAATTAAGAATGCAATTGTGTCTAAAATAAAGCGTTGGCATAAATTGATGTAGAATCAGCTAGGGGGAGGGGAAGAAAAATCCTCACATTTTATGAATCTCAAAACAAAAGTCCACCGACATATGCTTATAAAGGATTTAATGAAACATTTATTAAAAACAAGGAAATATTGAACGAACTCGATGTTAGATTTGAAAACTGAGGTTGCTGAAAACAGGAAAAAGAAATAACCATAAACAAAAACGAAGTCCCTCACATCAAACCACTAGGGCTTTCTTACATCCCATCGCCAGGCTTGAGAACGAAACTCACACATCCCACCGTGCAAATTTCTAGCGAGAAAACGCGCAATATACAAGAGCCTAGATGACAAGGTCATAAGCAGTGGGTAACAATGACTGGGTTTTAATCCGCAAGATTGCTTTAATCCGCAAGTACTATTGAGGTAAACAGCGGGTTATCTCCAGAAAATGCGTAAACAGTCCGAGAATTCACATTCAAAACAAATCAAGCACATCTTTCTGGCCAAAATAGAACAAATAACAACTCAACAAGCAAGAAAGACTGAAACTTCGTCCATTTTGTCCTCGGGAGATTGAACAAGATGAAGAAAACAAGCTTGTACGGATGGATTTGGTTTCACATTAGCCAGAAGGCCAAGTTGTTAAGATTGATAACGAGAACCGTCATTTCTTTACGTCTCCTTGAGATTCCCAGAAACTGGGCAGAGATTAAACAATGAGCGTATTAGTATAAGGGAGAAAAATAAATCTTAGTGTCACAATTAATACCTTTCGACGAGCCTAATGGCGTAATCCTGCAATGAAGCAACTGAAACACTAAATCTATTCAGTGCCAGCAACCTTCTCGGATGTCAACAAACTACAGCTGGACGCCATTGTCGAAATCTTCCAATGTATATATATTTCCTCAATAAGTTTTCTCAATTCCATAAATGAAACCTTGTGTCCAATCTAAAATTACCCTTCGCAGACCAATCCACCCCTTCTTCGCTAAACAACTGGGGGTTGCAGCAAGGCACCAACCCTGCTGTGCAGCTGGAGAGAATTAGAGAGCACAAGAAGGACATCAAATTCTGAGAAGAGGGAATGGTGGGGTTAATAAGAAGAAGGCGCGGAATTATCAGCGGTAGGTGATGAGCAGTGACACGGCTCACAACGGACAATGCATCCAGTAAAAGTGAAGCATGACAATGGAAACCTTCTTTGCTGTTTCTTCAAATTTCCCCCTTTCTCCCCTTCTCTGTCTACGTCCTTTTTTTTAAAATTGTTTTCTATTATTCCTGAAATTTGGTCAGAAGGTGACAGATAATCACACGTACGAAGCTAAAATCCCATTTGCGTTTTATAATTAAGTATTATTAATATGATTAAAATATAAATTAATCACTTTAGATTTTAGATTTTAGATTTTAGATTTTGTTTTTCTTTCGATTATATTGAGCTAATCATGATTAATATATTTATTACATTAACAAATTTGTATTTATTAGGTTGTTATTGGAATATTTCATTAGAGCTTTCACATTTTTGCTGGTTAAGGAAAAAAAAAAAAGCTTTCACATTTTATAAGTCAAACATCAATTCTATATTTTCCTATCATTATTGCTGCGACTGCGCGAGAAAATTAGTGCGCTGTTAAAAAATACGCTGGAGTGCATAGTAATAAAAAAAGATAAGGGGAAAAAACTGCTATACTTAAAATTCATATACATAAGTTATTTACTTTTAATCAAATTAGGGCCTATAGTCTTATTATTAAGCTATTATGACCTGACAAGAACATGAAGAGTAATGAACATGAGCAAAATTAACCGAGAAGAGGTAAAATAATAATACCAAGACGTCCTCCGTTTTAAATTGGAAATTGTTTTTAGAATGTGTCCTTTTTAGAACCCGAGGGGTAGGAACGGGAATATGCAAACGTTCTCAATTATTTGGAGGGGGAAAAAAAAACAAAAGAAAGAAAGAGAGAAAAGGTTGAAAGGTCAAATGAACAACAGAGCGCGCAGCTAGTGAGCCCAAAGTCATCATTTTTGTTAATTTCCATAGTATTGAGTGGCGTAAATTGCTAGGTTTCATATTTTATTAAGGACTTCATTCAATGAGACTTGATTTTCGATGGGCTGGACAGTCAAAGAAAAAGACTGGGCACCACAAGAGTTTTCTGATACCCCATAATACCCCTACTGTGGAAATAATTATCCAAGCATGCCCGTGGAGAATTATTGTGATGTGGTTTAACCCCATCTCTCCGCGTAAAGTAATGGCTGGGTCGAAGTACGGAGAGCGCAGATATTGCAACGCCGACCCAATATTATTTAGGGAGTGTTTGGATAAAAACCAAACTATGTTTTCAGAAGTGTTTTTACGGATTACGAAGTAAATATATGGAGGAGGTTATCTCGTTTTGCGGAAAAGTGCTTCTGAAATCACGGTTTTGGAGCACCTAAACAGAGCCTTAGTTAATTACAATTGTTGAAGAAAGTTGAGGCGGTACACGGATAAGTGCCTCCGGAAGCCACCCTCTTCCTTGCAAGTACGTTGCTTCATTATTCCTTACGTTGAGACTAAGAATTCAGTCCTCTTTCAATTGTTGGATCCAGCAGTGATACTTAAGTTATCGATCATTTTATATTTACGCACAACCACTTCGATCTTCCCGCGTTATATCGATATGTACCATACTGTTTGTGATCACTAGTTTTTCTCTCTCTCTCTCTCTCTCTTTAATTTCGATCGGCTCTTTGTACTGTGCTTGGGTGGCCTGTGTGCGATGTGTGTAGTTTCGCCTTGTGCATGTATGTCTCGGAGTCACGACCAAATTAACAGTGATGATCTCTCAACGCTATTATCCCCTTTTCTGCTTTCACTTCAGGAAACAGATTCTTTTTCTTAACCGGCGAATAAATACACATGCTGCATCCCATCATCCTGTTTACTGTTCTGATACAGTGATCAGTGTCCCACCCAATAATTATGTGCTCCTATTCACAAATCGAGATCTGATGGTCCGATGGATCGTGCACATATATATATATATATATATTCCAATAATTTTCCAATTATTTAATGTGAAAAGAGGAATACTTGTTTCATCACTGACGATCGATCTTATGATCGTATGTATAAACCAGTGGAGAAAGAGTAGGGCGTCCAATATGTGTTGGGTGTATGTGTGTGTCGGAGATATAGGAGTTTGACCAGACCAATTCCAAGAGGTGGCTCAATAAAGGAGATGATGACCGCTTATAGGCATATGCTCTGCAGCATAAAAGTGACGGAACCCACCCTTGTTAATTAATTATTAACGTGAGCACATCATATTATTTGACTTTTGTGCGCTCTCGTGCTTTGCCTTTGGTCTCCATTGCAATTACACACCTCATCAATGCCACAATATTTATGATCCTCCTTCTCCATTTTATCTCAACACTCAATAAAATATTGGGATTTGCAGTAAAATATCATCAAGACAGTAAATCTTCAATTTTAAATCTCACTACCTTTTTTTTCTCTTTAAAAAAAAAAGCCCATTTTCCCAAATACTCTACCTTCTACAACACAACCATGTGAGTAACACAACTTGTCCCGAGTTTAATTTAATATGCGAGAATAATTTTTCATTCTAACATGAAACAGTAAAATGTTATGTTCATATTGAGTATCTCATGATCCTAAAATGAATTGGAGAGTGAGGATTGGACAAGATGACGATAAAAAGACGACGAGGGAGAGGAGAGGTTCCGCGTTGATTCGCACGGCGGACAGAGGCCTTCAAATTCTGAAGAACTCTATCTTATCATTATTTTAGTATGCGTTAGATCAGATTCTGGAAAAGTAAAAAAGGCGGGAGACAAATTCTTCCGTACGACGGAAACATTAAATAAATAAAAACAATTAAAAGCAGCGGCACGATGGGAGGGACAAGTATATATTAATGGAAGAAAAAGAAAAGAGCCGACAGTTGCTGATGCGACCTTTACAGGCTGGCATTGGTAAAACAATCTTGCTGGCATTATATTCAAACTGTGAGATTAAGCACATCACATTATATTATCGCAGAAATATAATATGGAGTAATAAAGGCACGCACGTCCTGGCTATGATGTTCACCTCACACTGGATTGCAACTCTTGCGTCTTTCTCTTTCAGCATCTCCCGATTACATTCAAGCAAAACCATACTGGTTATGATAGAATGCAACGTTTCTCCTCTATTTGCCTTTTACTCCCCACCTTTCTCCCATTTCCTCTTCTGTAAGTAAGACCTTGGCTCTTTTTTTTTTTTTTATCATCATTTTATTTTATTTTCTTGTATGGGCCACATTTTTTCACTGTATTCTTTGGTGTGTGATCTTTTTTCCCCTCAAAATAAGTGCACATATTCTTTTATTATAAATAATTCTGTTCAAAAAATTATTGAGTACTAAACGTGAGTATTTTTCTCAATAAAAATTTAAATATTAATTTACCAGATTACAAGGGAAATTAGACTCAACAGAGTGTGATTTTATATACGAGACAATATCAGACACAGATTGGCCTTTTCTGAGCGTCCGAACCAACAAGTTACCAACAGACCAATACGGTACTGTGCATAGGAAGCTGCTTGCGCCTGTTTCTTGGAACCGAGGCGAGGAGGCTTCACTGCCACAACAGACCCAACTCCCATTTCCCCACGATACAGTTTCAGATGTCGTACTTCATCCCCAGCAAAGGTGGCTTCAGATGTCGTTTTGGAAAAGTCTCCTGTTTTGATTACGATAATGATTATATTCCTTTTATGACGGAATAATATCTACATACTCCCCCCCCCCTTTTTTTAAAGTTTGATTAGGATCTCTTTGGAAATTTTCCCACTTTGAATCAGAAAACAATGTCCTGATTGGACGAGGAGAATATTACCTATTTATGATCGAATACGAAGCTGTCTCTCTTTCCAATGTGCTGGATGGATTTTATGTGTTAATGTTATGTTTCATTTACCTTGGTGATTTAAATTAAAAAAGCATTTTCTTGAAGACCAGGTATGCCCTTATTATTATAAATTAGAGCGCTTAGGATTTCTTAGAAATGACTCTTATCTTTGGACACGGGCGAGAGCAAAGACAAATAATGTGGTGTCAGAGGAGGAGGTGTCTTGCTGACCTTGGATTGAATGCCAAATATTTTATTAATTTAATTTTGAGGTAAAACCTAAATTGTGGTATCTGGCTTGTTTTGAGGCAAACAATATAATATTTTCTATACATTTCATTTTATATATTGATATTGATAAAAAATAAATTGACTACTCGAGACAGCAGAACAAAATAAACTAGCCTGACATAAATTAATGGAAAAAATTGTATGAAACACAATAAAATTAAAAAAAAAAAGCTACAATCTGTATGACTAATGAATAATGAATAATAAAATTAAAATTGAAAAATTATACAATGTTAAGGGAAAAAAAACTCACACTATTTGTGGCACTATATAAATATATATCCCTCCGGTCTTTAATATAAGACTTATTTAACTAATTTAACTAGATTAAGAAAGTTAGGTAAGTTAGTTAATTATAAGAAATATGATATATTTTTTCTAAAATACCATAATCATCTTTCTTATTATCCTTCCTATCTCTTCTACTTGATTATGGTTAGGGATAATTTAAAAAAATGATAAATATAATAAATATGATTTATATTTAGTATCAAAATCAACTCAACAATTAGGTCCTATATTAAGAACCGGAAGAGTATATAAATTAGATATTTTATAGCAAATGACGATATTTATGCCGATTTTATCGACTACTAAATGCAAATACATGATTCGCAACGAAATGGAGGTAATGTTTATGGATTTGGAATTCAAAGTGTTTAGCGCGGCGCGTGATATTTAGTAGCACAATGCTAAGCTAAGTAACTAAATCCGCACATGCTCCAATCCATAGAGCCTGCTTCAGGCCAAACACAGCCTGCCATTGGCCACTCGCTTCGCCTGAGCTGTAACTACTGACACTGGTCTGACAAGTTGCGAAGGCAGACCCCATTTTTGCGATTGAGACAAACTCTGTGTTACCCCCACACACGCACTCTCTGCGACTACAACCTCGTCCTTCTCCAGATTCCGACCCCAGGAGCCGGTATATCCGCTTGTACATCCCCTGCTTGTTGTCTTCGGACGCGGTTCTCCGTACTCTGTTTCGCGCCTTTGTGAAGGTGTTGACTTTGCTGGAGAGAATGAATCCGCCTTCTGCTTTTGGGTGGATTACTATTACTAAATTATCTTAAAAGATGTTGCAGATAGTGGGAGAATTTGCATTGCTGGATCGCATTCCGTGAAAATGATCAACAAGACGCTTTTCCTCACTTGTCTCTGCCTGTCAATATACATCTTACTTTCATCTGGAGTCATACTGTACAACAAGGTAGCAGCTCATTTCTTTGTTTTCTGGTTTGTGTTTCTCTTGCAAAGTTTGTGTGGTAACATTATCTTTCTTGTTTTCCCCCTGCAGTGGGTTCTTTCTCCCAAATATTTTAATTTTCCGTTTCCTGTGACGCTCACTATGATTCATATGGGTTTTTCCGGGGTCGTGGCGTTTTTTCTTGTCCGGGTCTTCAAGGTATGTCATCCTGTTTCTTCTTTGATCTGCTCAGTCTGTTTCTAATTTATTCTTTGACATGCTTGTTTACTTTCTCTAGCTGATGGGTCATGACTTCTGCTATTGTCACTGATCTATACTGCTAGTTTCAGATAATAATAATAAGGTGGAAATAAGCAGCCACATCTCGTTGTCCTGGCATTTTTAGCGCTTCTCATATTCAATATTATGCACATGCTAAACATTTACTTTTCCAAGAAAGGTGGCAGACTGTATGCAGATTTTGTTATGCCACCTCGAGTGATATTCTTAGTTCTGTACATGCAGGTTGTGACTCCTGTAAAAATGACGTTTAAAATGTGAGTTTGTCTTTCTATTGCCATTCGATTTTAAGCCATCTTAACCTTTCCTTTTCTTCTTTTGTCCAACTTCTTACTAATACATTCATTCCATGGCAGATATGCAACAAGTGTGGTACCAATAAGTGCCTTCTTTGCTTCTAGTCTTTGGTGAGTACTGCAATATAGTGAAGTCTCTCGAGACTCTTCCACTTAATCTGTAACCTCTAAAATGTAAAGTATGGAACTGTAGACCATTTAGTATATGCGTGCTTAGTGCATATGCTTTCATTTTGGTGTAAAAAATTACCATTAGTCTGAAGCCATGAACAGCACATATAAAATTTATAACGAGTTGTACTTTTTCCATTTAATCACATGTACTACAGTTACTATATACTATTGGTCCATCACTACTTGAACTTGAAATTGATCATCTGAAACTGTTTAAAGTTAGACGCTTCTAAGGAGTAGTTTATTATTTACATATGCCCTATTCTTCTCGTGCATGAAGTTCATTTAATCTCAGCAGTTCAGAAGGAACAAGTAACTAAGAACTATATTTTTGCTTGCTACAGGTTTGGTAACACTGCTTTCTTGCACATCTCTGTTGCCTTTATCCAGATGCTCAAAGCTCTAAGTATGCTTTAACGAACTTCTTATCTGATTTCTACTGCTTCGGCAACACTTACATAGTTTTAAAACATCATGTTTCAGTGCCCGTGGCAACATTTCTCATGGCTGTCTTGTGTGGCATTGACAAAGCAAGGTGTGATGTGTTCATGAACATGGTGCTGGTCAGTGTTGGAGTTGTCATATCCTCCTATGGGGAAATTCATTTTAATGTAATTGGTACAGTTTATCAAGTCACTGGCATCTTTGCAGAGGCTTTAAGACTGGTCTTGACGCAAGCCCTTCTGCAGAAGAAGGGCCTGGCCTTAAATCCTATTACAAGCTTGTATTACATAGCTCCATGCAGGTAAACTATTGTCGACAAGTTTTATCTAGAAAATTCGAATGAATCTAAACTATTCGTGTTAAGCTGAATAAGACTGGCATTATTTTCATTAAATAAATGTCCAATTTCTTTGTACTAGTTTTGACTTGAGTTTAAATTCTATTCATGTGTATATGCTCCTCTCTATTTTCACTGAATAAGTAATACATGCACTGATCCTAATTTTGGGAATGTAACTGGAGCACACAGAATTTGGGATTAACTGTTCATGCGTATCAGCACATGCCGCCTGCCATTTGAGTTCTAACTTCCATGTATTTTGTTATGTGCAGCTTTGTGTTCCTCTTTGTACCTTGGTACCTACTCGAGAAGCCTGGGATGGAAGTTCCACAAATTCGGTTCAACTTTTGGATCTTCTTTTCAAATGCTCTATGTGCTTTGGCCTTGAACTTCTCCATTTTCTTAGTAATTGGCAGAACTGGTGCTGTGACCATCCGAGTGGCTGGCGTGCTAAAAGACTGGATATTAATAGCCCTGTCAACTGTGTTATTTCCAGAATCGACAATAACTGGGTTGAATATAATTGGATATGCTATCGGTAAGATTTTGTTTAAAGCATAGTGCTTATGTCAGTCTCTCTCTTCCGCCTCGTCAATGTCGTCATGATATCTTCTACCTGCAGCACTATCTGGAGTCGTGATGTACAACTACATAAAGGTTAAGGATGTCCGTGCCTCTCCATTGCCTCGGGACACTACTGCAGACCGAACTATAAAGGTCTTTCTCCTGATGCCTTTTTTTTTTTTTTTTTGGGGGGGGGGGGACGAAATTGATATCTTCATATTTAATGCTTCAGAGTCAAATAATTTATATGTCGTAGATGAATCATTTTTTTCCTCACAAGAATAAAAAACTAGCCTGGACATTGTCTCAACGTTGATTTCTCCATTCTGATCTTGTCAAAATGTTGTCCACCGACGACCTACCGAAATCCTTGTATCGTAACTCATACAGGATTGGAAATTTGAGAAGTCATCAGATATGAAGGTACCTGATAACATTAGTGACGACGAGGGGGACAACGGAGGTAATGGCTTCACCTCTGATATGAGCGTTGATGAAGAAGCACCTCTGATGTCATCCAGGTCATCTCATATTGGACGAACGCAACCAATTAACCATGCAACCGGTAGGTGGAAAGTAAAAGAAAGAGGAAGCTGACCCAAATGCACCTTATCACCTTTTTGCCCCAAGAAAAGCAACAGCGGGTTCGTACCTCGTAACGAGAGCCGAATTCGGTTCCTTTGCAATTGCCGTCCTGGGAGTAGAACGCATCTTTTCCAGGCTCATGTTTATCGGTTTATCAGAGGTGAGGGCCAAACAGCCTTCCGATATAATTCTTATTTAATAATTTTCAAGAATAAATTGTGTTGTTTTTTTTCCCAACAATAAATAAATTGTATTGTTGATAGCTTGTGAATGTTATATCTTATTTTTTCCGGCAATAAAAATAAAGAGTGTTATGTTTTATTTTTATAATTCATATTGCAGATACTGATGATGCGTGCGTCTCTCTTTACCAGGAGTAAATTGGATCGTCGTAAATGTTAGAATTTATCCCTTTGAATTTGGCGTGCGGAAACGTCTCGCGGCAGTTACAAAATCTTCAGGATGTGTTTCAATTGGGAAAAAAAAAAAATCAAGTGTAAATACATATATATTTAAAAACTGAAATTTAAAAAAATTAATCCCTTTACAGTTTACAGTTGAAGCAAAACATGTGCTCTGCCATTAGATTACATAAAAATACGTTATGAAGCCAAATGATGCGCAAAACCCACAGTAGATTACAGGTAAAAGTACAGTCATCAACAAAAATGGAAAATGGCCACAGATCAATGAATGGAAAATGTACAAGGTGGAATCTCACAGGAAGGTACATTTTTTCTAACCCTACAACAAATCTGAAATGTTACATAAAAATAGCAAGCCACTCAAAATAAAGCAAAAGGCTCTCGTATGATTTACCTAAATCACAAACAGGATATGCACAGGCCGGCAAGAATTGTTTTTAAAAAAATTTGAATTAAATGGAGAGACCCGAATGACGGCCCCAGACAGCAATAAATGAACAAAGCTTTGACTTTCCCATCCATAAGAACAAGAATCAGGGGGTTAGGATGGAGAGAAACATTAAACTGAGAACTACTAATCAACGTAAATGTTGTCCATTCCTTGCATACAAAAGCCTCCTAGAGGGAACTGGAGGCGCCAACCCAGGAATATCCTTGATATTTTTGTTGCTTGGATGCACAATCTGCACGAGACCCCCAGCCGTTAAAACAGAGGCGTACGGTGAAGCACTCTGGTGCACAATGTGATTATGCGTGTGCTATGGAAAATACAACATAAATAAAGAATCCCCCCTTCCCCCAAAAAAAAAAAAATTCCTTGTAAAATAATTTTTCTGAATTAGAGTATTATCATATCACCTTAACTGGGAGGGACATACCTTCACAACAATTATGGCAATTACACCGCAGACGATTAGAAACAAAAAAAGCATGATGCATTTATCCGTAGCCACCTGACAATGAGGGAGAGCTTCAGTTCCGTGACAAGCAATGTAAATGGCGCATATAGGTGCTAGGTCATAAAGATATACCAACCTGTCTCCCAATCTCCTTCACAAGTTGGGAGGCCTTCTTAATTGAGAACTGAATTGAATCCAGGTCGTTAACAATACGGCCCATTTGATCAGTCTGCACAATTAAAAAAAAAAAAAAAAGAGGAGAGATGTCAAGCTGGGTGACAAGACTAAGCTGCATAAGAGTTAAGAACAAAGGTATAGCAATTGTTCACTTACTTGGGCCTTCAAGGTTGTAGCAGTTTGAGTGCCCACTTCAATTGTTTGATGCACAACCTACAATTTGATCCCTGGAGTTGAGAACAAAGGCATAAGAGCAATATGGCAATTAAAGAATCAAATGACACCTGCTTAGATCTTTCAATAGCCTGATCAGTTTCATCCATTGTTTTCATCCCAGCGTTGATGAGTTCTTGATTTGACATTGCTGTGATATAAGCCAAGCCAGCATTGGGTGAGGTAAATACGTTACTTGTCACAAATAACGGCACATCACTTAAAAAAAAAAAAAAACCCTTAGTCCCAATTCGCCTTCGCACTATGCTTTTTTTTTTTTTGTTTGAGTAAACGCTTTATACATCTCAAAGTGTTACAAAAACATATTGAAATTTTTTCTGGAATATGACATGGGATTTTAGAATTGTAATGACATGCCCTTGAAACACAATCAAACTTAAACTGACAAAAAAAAAAAAACATAAAAATTCTAAAACAACTTGAAACAAAACAGACAAAAGTTTCATTTTAATAATAAACATATTTATAATTTTGTCAGTGTTGATTATGATGTTATGTAATGATTTTTTCAGACCAAGAATACAGATGCATTAGCAAACTCCCAAAGCTTTAAGGCAATAATGGATTAAAATGTGATTCAAAATTAAAAGGAAAAAACAGCAGAAATTTAAGGGATCCAATAGAAAACATCAAAATTACAGGAACTCTCACCTGCATCAGCAAGGAAAATAACACAGAATTCTAGGAATATGATGAGTACTAAAAAAATGACAAATCATCTAAGCATATAATGGAAAAATGATCAGTAAACTGTAACACATGTATACATCTTACCTGATGCCATTTGAACATTTTCTTCACCAATAGGCTCGCTGGCTCCTGCTCCCATGTCAAAAAGTTCAAGCTTCTTATTACCAATGGTACTCATGTATCTGCCAATTGTCCAAAAAACATATAATTTCATTTACTTAACTCTCCATAATTGATTCTACTAACACTGACAGCAGACTGTTACAATTAAGTTGCAAGCTGAACATGCTCATAGGATAAATTTGTATAAATTATCCAAGTTTTGCCAGTGCTTTCACAAGAACCAACTTAATGAAAGGAAAAAGGTATTCCAGCTACAGAAATAGTATTATATGAAGGAGCTCACGTTTTTCTCAATGCCACATAAGAGTTTAGCTCCTTGATCTGCAAGGAAATACAAGCAAGCATAAAGAATTGGCTGTTTGCTTATTGGTTATTGCACACACATGTATACAAAAGCCTATGGACCATCCGCAGATATTTTTCAAGACTACATGAAGAAAACTTATTTGACCATTAAATGACAGCAATTGACATGACTTTCATGGTTGATAAGGAGCCAAAAAAAAAAAAAAAGATCTTGACAGGGACACTAATGTAAGAAACAAACAACAAACAAATACAATCAGAAAGCACAAAATACCAATAACTGAGTCAAACTTACCATAATTGTCGTTGTAGATACATATTAAGTGTCCATGCCACATACTAAATGAGACAATGATGAGACAATGATGCAAGAAATGAAATTTAAGATTCTCAAACTAACAAGTCCTAAGTGCAATTGATGGGACTTGACTGTTATATTATTCTAGGCTGTAAAATACTTATGTTTAGAAACAAAATTCTGATTAAACCAAAACCTCAGTGGGAGATTGTCAAGCCTAACCGAAGTCTCACAGCCTAGCTGCCTGCCACTCTGAAACGGTAAAAAAGAACACAAACACAAGGAAACCTCATGCTGGTCTCGCCCTCATGCTAGCATTTGAGAGGTCAGCACTCTCCTCGCAATTCTGTCCTGCCTCTCTACATTCCCACATCACCACTATGTGTCAGAATTTGTTACATGGTCCTCCCTTCCCTCTGCCAGCTCACATCTCTCATTTGTTTTTTCTCTTTCTCTTATAAACCCAGGCTGGCATATCAGGCCCAATATCACTCTAAGACCCATCAGCAATATATGCATTTTTACTCCGGTCACAGCGAGGGAACAGTACAGCTAATTGAGACATACTGTTTATCTCTCAGAACAAGTGATTTCAATATTACAAACAAGCGCAAGATCACATTGGTCAATGAGAAAATGACAGGTAGTTGTTGCATGAGTGCTCCATATACCAAAACCTCTCAAAAAGAATCTGTCACTGCCAAGGAACCAGATAAAAAAAGAAACTCTAACTTTTGAGGCACGTTTTATGACCCATGCATTTTCCAACTTAAAATACACAGTGCTTCTACCTTCTGCTAAGATATTATGGCATGAACTACTGAATTCCAAAACGAAACAATATTTTATGTTTTTTAACCCCTCAAATGTGGCCATAATTTGCCTTGGATACTCAATCATGCAAATTATATGATAAGTTGTCAAAAGTTGAATACAGGATGAGCCGATAATCCTTCACAGTTTATAGTAGATCTTGCATCCTTCCCAACCCAGCAAACTAGACCCCTGATATATGCAAGAAAAATACAAGGGTCCTAGATGCTGACCATGGATTGCTTTTCATCATTGAGTTGTTTGTTCACTTCCGGGGTATTTCTGCCCTCTTCATCTTTAAGTTCACGGTCGAATTCTTTTATCAACCTGAAACAATTAATCACAATAACACTTCATTTCTTGTTCTATAATCTCCATGCCATGCAGCAACTAGAAAATGTCTTGTACCAATCAAGTAAAAGGTCAAGGAAAAAAAATTACTAGGCAGTTGACATGTTGCAAAGAACTTATAGTTTTCCTTCTCATGCAAATAGATTTAAATTTGCCACCAAAAGATGTCAAAATTAAATTCTAAGCAGATGCCAGACTTGCCTTTTGCAATCCCTCATCTTCCCTGTGAGTTCTTCCAGCTGCTTACTTTGTCTATTGGAATCTTTAATCTTATCGAGCTTCTGGAAGCCATTACTGTATTCAATGGATGAAAACATTTAAAATCGATGAAAGGGATGAAGAAACTAAATGTATCTGCAAAACACTTAAAAATCTAAAGTGAATAAAGTATACAAACTGATTATTCCAGCAAAATACTCTTTTTCTTCAAAATAATCAATATGCAGAAAAACAGAGCAATCAACTGCTGTTATTTGCATAGGCGGGACACTCTCAAACTTTACGAAGTTGAAAAACATCTTTATCCTGACTCATAGGGGCAAATGCTGGGTAAGAAAAAGGATTTGAACCATGCTAACAGCTGAGTCTAACAATTCAAAATAAATATTTTCAACACACAAATTTGCAACAGTTAAGCGTTAAAGTATATCCTGCTAACAATTAAGTGACCAACTTTTTTGTCTGAGCTTTTGTAGACATAAAATTGGGTTCCTTTTTAATTTCTATACACTGTTTCCAGTTTCCATCATCACCATGAGCATGATATCTAGTGGCCTAGTGCAACTATTATACTCCATGTTACTTCCACCGCAAGCACACAACCCATTCATTTCGCCTTGTATCAACACTGTCTTCCATATAAGTGTAACGAGCTACCTCCGTTTACAATTGAGGGGTATTAGGTAACGGTGCGACTTTAGAAACCAAGCCAAACAATCTTCATGTAACCGTATGACACAGTCGAAAGTAACTGGTGAATTACAAGGATGAACTTTCCTAGAAATAAGCAAGCCACCCACAACTCATATCGACCAAAGTTGAAGAACATCCAAGATATTTCAATGCTAAAGTCGCCATGTTAGAAATCATGACATATAACTCGTATTACGAAGTGAAGAATATGATACATGTCCCCAAAAGTTTTATCCTTCCTAAGCTGCATTCATCACAAGGGATCCCATCTTGCAACAAATATAACATCAACTAGGAACCCGCCGAACCAAAAGAAAGCAGCAATGTCCAGAGGAGTCGAAATAAGTTTGAAGAAGAGTTATTTTTCGGTATACATACGCGAGGGCTCGAAAAATATCTCGAATTTCACCGTGGATCTGCTCCAGCCGAGGACTCATAGGCAAGCTAGTGGCCATGGCTGCCAGAGACTGTGTCTCCCACCAAAATCCCGGCAAAAACCGATTCTAATGTCTGACAGAAACCCTAAGTTGTTGATTTAACGAAACTTTACACGGAGCACATACTTGTTTTCCCAGGCAAGGTGATAGTAGATGGCTGGGATCAGAATGCAGATGAGAATGTGCCAAAAGGAATATTTAGAAACGACATTGAAAGAGGAGAGAGACGTTGAGTTAAAAGGACAGAAGGGGGGATGGTGTCCGGTGGCAATAAGCAATTGTTGGGCGCTTTGTTAGTTGTTCCCACATTTCTTTAGGATTAAGCCTGTGCAACTCGTTTGAAAAAGAAATGAAAAAACAGTTTTTGCTGGTTTAAAGACACGGATGCTTACCTCGCCAAAAAAAAAAAAAGGACACGGATGCTCATTGCTTAATATGGACATCATTGTCTCAAATTTATGACCCTTTTTTATTAAAAAAAAAATACTACAGTAAACTAACACAATCAATGAATAAGAACCTAATTAATATCGGAGAAAATGATTTTAAGATTCCAAGGATGTGTCATCACAGCACAACTGACCTTGACAGCGCGGGAAATGCCATGCCAACTCATCACAGGACAGCGCGCGAATATTTTATTGTTTTAACTTCTAACCTCTGGAAAGCGGATTTTTCGTTTTTGGTTTTTAGTCTCTTTGGTTATGCCATGTTAATTTCTAATTATAAGATTTTATTTATAAATTATAAACAAAATTTTATAAATAAAACAAGAGGTAGTATAATAGAACATAACAGATTGTTTATTTCCCTCCAAATTAAACACATTTTATTAAATTGAATTAAATATGAATAAAATTAAAAGAATTATTGGAATTTTAAAGGGGTTCTCAATAATTTGATATTTAAAATGCCGCAAAATGGAAAGACAAAAAATTATTGAGTAAAAATGTCAAAAAAGTAAGGATCCAAGGTAGAAAATATATTTTTTTATAATAAAAATTTTATATAATATTTTAATTTGATCCCTTAACTTTAAAAATTATATTTTTAATCTTTTAACTCTAAAATTGTTAACCTTAAATGATAATGCTACTTTCAGTCATAATTATAAGACCTGTGGAGGTCTTATAATTAGGTTTAGAGATAATAATTTTCTATAAAAATATATATCCGCATTGGAGAAAATTCTATCAACATTTAAAATCTCAAAGATTATCTTTTTATTAACAATTTTAAAGTTAAATAAAAAATATTTTTTTACTATAAAAGAAGTAATCCCTTCATCTCTTTTCATGATTCCCTTTTAATGGCACTTTTTATTAAACTATAATTTTACAAGTAATTTTATGGTATATAAAATAAATATGTGAAAAATTTTTTATCTTAATTTATAAAAGTATTTTTTAAAAATGATTTTGAGTAATTCAAATACCCCTAAGGTTGATCCAAAATCACGATTCTGATATAACTTTCATGAATGGAAATTGCGGGGCTATTCTTAAATCTGAAGCTCCTTGATATTACACCCTTTTCATTTTTTTATAAACAAATTTAAACATAGATTAAAAAATTTGTTAAAATTGATTAAAGAGAATAAATATGTAAAAAAATTAAAATCATTTTCTAAAATACCTTTAAAAACAAAAAAAAATGATAGTTATCATTTATAAAAAAAGACGGAGTACTTCTTGTTTTTTTTTTTTTTGTCAAAATGACGGAGTACTTCGATCATAATAGCTTAGTTGGCGAAAACCAAAAAAAAAAAAGGATCCCAATGATTTAGCATGAACCCCCAGTCCCTGCGCGCCTCAACGGTAATCACAAAAGTAGAAAGGAGCAGCAAATATTACTAGTAATTGAAATGGCCACGTTTCCAGCCAGAAAAATTAGTTAGAACTTATTTTTAAAAAAACAAAAACAAAAATATCCCCGCAAGCACGCCACTGATCTCACTATTCACTAGGCCTTAAGCTCAAACGCAGACCACAGGCAGCGCCTGGGTTCATTTGAGAGGCTAATGGAGCTTTCCCTTCCTCCCGACTCTCCACTTCGTCACTCGCTATCCACACCCACCTTCTCCATTCATCATCGTCATCTCCTTACCCTGTTGTTCCCTCTTCCCCGTCGCAGACGCATCAAGAATCCGATTTCCGGATTACGATTCTCGCCTCCCACTTCATGCGTGGTGGAGGCCGATGCCTCAGTGCCCGTCGCTATCACTGCCCCGGAGCACGCCGGCGGCAAGATGGTGATGGAGCTCGTGGGTGCTTTCAACGAGCTCACGGAAAGGATGAATGTCCTGTCTACCAGCTCCTCTCGTCTTCTTTTCAAGTCTCTCAAGCTGTCAATTCCCATCTTGCAAAGTTTGCCTCTTGCTCCGGATGGTCGTTCTCCACTTTCCAAGGCCTTGTCTGTGGCTATGGTTCTCGCTGATCTGCAGGTGGTCTTGGCTGTCGTTACTTCTGCTTCTATGATTTTCCCTGAAATGTTAGCTACTGAGGCTTCTTTAGTTTTTGGCTCATCGCTCCCTTTGCTATTTGTTGGGTCTACTCTTCCGTGCTCCTCTTCTCTTTCTATACGTTTCTTCATACAAATTATAGGTGCATCTAGATGAGAATTTACTAGCTTTACTGGATATGTACTATAGTGCCGATGTTCCGCCCCCAGATAAAAAATGACATAATGTTTTGGTGATTTGTTTTCGTCTGATATAGCCTTTCGGATTTCTACAGCTTCGACTCCCTGGCTGTGGGTTGGAGCAGATAGAGTCTCGTTTTATCTTAAAACCTCTGGAAATTTGTTCCCAGCTTAACATGTGTCGCATCTCTTCTATTCCAGAGTTGGACAGTATACCTTTCAAAAGCTTCATTATGCTATCTATTATCCTCCCGTCAAATTTTCACAAGACCTTTTTCAAAATATTTTCTTTTATATAGAATATAATAAAGTATTTATGAGCATTTTCAAAAAATCCCATTCATAAATTTGCGCTACAAATACCGTTTTTTCTTTTTCACAAGAAAAATTAATGATTTTTTTTGGGGTATAAATCAAGAATCTCGTCAAGTAAATTTAATTACACCTTAATCTGTGCCATTAAAAGGGTATCATGAAAAGGGATGGAGGGATAAATTCTTTTCTAGTTATATTGAGACCTGGTTCTTTAACGCACTTGTTGAGACTGTTTTGCTTGTCATTGTTATTTCATTGCCATCTGTTGTTTCTTTATGGTAAATGTGACTGCAGATGGATGCCGAAGTGATCTCAGCTGGAATATTGAGAGAGGTGTGGGAGGCAGGCGCAGTATCTATAATTGAAATACGAAATCAGATCGGTGCCGGTACTGCTCATCTGTTGCATGAAAGTTTACGTGTGAGGAACATTCCATCCAGCGTAGATGTTCTAGATGATGATAACGCCGCAGCATTAAGAAAGTTCTGCCTGACTTATTACGATATTAGGGCTTTAATTTTAGACTTGGCTTTGAATCTTGACATGATGAGACATCTTGACTACCTTCCTAGATATCAGCAACAGATCCATTCTCTAGAAGTTATGAAAATACATGCTCCACTAGCTCATGCAGTAGGAACTAAGTACTTATCACTGGAATTGGAAGACCTCTCATTTCGCTATTTGTTTCCTTATTCTTATCTTTATGTGGATGCATGGTTACGAAGTCACGAGGCTGGGGGTAGATCTCTAATTGATATATATAGGGACGAGTTGCTGCAAAACTTAGAAGCTGATGCGTTGCTTGCAGCCATGGTGGATGATATCTCAGTTAAGGGTCGCTATAAGAGTCGATATAGCACAATGAAGAAGATTTTGAAAGATGGTCGGAAACCAGAAGATGCTAACGATGTGCTAGGACTACGAGTGATATTAAATCCCAGGCCTGGAGATGATACACTGGAAGTTGGAGAGCAAGCGTGCTACAGGACTCGCCAAATCATCCAATCTTTATGGAAGGAAATTCCTCATAGGACAAAAGATTATATTGCCAAGCCCAAAGAAAACGGGTATAGGAGCTTACATATGGCAGTGGATGTGAGTGACAACGGGAGGGCCAGGCCACTAATGGAAATACAAATAAGAACAACTCAAATGGACAGTTTAGCTGTTGGCGGAACAGCATCCCATTCATTATACAAGGGGGGCGTTACTGATCCAGAAGAGGTAAGTGTTCTTTTGGAATTAAAATTGAAGAATATCAATGAAAAGACAGCTGTGGTTAGAATTGAGATGGCCCCTATCTTATGGCTTTATAAGAAAATTTTTGAAGCAATATCTTCTTTACATAGATAAAATTTGAATTTGGGTGTGGGAAGAGTCAGTCATATCAGTCCATTTGTCAGTGTACACTTATCTTCTTTAGGTTATTTATAAATATGCTCTGTTATAATTGTATCTGGAAATTACATGCCATCGAATCTAAAGAGAAGACAAAAGTAAATCAAGTTTTGGTTATTTGGTTGTTGATGATAGGCAAAACGTTTAAAGACCATTATGCTTGCCGCAGCTGAGCTGGCTGCTCTGCGTCTTAGAGATCTTCCAAGTGCAAATCTTAAGGGAATAGAGATGGACCAGAGAAATAGAGTATTTTACCTTCTCGACAAAAATGGTGATGGTAGAATTAGCATTGAGGAACTTACAGAGGTAATGGAGGAGCTTGGTGCCCCAGGGGAAGATGCCCGGGAGATGATGCTGCTCCTTGATTCAAACAGTGACGGTTCCCTGAGCTCTGACGAATTCGATAAATTCCAACAACAGGTGATTAGAAGTTTTGTCATGGATAAATCATTCTTGGGTTTTTTTCTTTATTTAGTTTTTTCCAGATTGATTTATGTACATCTACGTGCTTTTTGTCAGAACTTTTACGTAGTTGTAGGTACTTTCTTGATCACGAGTCTGTCGCCGGATTATGAGTGCCCAAATTTTTTGTAGGTTGAGATTGTGCGGAGTTTAGAGGTTCAAGACGAAGAATACAAGAAAATGTTAGGCGAGAGGCTTCATCCTGCGGATGAAAGTGGTTTGATTCAGGCATACAGCAAGGAGTTTGGCAACAGGCTTGCCAGCTAGTGCCGCCTCTTCCTCTTCCCCTCCCCTTCTTCATGTAGCAATTTATTGCCTCGGCTGCTATTTCTTTTCGAGCTCGGGCTTGGATGATCTACAGTGATTGAACCCTCCTATCCTTGGAAACTGGGAACGATGAGTGGCCCATTTGTAAGTCCTCTATTTTTCATGTATAAAAATTAACTGTACAGTGAAATTCCTGTGTGATAGAGAAATTGTTTTAAGATGTCACAATGGGAATCTGATAGATAACTTGCTGAGTCAGTGAATTGCGTCGTTCGAGCACCAGTAAGCTTCAATGATGGGATAACTGCAGTAAAGAGAGAACTTGGCTCGCATCATGTTGTGTTATAGATTTTTTCACTTCATTCGTAATATCGCCTGTATTTCAATACATTGATACATGGATGAACCTCAGCTTCGATGGTGCCGTATTTTTCTTTAATTGGTTGGCATCCAGAAGTTGTGTGCAAAATTTTTGCTTCAAGTATACAGAACAAGTGCAGGGTCGCTATTTTCAGAGTTGGTACTCTTGCTATGCAACTTGCATTTACACGACTAGCTTGCCTCGTTTTTTCGAGGGGTCGACCACCAGCTCGTTATTCGCATCTGAGTTATGCAACTATGTACATAGACAACTGACCTAGAAAAAAATCCTTATATATACATTCATCATATGACTTTGTTAAGTCTTCTCTCCGATGTCTCTCGCTTCTGATTTTACATGCGCCTGTCTCGGGGCTACTGCCAAATCATCTGATAGTTTGTTGCATAGCTGCATATGATATTTACATAGGCATCAACACTTGCTTTGTCATGGGAAATCATTTTCAATACAGTTTTTTAGCACTGATCACTTTTGTTATTGATATTTTGCCGTGGAGCCTATTTTATTTTAGGGAAAAAACCACATAATCTTGTTTCAAGTTATGGTTGAATTAACTAGACCTTTTTTCGGCGATGAAGGCCTACTTGTCAAAAATGAAAAACAGTAATACTTGGTGAGAGGGCAAAAAAAATCACCTGTCCATACACAGAAGAGTCTCCGTACGATTTACTTAACTCTACCACGTGCAAGGATGGATTTATTTCAAAACCTGTCATGTTGAAATGTGAATGGTTTCGTATGTGGGAAAAACTGAACAGATATTGATTAATAAACATTAGTTTAGCACGTTTATATACTCGAGTCTAAACAATCATTACCTCTGCTGCCACCGATAGGCCAATTTACATAGGCATCAACACTTGCTTTGTCATGGGAAATCATTTTCAATACAGTTTTTTAGCACTGATCACTTTTGTTATTGATATTTTGCCGTGGAGCCTATTTTATTTTAGGGAAAAAACCACATAATCTTGTTTCAAGTTATGGTTGAATTAACTAGACCTTTTTTCGGCGATGAAGGCCTACTTGTCAAAAATGAAAAACAGTAATACTTGGTGAGAGGGCAAAAAAAATCACCTGTCCATACACAGAAGAGTCTCCGTACGATTTACTTAACTCTACCACGTGCAAGGATGGATTTATTTCAAAAACCTGTCATGTTTGAAATGTGAATGGTTTCGTATGTGGGAAAAACTGAACAGATATTGATTAATAAACATTAGTTTAGCACGTTTATATACTCGAGTCTAAACAATCATTACCTCTGCTGCCACCGATAGGCCACCCAGACCTCTGTGCGCCTTATTCTCTTGTATCACTTTCAACTGAAACATTGGCATTATATTAACAATTTGGCTCAGCCAATATTTCCCCTATTTTTACCTATGGTGGAAATAATAATATTTCGTGCATGTCTAGTCCCAAGTTGTCGTTATATTCGGAATGAAAAGGACGATATTTCTTGTCTATCTTTCGTATTATGTGGGATTTGATGAATCAAATTCTAAAAATAGGCAATAATACTTACTTTTCCATTTTTCTTCTGGACTCTAAATCCCATTCCTGTTCCAATATCTTCAATCTTTGCGATCAGATCTTTTGCTGCATGATTGGATGTAAATCTCATCTTCCTCTCAGAAACATCCTGGGATTCAAAGCATATTGCGGATTGATGATGTGTAAATTTTCTCACAAAGTTTTTCAAGCATCAAATGACACAAGGAAGCAATGCTTAGAACATAACAAATATCTAACCAATTAGCTTTGATCCTCACCTCTTTCTCAAAGAAGCCTGAGAGATCTAAGCATGAAGACATTGCTATCAACTGAAATGCATTGATAAGGGTTGATGAATCAGGACTCTTCTGTTCTGCTTCACGTGGCTATTACAAAGGGAGTATTTCTGAGATACAGCCAAACAACAACAGGAAGAAGAAATTGACAAGTAAATAATTTAACAGTGTGTACCACGTCACGGGTTGAAAAGGCTTCATCGTCGGTGCACGCATTCTTTTTCTCTCCCTCTTCTTCGTCCTCAGGATTTGATGGAACATTTTCGTGCCTGAACCACTCATCTTCTTTGACGCCGGCCAGTGTTATCCGGGTAAGAGGATTGGGGTCAAGAATCCTCCTTAGCAAGTTTTGGGCACCAGGTGATAGCCATTTTGGTATCCGGACATCTCCTTTGGATATCTATATTCCCTCCAAATATAAAAGTCAGTTGAGGACCACTGAAGCAACCATATCATCGGAAGAACCGGAGGGGCAGAATTTGAATACCTTTTGATAGAGAACGGCCATGTTCCGATCTTCAAAAGGAAGATATCCCGTTAGAATTACAAACAAGATAATACCACATGACCATGTATCTGATGTTGCACCTTCATAGCCTCTATTAGCAAGGACCTCGGGAGCAACATAGCTGGGACTTCCGCAGGTTGTGTGCAGCAACCCATCGGCCTGAAAGTTTCACACAAGATATGATACTCTTTGACTTTTCCTTCAGTTGTGGGTTGAAAGAATATCAAATTCATATACCCTAATGTGCTGGGGCAAAGCACTGAGGCCAAAATCGGTTATCTTTATGTTGCCTTGGGCATCCACCAGTACATTCTCCAGCTGCAACAAAACATAAGCATCGTATTTCTTAAAAATGCTATCCATGTAGTCCGAGAAAACGTTTAAAGCTGCACAATCATGTTGCTAATTAGAGGACTGAGAAACGAGGAAGAACCTTAAGATCCCTGTGGAAGACACCTTTATTGTGACAGTAGCTCACACCATCAATTAACTGTTGGAAAAGCTTCCTGCCTTCAGCTTCTTTAAGCCTACCTTTGGATGCCTGCGAACACAAATAGCGTGTTAATTAATCCAATGCTATGCGGTGAACATAGAAATAATCAAGCAGACGGCCCTTACAATTCTGTCAAACAACTCTCCTCCAGCAACGTACTCCAAGACCATGTAAATGTTCGTTTTGCTAGCTAAAACCTGCGTAATCAGTTAGAAATCATTGTCAGAAGATTTCGATATTTGATAAGATAACTGCAAACGCGACATGGCACTTATTGCCCTTTCTAGTTACGTGAGGGCTTGTAGCAACTTAAGCAAAAGACTAATGCATTCATCTTTTCTGAGCAAATATAAATAGTTCTAACTAAATCAATTGTCGGGGGCCACCAGCCTTTTTTTTTTTTTTTAATTAAAATATGGTCATAATATAAAGGATAGATATTAATACACTCCCGGAAAGGGGTTATAGACATATAACCTCATTCGCAGAACTGCCACATGAAACTCACACGGTAAGCCTTCCATAACCAATTAGTTATTCCCACAAACCATTAATTGTTAAAACTTAACATCTGGACCTTGGACAGAGAGCCCATTTATGACTTGCTGAGTATTATGATGTGCAGTTATTTCGTTGTTTATATTGATACAGAGCATACAGTAAAGAAGGCCTGGAAATAAGTATCAAGAATCAATTTGACAGTGAAAAGGGATATTCCGGATGTTAATCTCCCGAGGGACGCAAATATAAACGGAAAATTAAACGGAAAGCATAAAGTCCGCTTTGTCTTTGATTTTGCCTGGACTCTAGAAATCAGAAAAATCATGTTCCTCAAGGCAGAGATTCACGCAAACATAGATATAGGAGGCAAAAACTTATTTGGGGGGGAAAAAAAAAGAACTGGGATAATCCAAGTTAGTGGCCTGATTAGAGCAAAGCTTTTACTCAACATCTCTGCACGGTCCATGAACAGGATAACCGAGTGGGATGAGAAGAAAAAGGAAGATTTGGATGACAGGAAGGCATTAATTAATGGTCATCAGAAGAGGGGGTGGGAAGATGATAGGACGGTACCACTCGTGTAATCTGACGACGTTGGGATGCTTCAGAAGCTTGAGGGTGGCTATCTCCCTCTTTATCTGCAACATGTGTTTGTTATTAAAATTTGAATGAAAACCCAGAAGAAGGGGCTCATGCAGAAGAGAAGAGAATGAGAGGAGGAGACCTGATGAGCGATATTGAGGTGAATGATCTTGGTCTTGTCGATGATCTTGAGGGCAAAGAGTTTATGAGAATCGATGTGTTTGGCCAATTTCACCTTTCCGAAGCTGCCACTGCCCAGAGTTGTGCCGATTTCGTAATTGGCAAGCCTCATTCCTTCTTCCTTCTCCTTGCGGGTGTTGCCCAGTCTTAAGATGACCATTGTCGTGATTGCTGATTCAGCTATCTTCCTCTGTGACGCCTCCTGCCTATTTCACCACATTTCCGTCAAACAAGCAAATCTACACCACCTCGCTCCCTCCCTCCCTCTCTACATATATAGTCATAGGGCCACAATTTTACTATTCTCCAATTTCTATCGTGGCTTTTACTTATTCTCAGTTTTTTGATCCATTATACTACTATTATTTATTTTGCCGCGCTGGCCCTTCTTTCCTGGGCACTTGTCTCCACTCTCCCCCCGCATCCCCCCCCTTTTTTTTTAACTACCCCCCAAATAATCATCTTTTCATAGCTGACGATTCTACTTACTTAAATTTCATTAATATTTTTAATTGTAACTACGTAAAATTTCTCGTTTTTTAATGCTCAAAATATAAAATTTTAATGATTTCCGGTTAGAATGTTAATAAATAATTAGAACGACGTTTCATCACCGGACCGTTATCATGGTTTTCCTATTTGGTATTGAAAGTGTACGTAGACCGAAAGTAGGACTGCTCATCTAAGGTTAATTCAAGTGCTAAGGATAAGGTGAGACGTAAGGAAAGGCTAAAAATTCAAATATACGTATGTTGACTAAAATTGAATAAAAATATATTTACATTGCATTTTTAATATTTATAATTTTAAACTAATTATTAATTAGGTTGGTTGAATTTTTTCTTGTGACAGATTTATTTTCGCTGGTTTTCATTAGATCAAACTGAACCACGTACTATTTTTTCCCCATCTTTCTCATTAATTAATATTTTCGTTGATTTAGCCATTACGCGCATTTAACTTGCAGTAACGCATAACAAATCAACAGTTGCCATTTGACTTTTTATCCAAATTTTTATTTGACGTTTGCAAATAGTTAGAGAATTGCGCAAATAATAGCTGATTAGGTAAAATTTTAAAAAGTTTGTTAATTGCGTGACTCGTCATCCTACATTTGGATGCACATAGCTGACAAGCAATCTTAATTATATATTCATTAATACGAAATGAATCTCCCGGTCAAAAAATGCACAATGAATCTGATGGAACTGGCTTTCACCCAGAAAGGAAAAAAAAAAAAACTGATGTGAGGGAATTAATTGAATCGTGTCACGTCTTTAGTGATTTTAAAAAATAATTAGTTTACCAATGGTCATTTACACTAATCTCATCTTATAGATATGAATGCCCTACGCAATCCAAATCGTTCTTGCCAATCCAGGCAATCAAGTTTCGTCCGAACCTCCCCAAATGAAAATCGATCGATAATGTGAAATGACCATTCTTGTCGAGGCTTGTATTTATAGCATGCTGTTATATCTCATGTAGAGTTTGAAAATCTTGATTCCTCACGTGGGCGGGAAACCAATAGGCACACCTTGAAATTTGGTTTGTCAACCGAGTTTGTAATATCATGCAGACTAATTAAAATATATATTTGGTAGTTCAGTTTCAGTCTATAAAGTGTATTTTCGGCCATCTAGTCTTAACATCTCTCGTTTAAGGAAAAATATTTTACTCATCAAATTTACATGATGGCCAGCAAATAAATATGGTAAATTATAGAATATAGCGACGCGCATGATGTTGATTTGATGAAAATGTTTGGAAGGCAGGAAAAGCGAAAAAGATATGGCGAAGATTTGTTGAAGGGGCCGGGGGAGTACAATAAATGTTGAGGGGAAAGGAGGCGAGATGAAGATGACAAGCAGCGTAAGTGTATGGGCAAGAATGAGTGTAGGAGGCAGGTGCAGTGCCAGGGCTGGAAAATGAAATACTCTCAGCTCTTGTCCAATAATATAATGCTCGTGACTGCAACTTGCCAAGCTCCACAAACGTAACTGTTGATAGAAGGATCAGGTTTGAACGCCTCTTCCATCTGGCCCATGCATGCACCACCACACCCACACTTGCATCACAAGCTTCCTTTCCGGATGCTTGCCTCTTTCTCACCCTACCTCTTTCCTTTCCTTCTTTATTACTCTCACACCTCCCTGTCTCTCAATATCTTACCAAACTGTACTGCTTCCTATTATTATTATTATTATTATTATTATTATTATGCTCCTCTCTTCCTTTCTAAGATCCATCCATCCATGACTGCAGCATATTGCCACAAATATTGATATGGGCCAACATCACCGGGAGTAGCCAGTGGTGGGTAGGGCTCAGAATGGGCTATTGGACTGGGGCCTGTTGCGGGGTTTTGACGGATTGGTTGCCCTTTTGTGCTGCGATGCCATTACTGGAGAACCGTAGTTGGGCTCTGAATCCCCATCTGGCTATGCAACACAAGACGCTACCCCGATGATCAGTAACGAGAGCAGGAGGAAGAGAAGTGCAAAGGTCGGTGATTATTGCAGCTACCTCAAATGTTTTAGAAACCATGCAACATATCAAACGGATACAAGCACGTGTCGAGTGAAGTATAGTATAGCTAATAAGACGTCAAACCCACCAAGCAAACAGCTTAACCAACTGGTATGCACAAAAAAGAAGGATTATGAGGTATGGGACAATTCTGGAGGCACAAGCAGCTCACAGCTCGGCATCACGGCCTTTGCCGCCAGGGGTTTTGACGGATTGGTTGGCCCTTTTTGTGCTGCGATGCCATTACTGGAGAACCGTAGTTGGCTCTGAATCCCCATCTGGCTATGCAACACAAGACGCTGCCCCGATGATCAGTAACGAGAGCAGGAGGAAGAGAAGTGCAAAGGTCGGTGATTATTGCAGCTACCTCAAATGTTTTAGAAACCATGCAACATATCAAACGGATACAAGATACAAGCACGTGTCGAGTGAAGTATAGTATAGCTAATAAGACGTCAAACCCACCAAGCAAACAGCTTAACCAACTGGTATGCACAAAAAAGAAGGATTATGAGGTATGGGACAATTCTGGAGGCACAAGCAGCTCACAGCTCGGCATCACGGCCTTTGCCGCCAAATTTATCCTTCAGTTGCTGGGAAGTTTTCTTGGCGGCCTCGTAGTTGGAGGCAATGTTGTCCTTAGCAGACTCCAGTGCCTCCTCTGCTTTGTCTTTTGCCGTCTCATAGCCCTCCTTAGATTTCTCCTTTGCCCACTTCAGCTGCTCCTCTCCTCCGTCTTTGCCTGCCTCTCCTTGTTCTCCTCCATTGTCCTCTCTCCCTTCTCCCTCGCAGCCTCCTTGGCTTCCTCTGCCCTCTCCGACGCTCTTTCCTTCGCCTCTTGTGCCATCTCATACGCTTTTCCCTTTGCTTCGTTCATTTTCTCTGATGATTTATTGGCAGCCTCTTGCGCCTTCTCAGCCGCTGAACTGGCCTTGTCTTTTGCAGAATCCCCAGTGCCCGTTGCTACATTCTTTATGTATTCCTTCACGTCCCTCATCCTCTCTGTCGCCGCATCTTTCACGTACTGACCTGCCCCTGCTCATCAAAAGCCCATTTTGCGCCAAGTCGGATTTATCATCAGTTTGCATTCCAAGTACTCAGACTCGCACAAACAAGCAGACTCTGTGTCAGTTCACCCTGAATATTTTTCATACTATGCCTATTTACCATGCATCAAAAGCTTGAATATTATATCTATTTTTCTCTTCACGAGCATTCTAGAAACAACATCGAGCGTTAAAGAGACGAGTTTACCGACCAGAAGCGACGTCTTGGACCTTGTCCTTGGTTTTCTGAGCAGCGTCAGAGGCATATTGCTTGGTCTTCTGTGCAGCGTCACTCGCATAATCTTTCGTCTTGTCTGAAACATCAGTGGCATAATCTTTGCTCTTCTGAGCCGCATCGCCCGCATATTCATAGGTCTTCTGAGCAGCATCCCCGGCATATTCTTTTGTCTTCTGAGCACCACCTCCTGCGTATCCTTGGTCTTCTGAGCAGCATCGCCCGCGTATCCTTTGGTCTTCTGAGCAGCATCGCCCGCGTATCCTTTGGTCTTCTGAGCAGCATCGCCCGCGTATTCTCTGGACTTCTGAGCAGCGTCCCGGCGTAATCGCCGGCCTTCTGAGCAGCATCGCCGGCGTATTCCCTGGACTTCTGAGCAGCGTCGCCGGCGTAATCCTTGGCCTTCTGAGCAGCGTCCCCGGCATATTCTTTTGTCTTCTGAGCACCACCACCAGCGTATTCCTTGGTCTTCTGAGCAGCATCGCCCGCGTATTCTTTGGTCTTCTGAGCAGCATCGCCGGCATACTCCTTGGTCTTCTGAGTAGCAATCGCCGCGTAATCTCTGGTCTTCTGAGCAGAATCGCCGGCATAATCTCTGGTCTTGTGAGCAGTGTCACCGGCGTAATCTTTGGTCTTGTGTGCAGCGTCGGTGGCATAATCAGAAACTTTGTTAGTGTGATCATCGTGCTTGAAGCCAAGGCCTTCAGAGATTTTCTCTTTAGCCCACTCAGTCCACGACTCAGTGGCTTCTTTTCCCTCTTTGGCCGTCTCGGCCACCTTCTCCCCAGTTTTCATAGTCTTGGCTTTGGCTTCCTTATAATCATGAGCTTCCTCATTGTTGGATGGCATGTGGCCCGCACTGGAGGAGTTGCAATGCAAGCCAAACATGAGAAGCCACACCGTCAGAACCAGGAAAACTACCCTCGAGCCCATGCCTATTCGAATCACCCAAATAACACAATCAAAGATCTAACGTTGGAGACTCCTAATTTGAAAACTGTCCGCTGAAAATGCAGTTGGCGAACGGGTTTATAAGGGAGGGAGATGGTGGGGGCGATGAGGAGGTTACGCCACGTGGAGTGGTTAGAATGATGAAGAACTACGTGGCAGTTTTGAAGAAGCAAGGTGTCACATTTTCATGTCTTTGTTTTAGTACGGCTGTTTCCGGAACGGATGCGTGTCGGGGAGTGGATGGAACAGAGAGATGCACCGAATGAGTAAGAGGATAAGTAATCCGTAGTTTATTGTGACTGCTTCGCATGTTCAGGACACTTTGGAACTGAAGGGTGCTTGGGTTGTTAAAAAGTAGTTCTAAAAAATACTTCTCTGCAAATTAAATTAAGATAAATTTTTTTATATATTTATTTTATAAATAGTAAAAATATTTTTCAAATTATTTTATTTTATATATCACGGTCTCTTTCTCAAGAGTGCTGATTTATGGCAAATAATAATATAATGTCATTATAAAATTTTATTCAATTTATTGTAAAATAAATAAAAGGTAACGATGATAATAGCCCATGTAACCAGCGGAGGAAATCTTCAAAACTCGAAAACCAACCGACAATGTCCCTTTTGGAATGCTCGTTGTTATATATCCATGATGTAATCGAATCAAAGACACTGATAGCTTGACTCCGTGCTGAGTAATTCCGGAGAATCCTTCTGCTACAAATGCGCAGGTTTTCTTTTCAGTTCGAAATTTAAACCTCAAACCACACTTTATCAACTAAGCAATAGTAACTGTATTGGCAGGCAGGATTTGGCTTTGTTCTCAGCTTATACGGTAGTGAATGACCATAATGATAATTACGTATAGAGCCAATCACCCCTCTTCTCCTTCCCTCTTCAAATGTACCGTTAGCATTTAACGTGAATGTCGAGCCCCCGAGCCCCTTTCAAGCTATATCTATAATGCATTTTATAATTTATATACATTGTCAATTTGCCTAATAGTCTCCCTTTTCCTAATACTTGTTAGAAGATATAGATTGAATCACTAGTTTTACTTTGACTGGGTCTTCATCCGTTCTCTTTTCAGGGAGCAAACCATGTCTGTCTAGATGGATTGGGCCAGTGACTAATTTACTCATTTTTTTCGCTCCGATCTGGTTGGCCCAGATTCTAATTACAAATTTACAATAGAGGGAGGCCTAAGGTATATCGTATGCCATCGTGGGATCCTGCAAAAACAGACCGGATCGTGCAGGTACTACAGCCAACGAGATGAACGTTGGCAAACCAACGTTCACGCCACATGAGGCAACGATGTCAACTATCAGCCTGACAATTACCACACCGTGTGGTAACGAAAGCCGCATCACCTTACAACATACACAGAGTTTGGCTGAAGAAAACATTGCCATCTATCCCGATCCTGAGTTTTCCTTGCAACGTGCAGAAGAAGACACTTCCAGAATTCTCAAAATAGATACCTTCCACTATGATACGAGAAGTCACAATAATTTTACAAAGGGTTCCCTTCACGCAAGCTCTGAAACTCTAGTATGCGTCTAAATGACTCCTATGTGCTGGGGAAAGATTACATGAATATTTTACTGTAACTTCGACAGTTACAACGATTTGCACGTCTTCCTGTTGTGGCCCTGTCCCTTGCACTTACTGCACTGAAACGGACGCTTCGTTACGTCTTCCGATTCAACCTGCTTCAACTTTGGCCGTCCCGGAGGCCTCTTAGTTGATGGAGGCGTTACGGTTACTGATCGACCTGATTCACCCAGGAATAGCACGTCATCATTTGACACAGGGCGTATTGATTCTGCATATGTTAATCGGTAGCTATCAACGGTGAAATATCTGGAGCAATAATCATAAGGACTTCTACCAATGCACTCAAGAACCGCTGTAGCATGACAGCAAGGCAACCCGGTAATCTGCCATCCCTTGCAACCACATTCCCAAGCATCAATATTAACCATTTCTATAGATTCCCCACAGACCTCGTATGTGCCACTTTGTGAGAGTAACACTTGAAGCGACTGCGCAGCTGAAGTTTCTTTTTGAAGCATTTCCTCCTTTGACGGCACCAACTTCGTAGTCCATTGGTTGGACTCCACCCGTCTTGAGTAAATTGTTTCCATGATGTTACATCGTAATACATCAACCATGTGAATAATAGGCAAATCATGTGTCTCGGACACCCAACTGTAGAATTCCTGTCCAAAATCGGAGGTCAGGTGGTTATACCTTGCTCCACCAAAGAATGCATTGGACCAGTGCTTTGGTTCACTTTGTAGGACCCAATTATAAGCTTCAAGAGACATATTCTTTATGTTGTCAATACTACGTGCAAAAGCATCCGGTTTAGTTGCATAGGCAGCAGCATAAAACTCATTTATTATGAGATGCCTTTGCTCATGAGAGAACTGACCCTTCAAGTCCTTGTTCAGTTTCTCAGCAAGGTGGCGTAAGCAATAACCATGGTAGCAATTCTCAAATATCTCAGCTAATGATTTTTTTAAACCATTCTGAAAATCTGCAACAAATGTAATTTGCTGAGAAGTTGATATTGCTGATTTTAGCTCCTGCAGAAACCAATGCCAGTTTTCCTCATTCTCAGCATCTACAACACCAAAGGCTACAGGAAATACGCCATCTTCTCCATCTGCTGTCATTGCAGTCAACAATTCCCCCTGGTATTTTGTGTTCAAGAAAGAACTAGCAAGAAAAATCAGAGGGCGACAACCTCGCTGAAAACCAGATATTGAGGCGTGAAACGATACAAAGAGACGATGGAAGCTAGAGTCCTCTTTAGTTGTAAGTGTTGCAAAACTCCCTGGATTAGTCTCTTTTATGTTCTCGCAGAAGGAGGGTAACTGCGTATATGACTGTTTGTAGGAGCCTTTGAGCAGCTCTTTAGCAATCTCTTTAGCACGCCATGCTTGAGAATAATTTAACTCAACCCCATACTCCCGCTTAATGTCATCAGCAATATCCCTTGGCTTGTAGTTTGGGGAGACTTTCAATTTCTCTTTTATGATATTCCCCACCCAGCCTCTAGTTGACCGATACCCAGCTTTTATCCTAGCAGCCCCTTCACAGGTATGCTCTGCAATCATTTTCTTAATGCAAATCAATTGGGTGGTGGCCAACTTAGAGACATATATCTTCCAGGGACAACCTTCAGATTTACATTTGACAGTGATGCGATGAGCATCATTCTTTTTGCATTTGTAAGCAAACCCATGAGCAATAGAGTATTTATGCAATGCTTCTCGGAATTCACTTAAACTACGGAACCGTTGGTTGACACCAGTGATGGTATTTTCCCACTGTTGGGCAGCTTTACGAAGCTTCTCATCATCGGTTCCAGTGAGAACATATGGCACACGTTTTCTAGCAACTACAGAAACATCAAGTCGATTTGTGGGATGGACAGTATCTACAGGAACATCGACAGGGGGACCAGTTGGGGCTTCTGACACTGTTTGTTTGCTTGGCCTACAATGAAAAAGGGTTCTATAAGATTATTAAAGCGAACATACAATGTTTATGACTCTAGCATACACAACAGCCATTCATTCTGATCATAAACACAGTATCACAATAATGCAGGCCACGGAGAGGCATATTCTCCAATTGGACAATACGAGGAAACATCAAAACAAAAATTTCAAGTGAAGCTCTCAAATCTCATAAGCTAAGCTGTGTTTTCTGTGTTATAGATCAAAGTAAAGAGGCAAATCATTTTCTATTCAGGGCAGTCCACAAGTGATGGGCAAAAGGTGCGAATAACTACCTACTCTTGGGCACAGAAGATGGATTTTGAGCTGCTCCTTCGTCATAGATAATGAACAAATCAACTGTGGCCGCATCCCCAAGATAATTGATCATCCGCTGCAAGTCCTTGTCTTTCGCTATCGTGATGAGAGTTTTCTTATTGCTCGGAAGGAGGTATTTGATAATCATTGGATCTGTCTTACCGAACATTTCTGCCACTTCCGATTTTAAATCAGTCAACTTTGTCTGCAGATCAATGTCTGTTGCATAGGCCTCGCCCCCCTGGTATGCCAGTGATCCGTCTGTACTCGTTACAAACTCACCTCCCGACTGACATATAGCTATAACTTTCTTTGTAGCCATAGCCTGGCAATTTATCTTTTCAAAAAAAGTATAGGTGAGGTAAGCATGGCTCTCAGGTATCAGACCTCAATTTCAAAGGAGACAAGCAGTGAAGGGCTCTGCAATGAAAACTCCAAAATTTCTATGGCAAGTAATAATCAAGGGGAATAAAACAAGGAGAAGAAAAAGATGAATGTAATCCAAAGTGTAAGCCTCTATTATCCAGCGACGAGGAATAATATAAGGCGGTGAGAGATGTTAAATTAAGCCGTATCATAATTTATGCTAGACATTAGTATAAAAGAACATTATTTTTTTTATTTACCAAAAAGCGCAGAATAGATGTGCAATCTGGATGAAAGGCAAGCCTTATGCGAGGGAAGAAAGATACAATTCGTCAAAGGGCAGGAAAGCCCTAATGTAGAACAAGTTTGATGGTCAATAGAGAAGAGAAAGAAAGCTTATGAGGTTGAGCAGGGCATGATGAAGATACTGACCTAGAAGCCAGCGTGAAACAGAAAAGCAGGTAATCAAACTTTTTCTTCTCGGTCGTCGTCGTCGTCGTCTTCCTCCTCCCCTGATCCGCATCCCATGCCCGACCCAAACGCGGAGAACGAGTGGGGCTTACAAAGGCCCAAAAGTCAAAACCACAGAGTGTCTCAGCGTTACGACGACGTATTGCCCTCGTCAGTTCCTGTGATCCTCCAAAGATTCTTCAATCATCACAAGACAAGTAGACGGGGCCAACGAGATAATTCATAATTCTGAAGCGCTTCCGACATCACGAAAAGGAAAATTCTAAATTCTGGAAGAAAAAAATTAATACAATTTTTATCTTTCAAATTTGTTCTTATTTTGATTTTGGTTTCTTAAGTTTTAATCTCTCAAATTTCTGTTCATTTAAAGTATTGATATCTATAATCCAATAAAAATTTAAATCATTTTATCCTTTAAAGGACCAAAACCTATTATTTAAAACTTGAGCGATTAAAACTAAAATGAGGACAAATTTAAAATACCAAAAATTATATTAAAAAAATAGATCCACAATTTGATTGCAAACTAAAATATCCTGATCTCGTTTGCATTTTATGGAAAATTCTCTTTTGATATTTATGGACATCCATGATGAGAATAAATTTTAGGAAAAATTTCATTCAAGGACCGCTGAAGGCAATTAATTTCCAAGAACCCCCAAAACAATCTGAAAAGCCACTGCAGGACCATGGGGGTGAATTGAAATTAACTTCAAAACTAAAAAGACAGTGTTGCCTCTCAAACTATTACTCTGAAATATGAAGTCTTTTCTCTCTCTCTCTCTCTCAACTCTTGATATCTAAAGCCCCTCTCGCTCACTCTCTAAAAATTCCAGTTCATGCAATGAAGGAGATTGTTCACCTCACTGTCGCTACTATTGTGGTGAGGAAAGACTTTGCCATCGTCATTGCTCTGCTAAGGAGAGCCTTCATTGTCGACCTTGCTCTAGCAACGAGAGCCTCCATCACCGCTCCTGCAAGTGTTGGACGAGAGCCTTTTGTATAGATATGAAGTTGGTTAAACTAGAAAAGCTTGCAGGAACGCAAACTCTATATGACTTTATTGCTGAATATAGTTTGTTTTTGTTTTAATAAACAGCTATTTTTTGTGTATATATGAACCTCAATATGTATTTTTGGAATGGTTCACGAAGTGGCTATGACAATCCGTGAGTTGAAGTCTATTTTGTATGGCTATGAATAGATGGAGAATTTCATGATGGTACTTAGAGGTAAACTGCCCTAAGTACTGAACTGAAACTAGCTAGCAACTATATAAATGTGTGAACAAATTAATAGACTTGCAAATGGACATATTTTTATTGTTAATGTATGTATTATTATTGTAAAGTTCCTAATTCCACTTGTAAACAGTCACTTCCAGATTTGTGAATTGACGTGTTCAACTTTTTAAATGAAATAAATCTACTTGCAAAAGGACGTATTTCTATTGTTAACGAGTGTATCCGTGTTGCAAATTTCCTAATTTCACTTGTGAACCCTTATTCCAAAACTTGTGATAAACTTTTTCAATTGAACCAGCTCACTTGCAAATGGATGTGTTATTCTTATTAATATACATATCCTATTTGTAAATTTTCTAATATCAGTTGCAAATGATCGCTCCCAGACTTGTGAATAATCATGTTCAACTTCTTAAATTCAACTAGCTCACTTATAAATAAACAAATTCTTATTGTTAATATACTTATCCTTCTTGCAAATTGTCTGACTGTAGTTGCAAATAGTCCCTCCCAGACATGAATTATCATGTCCAACTTCTAGAATTCAACTAGATCACTTGCAAATAGACAGGTTATTGTTGTTAATATGCATATTCATATTGCAAATTGCCTAATTCCACTTGTGATTAGTGCTCCTCAGACTTGTGAATAATCATGTATGACTTTTTTAGTTATATTAGTCCATTTGTAAATGGACAAGTTTCTCTTGTGAATCAATGTATCTTTGTTGCAAATTTCCTAATTCTAATTGCCAATATGACAACCAAATACCTATGACATCAAAGTGTTAATCAACATATTCTTATTGTAAATTTTCTAATTCGAGTTGTCAATAGTACATCACATACTTGCAAGTTAGTGGGAAAAGACATCAAATTGTAATTAATTGACATGTAACCTACTCATAGTATATTCCCTAAAACAGAAATTGTGCAAATTCTCCATACACAAATTTTAACACATTATGTCATTGTTTTGTTTTTTATTGTCTTTATCCGTTGAAATAGTTTGCAATAGCAGCTGATTGCGTATTTCTTTTGGAGTAATGAGTCACCACGACTCAGACTTTAGTGAAGTCTATTATTCCTATGACACAACAATAAGTACTGTCAATAGATTAAGACAGGCGCATCAATGCAAACTCAAAATAATGAATGAACTCATGAGTAATAGAAAATGACTATCACACAAGGGATATTGTGACTAGTGCTTCCTAGGCAATTTGCAAGAAGGATAAGTATATTAACAGCAAGAATTTTTCCATTTATAAGTGAGCTAGTTGAATTCAATAAGTTGAACATAATTACTCACAAGATTGGGAGGGATCATTTACAACTGAAATTAGAAAATTTGCAAATAGGATTTGTATATTAATAAGAATAACACATCCATTTACAAATAAGCTAGTTCAATTGAAAAAGTTTATCACAAGTCTGGGAGTGAGGGTTCACAAGTGAAATTAGAAAATTTGCAACACGGATACACTTGTTAACAATAGAAATACATCCTTTTGCAAGTAGATTTATTTCATTTAAAAAGTTGAACACGTCAATTCACAAATCTGGAAGTGACTGTTTACAAGTGGAATTAGGAACTTTGCAATAAGAATACATGCATTAACAATAAAAATACGTTTATTTGCAAGTCGATTAATTTGTTCACACGTTTATATAGTTGCTAGCTAGTTTCAGTTCAGTACTTGGGGCAGTTTACCTCTAAGTACCAGCATGAAATTCTCCATCTATTCATAGCGCCATACAAAATAGATTTCAACTCATGGATTGTCATAGCCACTTCGTGAACCATTCCAAAAATACATATTGAGGTTCATATATACACAAAAATAGCTGTTTATTAAAACTAAAACAAATTATATTCAGCAATAAAGTCATGTAGAGTTCGCGTTCTTGCAAGCTTTTGTAGTTTAACCAGCTTCATATCTACACAAAAGGCTCTCGTCCAACACTTGCAGGAGTGGCGATGGAGGCTCTCGTTGCTAGAGCAAGGGCGACAACAAAGGCTCTCCGCAGCAGAGCAATGACGATGGCAAAGTCTTTCCTCACCACAACAGTAGCAACGGTGAGGTGAACGATCTCCTTCACTGCATGAACTGGAATTTTTAGAGAGTGAGTGAGAGGGGCTTCAGATATCGGGAGTTGTGAGAGAGAGAGAGAGAGAGAGAGAAAAGACTTCAAATTTCAGAGTAATAGTTTGAGGGGCAACACTGTATTTTTAGTTTTGAAGTTAATTTCAATTCACCCCTATGGTCCTGCAGTGGCTTTTCAGATTGTTTTAGGGGCTCTTAGAAATTAATTGCCTTCAGCGGTCTTTGAACGAAATTTTCCCTAAATTTTATAACACTCATGCATTGCATGGATGCAACACTAGTTACCTAACATGGCAAAATGACTAGTTTGGGTTTCTACGAGGTGAATTGCAACCCAAAACATGTAATATTTCTAAAATTCAGAGCATTCGTAATATTAAACACATTAAAAAAATTATTAAGAAAATCTTGCTTTTGATGGAATTTTCTTATTTAATTTGCCCACAAACACAATAATCTTTATCTGCTAATATTTTGACCTCATTTTTATAAATAAAATTGCATCTCTTAAACATCCATGCAGGCCAACGTATCACACAAGACTTTAAAAAAAAAACTGCATTACCGATGCTTAGGTAGAAATTTAGCACTAGCAATTAGGGCTAGCTTTTTAATTTTACCGAAAAAAATCATTTTTATTAATATTCAAAAAAACATTACAAAAAACAAAAGAAGTAATACTATGTGTGCAAGCTACTGAAAACAAAACGCGAAAGAAAAATAAAACCTGTTTACAATTTAACTTGGTGGTAAAGAATTACACACACCTATTTTATTAAAATAAATTTAGTTAAATTTAAATATTTAAATAGTTTTTACACATTTAAGAAGATACTTTTTTTAATTTGTAATACGAGTAAGCTAATATTAATACCACCTCCTATCCTTAAGATAACATTTAGATAACTAATTTATAAATATTAAAAAATAATTAAATTAATTATTTATAATAAATAAACAATGTATTTCTTAAAATATTCTACTAATTATGTGTATTGAAAATATTTTTTAATAAAACATGTGTAATCAATAATTATTGTGGGGATTATTTAAAGCAAAATAAATAAATATTAAAAATAAAGTTAACTGACAACTTATATTTTGAACTAAATTAAATTTTTAACTGGATCTCATGGCAAGCCACAAGTTATTATTATCAAAACAATAAAATAGCTTTTGACTGTTATTAAAAAAAAAAAAAAGCTTTTGACTTAGCGGTGAAAATTTGATTTTGTAAATTAAACATGCGCATTAAATATGCACGAGTAGTTACCTGAAATCACAAAACCCAATACCCGACGGACAGGATTACACAATGAAGTCAAGCACCATTGATGGGGACAAGAAATAATCAAGTCGGAACCTTCTCCTAAACTGGTTCGGTTAACTGCTTGCTCCATAGCTCTCCACACACACACCCTCCTTGTATACTTCTCATTGATTTAGTTCCTTCCCTTGCCGTACCCTTAAGCTGCATCATCCTCCACGAAGTTGCGCAGTTGTTTCTTTGCAAGTATTAATTGTTTGTTTGCTTCATCAAAAGAAAAGAAGAAAAAAAAAAAATAGCACGTAAAGCTTTGATATTGAAGGCGAGAAGGATAAATTGTTCGTGGTGGATCGAATTAGCCGTATCGTGGAAGGGACTTGGTTCGTGCTTTTCCATGCAAATTTGTATATTAAAGGCAAGTTATTCCCCTGTGCTATAATCTTTGCGTCTCAGTTGCTCTACTTCCTACCCTGAGGGCCCTCAGGTATTAATTTTCAAGTCTTCACCTCTTATTGATTATTAGCCTAAGTTGAATTTGTTGCTTGTGAGTCATTGTGGACTTCATTATGTTTTACTAATGGTGTTAAGCTAAATGGATGAGTTTGAAAGCTTTTTAAACTTCTTTATGCTGTGATAATAGTGACCTCATTTGTGGAGATGTTGTTTCTGCTGAAACTGCCTTTTACTTGCTGAACCAGATGACTTGTAACCATGTGTATCAAATATATTATGGTATTGATCTGTCTGTGGACCTGGTCTGGATCGTTGGCTTTTACAACTGTTGATGATGGTCTCCTGAGGATTAGTCTGAAAAGAAGAAGCTTAGACATTAACAATCTTCGTGCTGCAAGAATCCAGGGGGCTTTTCATCCCAGAACTCCAGGGACTTTCCATGAGAATAATAACTTAGAAAAAGCAGCTGTAGTGTATTTAAAAAACTATCTTGATGCTCAATATTTTGGGGAAATTAGTATTGGTTCGCCTCCGCAAAGCTTCAATGTTGTGTTCGACACTGGAAGCTCCAACCTTTGGGTCCCATCTTCTAAATGTATCCTATCCGTAAGTTATGAATCATTCACTTTAATTGGATGCTCCCTTCATTTGTTGACTGAGCCTATTCATTTAAAACAAAAAATGTCTACATGCAGATTGCTTGCTATTTTCATTCCAAGTATAGGGCGCGACTTTCTAATACTTACACCAAAATTGGTAACTTTGGATCAGCGTGGCAGTGATATTGATTTTTTTTTTTTTTTTTGGGGAACTGATTATGTCTAGTTTTACCGCTGTTTTATTCGTTATGATCATACTTAAAATTGCTGTTGGCGAAATATGCAGGAACACCTTGCAAAATTCCTTATGGCCATGGATCCATTTCAGGCTTCTTCAGCCAAGACAGAGTTAGAGTTGGGGATATCACCGTCAAACATCAGGTCAGCGTTTTGATAATTTTTTAAGGAAAAAAACGAAGAAGAAAATTGTTTTGAGGTCAGGGAAGTCTGATTTGTGATTAATTCAATTTTACATGCTTCAAATACGTTTCTTCTTTGGCTGCACTGATGGCTAGTTACATCCCGTCCTCCAGGAATTTGTTGAGATAACAAAAGAAGGAAATTTGGCATTTTTGGCTCATCAGTTTGACGGGATACTTGGACTTGGATTCAAGGATATTGCGGTTGGACAAGCCACACCAGTGTGGTACACGTTTCCACCTCACCCACGCTTTATCATTCTATTTCCCCTTTCTTATTCATCTTACCATACTCTCTCTTATTTATTGGGTGATTAATTTATCTTAGATGGTTAAAAATAAAGAAAAACCACAGTGATTATGTCTATAATTACAGGTATAACATGATTAAACAAGGGCGTTTAAGTCAACCACTTTTCTCTCTTTGGCTGAACAAAGATTCAACTTCAAAGATAGGGGGTGAGATTGTCTTTGGTGGTGTTGACTGGAGGCGCTTTAGGGGTGACCACACTTATGTACCAGTTACCAAAAAGGGTTACTGGCAGGTCCTTTCTATTCAAAGCTTGCAGATTCATTTGCCTCTTTATAGCTACCCTTGCCATATGGCAATATTAACATTTGGTGTAATCATCTCCAGATTGATGTGGGAGATATTCTTGTTGGGAAAAGTTCAACAGGTTTTTTTTTTTTTTTTAAATACATATCTACCATATGCTGTTTATTTTTGGTTCACCTTGTCCTCATGGTTCATATTGTATTGTAATATTGTCAACTGCCAGCATGCGCCATTGCCATTCTTGGTACTTAGGTCGCTGTTTTCAGTTCATACATTTATGTTACCTATTAATATTCATATCTACAATTGATAGGGTTATGCCGGGGTGGCTGTGCTGCCATTGTAGACTCAGGGCTATCCTTCATCGCTGGTCCGACGGTATCATCTCAATCTTGATGCAATATTCTAGTTCCCCTTTCTTTGGATGATATTGATATTTTCTATTGAGTTCGTGCTTGCAGGCTGTGGTGACTCAAATCAACCATGCCATTGGAGCATCAGGATATGTGAGTTTTGAATGTAAAAATGTGATCCATTACTATGGAAATATGCTATGGGAATTCTTAACCTCTGGGGTCTGTTCTCTTCTTCCTTTCCCCCTTATTTCCAATGATTATCCACAATTTATTGGAATACCAACCATTCTTCTCATATCTGCAGTTAAAACCTGAATTCATATGTGTTGAAATAGGACTCTGTTCACACAATAAATCTCATATAGCGGAGTAAGATATTTTCCCACTCTCATATCAGCCCCCCTCTATTTCACGAGTTTTCTTAAGATTCATGGCCTTGTTCCAGTTATACTAACAAAAGCCCAACTGTGACTTGCAGCAATGTTATTGAAACAGCAGTGCATGATGAAAGTTCGGATGCGTCATCAAGCAGGGGAAAGCCACTTTGTACTTTCTGTGAGATGATCGTGTTTTGGATCCAAGTTCAGCTTAAGCAAAAGAATGCAAAGGAAAGAATATTTGAGTATATAGATGAGGTACTCGTTTTAAGAAGAACTTATTTCTTTATTTATGTATTTTTTGCTATGGGATATACATGTTGAGTATTTAATCACCTATGCTATCATTTGTTTTTATTTGTTGTCATCTAGCTGTGTGAGAGGCTCCCGAATCCGGGGGGACAATCATTCATAAACTGCAACGATGTTGCAGATATGCCAACCATAACGTTCACAATTGGAAACAGGCCCTACTCTCTCTCTCCGGAACAGGTCAGTTTTGTGATGCTTTTGTGTGAGAGAGGATCCCATTTAAGGTCAAATGAAAAGTAAAAACCCATCTGATTATTTGTTTCTGGACCATTTACCCACTTGAATCCTCCCTTTGTATTGACAGTATATTTTGAGAGTTGCACAAGGACACTCTGCTGTGTGCTATGTGGGTTTTACTGCTCTAGATGTGCCTCCTCCACAAGGTCCCCTATGGTAATGCATATTTGTGTGCTCGATACTACTTTTTCCCTTATAATTCTCTGAATCGTAGCGTGAGATAGCGGTACATGTTTGCAGGGTGCTAGGAGATATATTCTTGGCAGCATATCACTCTGTCTTTGACTTCGGCAATCTTCGTATAGGATTTGCAAAAGCTACATAGTCGTTATGAATCCAAATTGCTTACAGGGTAGCTGAGAAGAGATACACATAATTTAGAGCAAATAAATAAATAAATCCCCTTGTAAATGGTGCCTGCTATGTCTTGTCAATAAGATCTATGATGTTTCAATTCTTAACTATCCAATTATTCAAATGCCCTCCCTTAAATTTCCATAGCTACACAAGGCAAAAATAGATGGCTGAAGACCATTTGTGGAAGAAATGGGCTGAAATGCCTGAAAAGAAACTGAAGCACGAAATCATTGTGTTGTGAGCTTCTTGTAACTTGGGTGGCTTAATTACCGCGGCCCCGTAGGTGACGAGAAATGCCAAATCCAAGCACTATTTCCCTTCACTCTCACTTTATTTTTGCCGGAAGATAAACTTGCGACGCATAATTGTTCCCTGTTAAAAAATGACTAGAAGTAAACGAGACAGAGGAAGAAAACAGAACTGACTTGGTAACTTCATGAAGCCAATTCCATTGATTGCCTTCAATCTTCATTCATGTAACATTGAGGCCGAGTTTGGCATGATCCTAAAACCTAAACTTTTCTTGTAAACCCTATATTACAAGCAACAACAAAAAGGAACCTTTGCCAAGATCGATGTTTTCCTCGAATGGAAGATATACATATCCATTAAAACCAACCTTTGAGATCATTCATTTACGTAACACGTTAATCCCTGCTGCGAGCAGGTAAGGCACACAAGCTTTTTAATTTATTTGGCACAGGCATGAAGGATATCATAAGGGAAGAATCATGCCCGCTCTGCTGCTGTGCTTATTAACGCTGCAATGAGGTGGCTCCGGCAAATGAAGAAATGGACGCAGCTAAAGCCGCCTTGAATGAAGGATCTTTAACTAAAGCCGCACTGATGACATCCACCAAGGACACGTTCGTTGTGGGAAGCTTGTGAGATTGTTGAGTGTCATAACCATCCAAAGCAAAAGGAAATGGGTGATGGGAGTGGGTTGATGCGGCAGACGTTTGGAATTGCATAAATTGATTGGAGGGATGGGTCAAGTCCAGTGTTATGGTAGGACATGGTGAGGTTGTAGACAAGGAAGCAAAGGCAGAAGAGAAGAGGCCTGAGTTTGATTGCCTGCTTCCTTGTGCACTGCTGGTTGAGCCAGAGAGGAACATGCTCAATGCTGCTGACGTGGCCGCAGCCATGGGTGCGGCTGCCGCAGGGAGTGCGTGATTATGCTTCCCTTCATAGCTTGTAATCACAATACTCTTATCCTTAGCACACCTTTGCACCTGTCATATTTAAGTCCCATATATAATCTTAAACTTTCATTCCTCTTACGTTATGATGAAACAAAAGATTTACTTCGAAATTATGGACAAGCATCTAGCCTCGAACTCTTTCTTCCTATAACTACGAGTGGATTCCATCCTCTACCATCAAATATGTGTGTGTGTGTGTGTGTGTCTGTAGCTACAGATATTGGATGATTCTGACTAATGCAAGAAAAAACTTTTCAAGTAATGACAATACAGCACTAACCTGCTTACGGACCGGACACGCAGTTCCCATGTTGCAACGATAGTAAGCCCGAGGACATGGGTTTCCCTTGGCTATCTTTTGTCCATACTTTCTCCATTGACACCCATCACCGATCTAAACAAAAGAAATTAGGAATTTCAGCACATATATTTGGTTCTTGAATGCATGAAATGATGGGTTACGATTAATTCATACCAAAGAAAGATCCGAACGAGTCCTTATGGACACCCTAACTTTTCTGCAAGAATTTGCCTGATAAGATGCTTGATCGTCGTCTATGTTTTTGGCATTATTGCTGTTCGCTTCACATGCAGGTTTGCTGCACATGATGCTGTTCCTGTGAGAACTAAATCCTTCTGATTTGTTGCTTTCTGAAGGAGAAGGCTCATGGATATCCAAGAACTGCCGGATGGGCAACGCTGCTTCCTCCCCGACATCTCCTTTATTGTCTTTCTATGTAAATGAAAGCTAAGCATTGTGAATATCTTTGGGTTCAAAACATAGTCCGTAAGTTAGGCATTAAAGTTTAATCAACCACCAATGATTTCCCAATATTACGTAATTAAATTGATGGTCAAGGGATCAGTATCTCATGGGGAAACAAAGGCACAGCCTAAGAGGATCAGGAGGAAACCAGATGGCTAGCTAGCTGATTTCACCACCAAGGAATGAGCGTGATTGTCAGAAAATATTCCTTCAGCAGAAGCTATTAGAAAAATAAGTTGTTATTTTTGCTGCTTTCTCTCCGTTGCGATTTTCTTTTTAGCTCCTCCAGTGTATACAAAGAAGCAGACTATTATTTGAATCTTGATGGATTTTGGAGCGAATTCTCTCACACTCAATTATGAGAAAGCTCTACGCCTATTTCCAGAAATTAGTTTCAGTTTTAGCTTCTGAAGATCTAACACAGTATCGTAGAAAACTAGAAATTAAAAAAAAGGAAAACGAAAGTCTACGTGATTAGGTGTTGCCATTATCTAAATAGTGACAATATTACAGCTTTAGAGGGAGATATAAATATCTACCCACAGCATATTGAAGACGATAGTTGTGTTTCAGAAATTTCATGTCAGAAAAAGTTGAGTCAAACTCACCTGAAAAGTATGACACTCTAGATGCGGTTGTTCTTGCTGATGCTGCGTCGTCATAAGTAGGCGATTCTGAAGAACAGCATAACGTTGAGTGATCTGACACAGCATAGCTCTTAGATTCTGATTCTCTTTCTTCATTTCCTCCAGCTTTTCTCGCAGCAATCCCAACTAAAAGGCACATAACCAAATACAAATCATTCATCACGTGAATTCCAACGAAAAACAGTATGACTAGAATTACAGATTCTTGCTGATTACTGTGTAGCAAGGATTAACTAATCAAAGATCGCTCACTTGGGCTGCCGGCTGCTCATCAGTTTTGTGACGATGCACTTCTGGGTTGTTCAGACTCAAACTGAGAATACTGGATCCCAACTGCGCATCAATACAATTAAACAACGTCAAAAGTGGGAATTTGAAGTTTTTTGAAAATCGAAACACAGCAGGGAGACTTACAATATCATTCTTCTGTGATGCATCTGTAATATTATTATCACATGTGTGCCGTGGCTTTTCCTCAGCTTCCACCAATTCTTCCGCTGCAACTTTTCCTTCCATTTTTTATGCACTGCTCATATGGTGTTATAACTTGGGGGCACAATTATATAATGGATTATGCAGCTTGATGAGATCTGCTAACTGAGATGCTTGTCCACAAAATTAATTAGTCTAGTCTTGGTTAAGTCTTACCTAGCTTTCTAGATAGTAGTCTTTTCTCCCATATTAACAAAGTCTATTGTTAATCTAATTAATCAGTACTACTCTATATTAGGATCTCTCCGTGGAAGGAGTACTAAAGGAAGGAAAACACACACACACACACACACTTGTATGTAATAGATCATTATTTTGAAGAGAAGGTTTGCTTAAAATTTTTGGATTTACTGTCCGAAAAATGAGGCTGTAATTTACAAACATGTGCTCCAAACTTAATTGTTGGTTGTAATGAAAAGAAAAAGAGGATCTTGTCCCTGATTAAAATGTTCCGCATTTATTTTATGAGGTTGCCTATTTATGTGACAGATTGCTTCCAACCATTTCTGAGGAAGAATGCTGCTTCTCGTGTGAGAAGTCAACCATAGAAAACATCATTGTTCTTATCGACGAGATTAAAGGGATAAATGCTTCACCTCTGGCTTGGCTTTTACAATTTGGGAATGTTGAACTCGCAGGTAGTTAATTCTAAGAAGGTAATACATAATATGGTCTCGTTGATTATTCAATTAAATATATGAGACCCGAGCCTGAGGGAAAGAAAATTTTGGTATAGTATATATGAGGTTAGTTTTGCTGTAGTCAGCGAAAATATATGATAATGAAAAAATCTGAATATTTTTCTCCGCGGAGGAGCTTTGACAGAGGGTCAAAAATGGACAAAGTACCAATCGCAGCGCGTCATAATCATTATTTAAGCTTAATTAATTGACTCCCAACTGTTTCTTTATATGTAGTATTGCACAGGAAGGAACCCGGAAACTTCCTCCGGACGCACTGTTCAAACCTTGCGGCATTAACTGGCCCTGCCATTACAATTTCGTATAAAATTCCACAAGCCTTTAAAATAAATCCAAGTTAGCGTTCGAAATTGCGATGGATGCGTGGGATTTAAGTTCACTAATCAAACCGGTGATAAAATAAGCGATGACGTGGTAGAGAGAGGAGTTGAAAATATAATATCTGCGCGTGGAGTTCACCTGTGGAAGAATCTGGCTTTGAACAGAATGCAATGAGGGGATTAGTTAGGAAACAAAAGGGGCAATATAGAAATATATGTAAACGGTAAGGATAAATCCAACTTGACAAATGGGATCAGGGTCCAGAGAGTGAGCAAAGTTGGAAAAAGAGGGGGTGTGAAACTGACAGGAAGGCAAGCCATGGCTACAAAGTCGCATGAGGTTGAGAGAAAGAAGGACAAAGGTGGTAAAGGAAATCGGCGCCGGAAGTAGCACTTTTAACCATACCAGGAAGGAAAGGGAACCCACCGATTGTTGACTTTCTTTGTTTTCGGTTGGTGTTCGCCATTCCTTTTGACTTGACCCTGCCCCCCTACCCCTAACATCAACAACTTACTCGTGCACAAGCACAAAAATGAGAAAGGCCCAAGCCCAACTAGGCTGACGTAGCAAGCAGAAATCCAAGAGCACCCCCCGCTTCCCTAAAATGCCATCAACCATTTTCTCATTTTATTTTATGAGACAACTGTTCAAAAGGAATGATCCTCGCTCCCACCGCTCATGAAAACCTTTAGAAACACTGTAATTAAGACAAAGTGATGCTTGGGGACTAGCACCTCAAGAGCAGCCGAAACAATCCTTATTGCACCATAATACAACTTGTACACGTCAAATGTTATTTTCACTTTCAATAATTCAAATGAAGACGGCCGTGGACAGACATTTACTGTGGAAGTAAAATAATGTTGTTGTTGTTGTTGAAGGAATGCGTGAGATTTAGTACAGCTTAAATTTTTCCTTTGTTTTCTCGAAAACTTCTTCTGCGATGATGGCCTCGTTCCCATCGGCTCTTTTAATCTCCAGCTGAGCTTTCTGATAGAATCCAGTACCCCGTAATGCGTCGGCGATGAAATCGTCAAATCCAATAGCAATAGCTGCCTCGGCTTTCGCTCCATAAACTAGCCTCTGTTCCGCAAAATTAACATTTCCATCGTAAGTTTCCAAAACAACAGAGACTTGTCAGGTATAAGACAAGGAGGTTATTCCAACCTTGATTCGTGAAAGATGGATGGCGCCAAAGCACATGGGGCAAGGTTCGCAGGAAGCATATATTTCACACTCTGAGAGTTCTACCCGCTTAAGCTTCTTACAAGCCTGTAAAACATCAAATTAGGCATAGAGTAATACAATCAGTTATTTGTATTCTGGAAAGAAAAAGATTCGACCAGCTCTCAAAGAATCACTTTTTCGTCCCATTATGCACCTGCTGCTAGATACATAAGGAAAGCGAGGCAACAGTTCATGAAGTTTGGCAGAATATATTTTCAGGACTTCTTCTCCTCCTACTGTTTTCACTGATGTTCTCGAAAAATGTCTTCTCACTCTAATACTCTCTCTTTGCATTCTTTTTCCTTTCTGATAAATTCGTTTCGTTAAATTACCCTTAAAAAAAAATATTATCATTTGAATCACCATGACGATCGTAAAGTTCAATATTTACCAATGCCTTAAAGCATTGTCTCGAGACTCTTAAATGTTAAGAGGTTTCAGCAGCATCTGTAAGCACATAAAAAAGACAAAAAAGAAAAGGGGGGAAAAAAGAATTGCAGCCACTTTATAGCAGGAATCATATGGAATTGCAGCCACTCCTGTAAATGTTCAATCAGATGCCGGTTGTAGAATAACTAATACTAGAAGCGATTAAAAATTTCAAATATCAATCTTTTACCACCAGCAAAACCTAATTGATTATTTACCACTGCATCCACAGGACTAGAGAACACTATGAGGTGAGAATTGTCCATCACAAGAAGAATCTTGAAAGGCTTCACAGTTGCTACCAATAAACCAGAGCAATAGAGGTTACCAAATTTTTGACTGCTAGCTTTCAAAGAAGGTGCTTATGCCACAAAAATTGTGCTAAGTTGTAGCATTGAACAACCGCACATTAGTTTGGAATACCTTAAAATGGAACAGAATGAAAAAGAACAAAAGGAAAAATAAGGCTTAATAAAAGATTGCATGAATAAATAAGAAAGTTATATCCTCCTATGATGAAAGTGTCGCAATGTTATGTCAAGCTTTAGACGTAAGTTGGAATATCACCACCAATTCGATTAGAGTTCCTGCAGTCATGTCAAATCACGCATGCAATTTCTGACCACATCCATTTTAGTCTGAATGTCACAACTCTGAGACAAGTGAAAATTGAAAGAAAAGGACGCATTATGTCTAAAAACCATCAGCAACACTTCCTTCTATTTATGGTCTAACCTCTCTTATTGCAGTCACCTCCGCATGGGCAGTTGGGTCTGTGTGCCTCAGGACCATGTTGTGACAACTAACAACTACTTCACCATTGCAAACTATAACAGCACCAAAAGGGCCGCCATCTCCACATTCCACACCTTTATATGCTTCTTCAACTGCCTTTCTTAAAAAAGTGTGGTCCCGATCCTGTACAGCTAATGAAGCAAAATGCAACGCCAAAAGAAAGGTATTAAGATTCTAGAACAATATGGAGCGAGCAGCATGGCATATCTAGGCTAAAAAGCAATGACCATATCAACCAGAATAGGATAAAACACTAAAATGCATGAGTAGGTTAGCATTACCTTCCTGGTGGCCAGGAAATGCAGAGGCTACCGATACAGTTCCATCCTTAGCTTCGATCACTGCCATAATAAGGAAGGGAAGGAACGAGTTCAATAAACCAAATCGGACATCGACTTCTACATAATAGGTATTCAATTGGCCCGAAATTCCAAGGATCAATAGACCCAGAACAAGTCCATCACCAGTCCGTACTCGGTGTTAAATTCATATACCTTAATCGCTTCCAAAACAAGTTCTCGAAGAACTGTAAATACAATCCAAGCAAAAGTACCGAGGCATAGAGAGCACATGGTAATCAAATTGGAAGGAGGGTGAGAAAATACGTGTCCCAGGCATACATATTGCACAGAACAGTTAGAAAAGCACCAAACTTCGTTCAGAATGGTCAAGAACAGGACTGTTTGAATTTCATATTAATGTAGAGCGAATAAAATGGTGAAAAAAGACGATCTCATAATCACACAAATGACCAATACTTGTAATCAGAAAACCGAATCGAGGGTGTTCCAGAAGAAAGAGAAAACAAAATCAGAAGAGACGCATGAATTCAGGAAGATATGAGAATGAAATTGTAGAAAGTGAGACAGAGATGAAAGGCTCATACCGTTAGCTTCCTCCATGAATGCGTGGATGTGAATGACTAAAGGAAGAGAGACTGCTGCCGGAAAAGGACAGAGTTAAGGAAACTTGATGAGGTATCCGGATGAAGCAAAAAGGGGAGAGAGGGAAGGAAGAAGAGAGGACGCGGTGAAGGACGGGGAAATAAACAAAAGAATAAGCATGTGAATTGTTCTTGTATGGGATGCGATAACTGAACGGCACATGCTGATGATGGATGTTAGGTAGCCTTAGAAATGTGAAAATGGCACGAAACTGGCAGAAATGAAGAGGGTTGAAGGGGAGACCGAGTTCCTTTTCGGCCCCATCGACTCGCCAAAAAGGGCATGTCGGCGGCCAAAAAAGCCCATTACCAAAAAACGGCGACAACATTTTTTCTCGTAAATAAAATAAAATAAAATTCTACTGGGAAACTCCCGCGACGGATCCTGGACGGTCTGATCTTTCCAGCCGGCCACAACAATGAGGCTTCACTTCACACAGTCAATGCATTGTATGTTAACCATTTTATAATTATCCTTTAATTAAAGGTCAAATTCATATATTATCTTAAGGTAATCAAGGAGCCTGGATTTTTAAAACTCACACAGATGCCTACCCTTCCATGTAAAACTTAAACGCTGCTCCCCCAGAATATTAAGATGTAAGCGTGCAATCAACGTTGTTGCATAGAATTGATTGGGTTCATTTCATTATTGAGCAGTGTCGAGTAATTTCATGGTTGTTATCTCACTATATTATCAAATCATATAAACTAGGTAAAGTACTCAGTTTAAAAAGTAAGCGAGGATGATTTTGGCACATTCTCAGCAGGTCCAAAAAATTAAAAAAGAGAACTGCTGAATGCAAATTGCGATTCTTTTTTTTTTTTTTATAAGAATGAAAATCTCTTATGTATCTCTTGGCGATAACAACTGACAAGTAAGCAGCTATTAAAACGTCTTATCGAAAAAGAAAAGGGAGTTATATAAGTTGGAAAAGGACAAAGGGGATTGAAATTGATACTGACGTGGAGAAAGTTTTGGGGGAGGAGGGCCAGACACCGTTGATGGGGCACGAAACCATAAAAAAATTCAAGCCTTTTTGTTGTTTTCAAATGATTTCGTAATGTACGAAGGCAGTCGCAGATCATGCTGCTCATCATTTCACTTCACATCCATCATTCACAGCCACGGAAACATGAGGCTCTCCTGTTTAGGGGAGTCAACACCCAACATCAGCTGCTCCCATGTCAATTTTTAAAAGTTAATCAAAATTTACTTTTGTTTTTTATTCAAAACTCAATAAACTAAAAGAAACCGGAAGCATGGATCACGCCAGTTAAGCATAAAAATTAACGAGTTCTGGAAATATGAGGGGGTACATCCGGGTCCATCCACGCTGGATGTTTATATCTTCATTATGAATTTATTATAATTAATTATCACAACAGCGAGCTTGTGTCTGAAAATACTGTGTTATTTATTGACGATCGCTGATATATACGAAAAAAGAGTGAGAGTGGGGCCGGTAATCACAAGATATTGCTCTGGAAAGCAATCACACATAGAAAGGAAGGCACGCTTTGGAATTGTAACAAGGTACGAAGTACGGCCTCTAACTTTATTGGGTGCATGTATCAAGTATATTAAATGCAGTTTGGAGTGTTCGTTGTATTGTACGGGGATCATATGATCTCACCATCGTCTTCGCTAACATCCAAATGCCTCTGTTCTGCTTCCAAGTACTGATCTGCTTTCACTGTAGCCTTTGGTAATAATAATACTACCCATTACCCAATCAATCATACTTCACCGCCGTTGTTGCCCGGTTTAGTTTTTAAAATGTTGAATGCGATGGGAGAAGTTCTCAGGGATCGTTTGCTGCGCTAAACTAAAACAAAATCATACCAACAAGAAAACGGTTTTTCGGATCACATGATCAAAAAGACGAACTGCGGTTTTCAGTTCTCTCTTGTGGGGTTATCGGATGGGCTTTACCACAATTTTGGCCCAGTAAGGAGATGAGGCCCTCATCTGCAGGTTTGCAGAGAATATTGAATATATTTAGGGCCCATAGCCTGTGAAATAGGATTGCTTCCAATATACTCTTTCTTAAAAAAAATTAGATAAATTGACTTGATATCCCTAAAATATTTTCTCTGTGATATTAAAAATATATATATGTATTAGATTCATTCGGGGAATAAAAATTTAGATGGCATATTTAGGATTAAATTCAAACTAGTTAACTTTTATAGTTGGAACGAAGAGGGTGTAATTAATTATTTGTACACATGATATGTAAACCATGTGAACATTTACTTCGGCTGAAATAACAATAGACCCGTTAATTCGTAATATATATTACATGATAGTTGATTTTTACCCAGAAAAAAAAAGGAGCATGACTAATTGATGGAAGGCACGGGAAGAAAATGCAATAAAAAAGGGGGCGCAATAAGAATAAATAAAGTTTTTTTTTTCTTTTTTCCCCCTCTTTTGAGTGGGGGGCCAAATTCGGCTGCTTTAGAAGACAACAGAATTGGTGCACTTGTGACCCACAGATAAACTTTCCTCTGAAAAAGTGGGAGCATCAATATTGAAACAGGGAATCCAATACAACACCCGGATTTTGTTACTTGACTAATTAGGGGCACGATGTTTGCCCCTTCAGATCTCACCGCCCACTTTGCCCAATGCCCACCCCCCCTCCCCCCCCCCCCCCCCCACCAAACCCCCCTTGTTGTTTTCTATCTCATTTCCTCTTTGTCATCGCGCACTGCATGTTCAACGGGAAAAAAAGACTACAAAATATTCTCCATTTTGTTTGGTAGGATTATTTAGATGCATTCCGCGTATCTAATTACTAAATTAAAACAAATTAAATCAAAAACTATATGTTTACATTTTGTCAAACCTCCAATTTAATATGCAAAGGCTGTTCAGATCAACACAAGATACGAAATTTATAAGCAGTCTTCTTAATCATAAGCTATGTGAAGTATGCGTGTTCTTTTGGGCTATGGGGTAATTTTCTTTAAGTTTTTTTTTTTGGTTGGATATTGTATATGTTGTTATTGTATTTTGTGCAATTTTTCTTGCATATTTGAGTAGGATTTGAAAATTCAAAAATAGTGACGACCAAATAGAAACTTGAAGTAATGTGTTATTCATTACACGAGGGGAAAAGATACTGCTTGTTAATTTATGAAGCGAATTAAAGCCAAAACTTAAGCTGCACATAAAAAACGGCATCATTTTCTGCAGGGCCTCTCGTCGTCGTCGGTTATAGTAAACGCAAAGTATTATATAAAGTTGAATTGAATTGACCAAAGATTTGGTGATGAGGTTCATGAATGTGTAAAATGGGGATTAAACTAAAATGGGCTCGAAACTCGAGCCTAAAAGAGGTTCATCTTTCCTCTTAATCCAAAGGAACCTCAGAATATTCAAACTCAAAGTGCCATGGTCAATAACTTACTACTTCCACCGGCACGGCATGAATTAATAAAGGCGTTGATTTTAGAAAGAAGGAGGTGGAATCAAAGTGTGGTAAAGCAGCGAGAGAGAGGGAGAGGGTTTTAAAAAGAGAAAGCGAAGAGCGGCCGACCATCCCATTGAACGTGGAAACATGCAGTCTGGATACATGTGAGGCCAGACCCAGGCACCAATCAGTAATCATCTCACTCAATTCATTGCCAATCAAACGCTAAACATTTTCAGTTTCCTTACAAACAATAATTGAAGCAATAATTTATGAGTATTCCCCTGTCAGTCGCCCCTGCATGTGAAAGCGAATAAAATTTAGCTGAACAACGTCTCTGCTCACCACTACTAAATGCCACATCAAAGGGGGATGCACTGTTCTACTGATTTATCCTCTGCATTATTACGACGCGCCCTTCGAAATCGAATATGTCTATCGAGTATCGGGGTTGCTTCTGACTTCTGACCATGTTTATCGTCAAACAAATACCCCAAAAAAAAAAAAACAAATATGTCACTGTCAGAAGATCGCCTTGTTTATGGGGTTTCAGATTCCCAGAGATAACGTAATATTATTCTCGCCTTTCCGTTCACACTGTTGCTTCGAATGCAACCACCATCATGGCCTTAACATATACTGATTAAATCAGACAAGCTTTGAAGGGAAGGTAACAGTACATGATTAATAACGAATAAAGAATTATAAATGAAGCCAATGGGAACGTACGGGTTAGAGCTTGGATGCATACAAGTGAATGTCTCTGTGAAGACATGATTAGAATCAACGGCACCCACCGTCACAGTTTGTGTTGAGATTAAACTATGCGGGGTTTATCCTCAGACCACATTCCCAAAGCTAGAAGTGGGTCAAAGTTGGGAGGCTATCGCATGCAACTCAGAATATTGATGTAGTTGAGGGAGCCCACCCCAGCCCCACAGCTGAAAGCGTGTGGCCGTCACATGCCATGAAACGGGGAGCTATGGGTATGGCTCTGTCCATCACAGTCACTATCAACTTCCATATTGGCGGGACCCTTCAAACCCACATTCAGGGGCCAAGCAGATAGCTCAGTTCTTTTGTTTGGTTACATGGAAATAGCTAAACATACCAGTTACATAACCCTGTCAACATCAGGGAATGATTCCCAGAGGGAGAGGTGAATGAGAGGGGGTGGTTTGGTTCAAATGAGAAAAGAGGAAGAGGGTGTACCGTATGAGGGTACGTATGATGAGAATTAGGATTGGAATTAAAAAGAAATCACGTGGCAGGAAGAGATGTGTGAAAGAGCGTGCACCATGTGCTTGTGTGCAGTGGGTGGACTGTTTGTTTAATAAGCAAACCCAAAATCAAAAGCAGAGATGTTCCTTTCTTCCACAACCTCATCTCGCGGATCTTGCCTCTCTTGGCCCCCACTTCCCTCTGTTTTATATTCTCTTCCGTTCGGGTCCTTGTGCCCTCTGTATATAAGCCCTGGTCTTCTCCCTCATTGACATTCAACGCCTCTCCATATACACATACGCAAACAAGCTCATTCAATCACGCATGGCCTCTTGGAAGAAGACCATCACCTCCCCCTTCAGAAAAGCCTGCACTTTCTTCAATAACCAGCCCGCCAGGGATCATAAGAAGTCTCAGCCAGGTTTGTAATTCTACACAATGTCCTCACCTGTTATATATGGGCCCAGATGATCATGTGTCAATTTCATTGTTCTCATACGCGCAGGGCAAGATAACAGAATAATGGATCTGCAAGGCGAAGTCATGGCGTGTGGCTATGAAGATGTTCAAGTTATGTGGTCTATCTTGGACAAGTCCAAATCCACGGCCTGCAATATAACCTCTTCATGACCCACCCCACTGGGATCAGCGTATGATTTCGGAATCACAGGCTGGCTTTTAGGATCCGGCATGATTGTAATTGTGTCTGTAGAAAATGAAAACTAGTTTGATATACATATGTAGGCGATTGGTAGGACTGGGTCAGTGGATTCACCTCCTGAGACGGTGGTGGGAGGTTCACTCTGTGAGTTTTGAACGTTGAAATTAATGTCATTTATAGGGAATCCCCATGACAGACGAAGGAAAGTCATGGCGAGATTTTTAATGGAAATTAGATCATATTCTTTTCTCTAGGCTTCCGCATCTCCTTCTCTGCTATCCAGATTTTGCCTTGTCTCTGGTTTAAGGTCTCTTCTACAGCTAGCAGCTGCCTATTTCATGCTTCTGAGGAAACCATATACCCTGATCTAACCCCTAAAAGATAGAATGAAGTCCTAATTATACTTTGGTTCTCACTGGACGCAAGTACAAAGGAAGCATTCAAACTGTTCGCCAGAATAATCCTATCACCTATCAAGAAATTAAGACGCACCAGTCAAGATCACAAACTAGACGATATATTTTCCAAAGAGTGGCTTAAACGGAAAGGACGAGTGTAGTGTCATTTAGCATAAAGGAGTGTAAATGAAGTAGTTCAATCATACTCTGTTTTTCTGATTCAAGCCATTTAACCTGCGACCTGAGAATGAAGAAAGCGATCCCCACATTGGAGATATTCCGTCAACGCATTTGCTTGTTTAGATCGGATTCTAGTTTGAACAAGCAAACCCAGAATAACGGCTAGTTAATTGAGAATTACTTTAAATGCTTCTATATACAGGATGGAAGAAAAACACAACAAAAGTTTATAAATTTTTTTTAAATTTTATTATCCACTCCATTTATATTTATCCTGTACACAAACCGATCTCAATTAAAAATAGTGTTCGTGGTTTGGTCAAACCTGACCTCCTTGCCAGTTGAATATCCTTTGCAAGTGTTTATTGAAAAAAAAAAAATCTTTCGAAGCCACACTGAAGGAGATAAAAATACACAAACAGGCATGGGGTAAATATACATATCATGAGTAGTGACAATGTCTAGATGCACCACATATCGCGCGATGAATGCTCATACCTCATATTTACCAAAAATAGGTTTGAGTCTGATTTCTCGCACCATTCTCATTGTAGTAGATTATCATATAATGACGGTGATATTTGTATGCATCCTCAAATGTTTTCTTCCCTCTTAACTGTATTTATTTCTCTTCTACCGTGTCAAATTCTCATTTAACTGTGCCGAATCCATATTGATCTCATGCGTGGCACTGAGAACAATGCTCGTTTTCTAAGATTTATGACTATCTGCGCATAGATTATTGAATATCTTCGCTTATGAAACAAAATGTTGAATTATATTATTAGCTGATCACTTAAACTTGGGAGGATTTGTTAATTAGTTTATGGATTTAATCGATCATACATGGCAATCAGTAGGTGTCGGAGAGAGTGTTAAACATAATTAAAGAATATGAGGTTAAGAGTCGGTTGATCTCCAGTAGGAGAGCCTTTAATTTTAATCTGTTACGTTGGTTGAATAAATAAGAAGTTTGGTGGAATATTTGTTTGGCTTGTTTGGGATTACAGGTAGAGAGGCGGAGTTAATAGTTGAGTTTAATAAAACATAAAACGAGAGCTACAGCTATAAAAGGAAAGGAAAGGGAAGAGGGGGGACATCCACATTGGGAGAGCAGCGCATGCATAGATGTGTGCTTGCATGCCCTCCTCTGATCTGCAACGCTCACTCGCTACAGCTAACGCCCCATGACTCCTATTCTTAGCATCTTTTGCTGTCCACCACAGTTTCTTCGCCCCTTTCCCCTTTTTTAATTTCTTCTGCAAGCCCCCCAATTCTTCTTCTTCATGCATGCATGCATCATCATCAACATGCTCCCTCACTTGAAAACGCAGGCCTGATTAATTCTATCACCCCCCCCCCCCAACTCCTAATCTAATCTCTTCTTCATAAAATGGCCACTCCCACTCCTCCAACATGCCCTGCCCCCATGAAGGCCACCTCCAATGGCGCCTTCCAGCATGAAAACCCCCTCGACTACGCTCTTCCCCTCTTGATCCTCCAGATATGTCTCGTCGTTGCCTTCACCCGCTTCCTTGCCTTCCTTTTACGTCCCCTCCGCCAACCTCGTGTCATTGCCGAAATCATTGTAAGTCTCCCGCTCTCTCCCCCCCCCCCTCCCTCTTTTTCAAACATGCATGAAATGCCTCCATATATATGCTGCAGGGAGGAATTCTGCTTGGACCTTCTGCAATTGGGCGAAGCCACACTTTCCTCAACACCGTTTTCCCCAAGAAAAGCTCCACTGTTCTCGAGACCCTTGCTAACATTGGCCTCTTGTTCTTCTTGTTCCTCGTTGGTCTGGAGCTGGACATGCGTTCCATACGCCGAACGGGTCATAAGGCCTTGGGCATTGCCCTTGCCGGCATTTCCGTCCCTTTCATTCTCGGCATTGGTACCTCTTTTGTTCTTCGATCCACCATCTCCAAAGGCGTCGAACCGACCGCCTTCCTCGTCTTCATGGGTGTTGCTCTCTCCATCACCGCTTTTCCCGTCCTCGCTCGCATCCTCGCCGAGCTCAAACTCCTCACCACCGACGTTGGTCGCATCGCCATGTCTGCTGCTGCTGTCAATGATGTTGCCGCCTGGATTCTTCTCGCTCTCGCCATTGCCCTCTCCGGCTCCAACACTTCTCCTCTCATTTCCCTGTGGGTTTTGCTTTGTGGTGCTGCTTTTGTCCTTTTTTGCGTCTTCGCCGTCAGGCCTGTTCTGGCACTGATGGCCAAGCGTTCCCACGAGGGTGAGCCTGTTAAGGAGCTCCACATATGTATCACGCTGACAATAGTCTTGGCCGCTAGTTTTGCCACAGACACCATTGGCATCCATGCATTGTTTGGGGCATTTGTGATTGGCATCGTCATGCCCAAAGATGGTCCTTTTGCTGGGGTCTTAATCGAGAAGATTGAGGACATAATCTCTAGCCTTTTTCTGCCACTTTATTTCGTGTCCAGTGGGTTGAAAACAAATGTGGCAACCATAAGCGGCGGAACTTCGTGGGGGTTATTATTTCTGGTCATATTTACTGCTTGCTTTGGAAAGATTGTTGGCACCGTTGTGGTGGCTATTATATGCAAAATGCCCTTCCGAGAAGCCCTTGCTCTTGGTTTTCTCATGAACACCAAAGGCTTGGTGGAGCTCATTGTTCTCAACATTGGCAAGGATCGCAAGGTATCTCCCTCGCAACTTGTTGTCCCAATCTGACAATGCTCAGCTCGTCCCGTTAATGAATGAAACTCGCTCTTGCGTGCAGGTACTGAATGACCAGACATTTGCCATATGTGTACTAATGGCACTGTTCACCACCTTCATCACAACCCCGATAGTGATGGCCGTGTATAAGCCGGCTCGCAGGGGAGCGCCTTACAAGCACAAAACAATTCAACGTAAGGACCGAGATACAGAGTTGCGAGTGCTTGCTTGCTTCCACAGCACGCGCAATATTCCTACTCTCATCAATCTAATAGAATCTTCTCGCGGAACCCGAAAGCGAGGAAAGCTCTGCATATATGCAATGCACTTGATGGAGCTCTCAGAGCGATCTTCAGCCATCTCAATGGTCCACAAGGCACGCAACAACGGCCTTCCTTTTTGGAACAAGATCCAGGAGGACAGAGATCAAATGGTGATCCCATTTGAAGCCTACGGTCAGCTGAGTAGCGTGAATGTTCGTCCCATGACGGCCATCTCTGCTCTCAGCACCATCCACGAGGACATATGTACCAGTGCTCACCACAAGCGAGCAGCCATGATCATCCTCCCGTTCCACAAGCACCAGCGTGCTGATGGATCCATGGAGTCCCTCGGACATTCGTTCCGTCTGGTAAACCAAAATGTGCTCACCCATGCTCCTTGCTCCGTGGGCATTTTGGTGGATCGTGGGCTCGGAGGGACGAGCCAAGTACAAGCCAGCGACGTGTCCTATAAAGTAATGGTACCCTTCTTCGGAGGGAGAGATGACCGAGAAGCACTGGCCTACGGGATGAGAATGGCGGAGCACCCTGGAATTTTGCTAACGGTGGTGAAGTTCGCAGCTCCTCCCGGGAAGACATTCACATTTGGGGGTAATTTAGTGGCTGTGACAGCGGACAAGGACAAGAAGGTTATCAAAGGAGCTGATGTTAGTTCAGACTATGACAAGCAGGAGGACGATCAAATATGGTCGGAGTTCATGAGCGCTCAAAGCTCGAACCAAGAATCGATGAGGTACGAAGAAAAATTAGTGGAAAGCAAAGGAGGCGTAATAACAGCTCTAAAAGAAATGAATAAGAGCACTCTAGTGGTGGTGGGGAGAATGCCTCCCGTGGCCCCGTTGGTAGACAACAGTGACTGCAAAGAGTTAGGTCCTATCGGAAGCTACCTGGCATCCTCAGATTTCTCCACCACTGCATCAGTGGTGGTGATTCAACAATATAATCCTTCCAAAGATGTTCATCCCTTGGTGATGGAGGTATCCGATTATCCGGCTGTTCCAGACACACCAAGATTTATCGTGTAGTTCTTTTGCATTCGCTCGCAGCCATTGTTTCTGGATTTCTCCCATTTGCCTTGTCTCTTTTTTAACGAGCCAACTCCAGCTTGTGAAGGGAGATGCATTTGTGCGTGATACAGAAGGGAGATTTTTCAAAAAAAAAATTGTTCACCCAAAAAAGGAAACGCGTCAAAGTTTTATTTATCTGATTTTTGTGGAAAAGCGAATTGTTCTTTTCACGGGCAAAAAAGGAGGAGGAAAGTTCTATTTAAGGATGCACGTTGATCGCACAAGTTACGTAATTCTTATTGTTGATGGTAACACTTCTACTAGAAGTGGATAGATAATAACGCATGGGGGAATAGTTTGTCAACAGAAATAATTAAATGGAGGCAAGAATTAAGAGACATGTAAACATGAATCATGTGCTTAAAGGTCAGGTAAAACCGTAAAAGGCTGTATATGTGAATTGAAAACAGGAGGAAAATACAAAGTTCAACATCAAGAAATTCGACTTATAGTATTGCTTTTGTTAATTGAATCTACAATGAAATATACTACCTCCGGTCCTTAATATAAGACCTCATTTGACTTTTTGTTTGGTCCTAATTATAAGATCCCAATCCATTTTTTCTCTCATATTTATGCATTTTTTTCCAAGATAGTCCTTCTAATAATGATAGTTCTAGCCAATACACTTAATTAGCAAGGATATTTTAGGAATGACAACACTTATTTATTACAAATAACTAACTTAACTTACTTCCTTAATCTCCTCAAATAAATCAACTGGGTCTTATAATTAGGACCGGAGGTAGTATAATAAGTCAAACTATTCAAAAATTACGAACAATCTTATTCACTTCTCTTTCACGTAACGGGGTTAAAAATGTGTCTATATACGTATATAAAGTTGAATGGAGTTTTCCGACTTATCAAAATAAATAAATAAATAAATAAAATTGAATGGAGAGGCATGTCGATGATTGCACATTAACAAGCTTTGTCGACTACTTCAAGGTTTGCCATTTGTCATGCGTTTGATCGTGCTTGTTATCCCGCACAGTCAATCAGCTAATATTGGACGCCCAACAAACGAGCGAATATGAAAAATTTTACTTGCCCAAAAGAGGGGTGTATATATAGAGAGAGATGGTCTGGAATAATTTATTAGCATTTTTTCAATCGTAATTTATGAGATATGAGATAAATATGTGAGAAGATTTTTATTTCAATTTATATAAAATGTGTTTATAAGCGATTTTAATAATTTTCTTTGATTCAGCTATTTGATATTTAATATTATATATCTAAATTCAAGCATTCTCAACCCAATGAAATAATTCTCTATTATTTTTCCTACTCACAAAATCGTTGCATTCGAATTTTTTAGGATAGTCTCTTGAACCTCATGATATCACCGTTGGTGAAATATAAAATTTTTTAGTTGAATTAATTATATTAATATGAAAATGAATATATTTTTGGATAGATAGTATCACAAGAGATAGTAATATGATGGATAAATAAGTTTTTACGGTGATTAATCAATGATGAATGAAAATCAATATTAGAAATCAGAGGCCAAAAATAAATAGGACCAGAACTCGTAAGTTTGAGATTGGGAACTGATTAAAAAGAAGGGTTAAGGTGATTGACACTCCCAAACATCCTAAAATATTTTACGGTGCATTTAGCACCTAAAACATTTTTTAAACACGTTTAATATTTTGGAGTATTTTTAAATACATCTAACACTTTAAATTATTTTTTAAAATTTTGTTCAGCACTCAAAATATGTTTTGGTGTATTGAGTACTAGGTTAAAAAAAATTTTAAAAATACTGAATGCATCTTAAAAATATCTTGAGATATTAGATATATACCTAACTGTACTGAAAAATGGTTCGGTGCTAAGTAAGGGTGGAAACAGGCCAGGCCTGTTTTGGAGCCTATTGGCCTGAGCCTGGCCTGTGGCCTGTTACAGGCTTATTTTTCAGCCTAAGCCTGACCTGTATAAAGGTCTGGCCTAGCCTGAAACCTGTTAAAAGGCTTGTATTTTTAAAAAATTCAAATTATAATAATTATTTTTTTAAAAAAAAAGCTAAGATTAAAAAAAAAGTACATAATAATTAAATTTTTAGTCTTGTCTTTTATTTAAATTTTAGTATCATAAGTACTATTTTAAATCTTAATTATAATTTATAAGAATATTATTGAAAACTAATTGTAATTATATGTTAAAATTTGAAATAAGACTACGTTTAAGTACACACAAAAAATTAAAGTTAAGACAAATAAATAAAGAGGAAAAAAATACTAATTTTATAATGAATAAAGATGGTATCATACTTAAATTAACATAATATGTAAGTTAGTTAATTTATCATTCCTGGAACAAAATTTTTCTTTTCTATTTTCTTTATATTTTTAAGATTTAAAAATATTATTATTTTAAATTATATTTTTATCATCACTTGTCATCTAAACTTCAAGATCTAAGAAAAGATTAAGCTATTAACTATATATTAAAATTAAAAAATAAATTAAAAGAGCACATTAACAATAATAGCATTAATTAATTTTTTCATATATTATGATTATAAATTCCTAACAGACTCAGGCCGGCCTAACAGGCTTAACAGGCTTTTTAAAAAACCTAAACCTAGCCTGTTTAACTAAACAAGCTTTCAAACAGGCCTGAGTCTGTCTTTTTTAAAAAACAGGCCAGGCCAGACCAGACCAAATATAGACCAGGCCATAGATTCTTGACAGGCTGACTGGCTTGTTTTCACCCCTAGTGCTGAGTCTTGCGTAACAAAAGCCCCGAGAGCGGCGAGAAGTGTATAGTCAAAAAGGGGCTAACGAGAAGTTTCGTCAGAAGCGGTGATGGTGGAAGAGCCCCATTCGGGTGTTGGGCCCAGAACCAGTACTGCTTCTCATGGTCATATCTCTCATTTGGAACCTCCAGGATGCGGTGCTCGTCGCCTTGAACTGCAATCTACCATACCCATTGCTGGAAGCCTACGATCTTTTTCTGATCCCTCATCTCCGTTACTTCAAGCTCTGAATTACTTGAGGGACAGATTCTATCCGACGCATCTTCTTACGCAGAACCAATACCTGTCCGCTTCCGTTGCTTCACCCGCTTCCCAGCCCTCCACGGCCAAATCTGCTGACGCTAATCGATCCTATCTATATACCACTGGCGGTACCGGTAACGGATTGGGTGCCCAAAATCGCGCCCGCAGCGAAGGTGATAGTAACGTTGGAAGAAGGGATCATAGCGCGGGCAAAAGAGAACCGGAGGGAGACGCAGAGATGGCTATGTTAACGTCTCAGAAATTTACTTTAGCGTATGCTGGGCTCCTTGGAGGTAATGCCTGCAACTTCGGTCATTTCATCCTCCCACTCTTAGGTCCTGATGCTATATTAGCTCAGGATGCCTCAGGATTAGGAAATAGGTTTTCCAGGAACTTGTCTCATGTAATGGCTTTGCTGGCCTTCTGGTTGTAGCTACTCTTTGCTACTGAAAAAAAAACAAAAACACAAAAACAAAACAAAAACAAAAACAAAACAAAACCGAATGAGATAGATACGTTGTCTGTTTACCATTTTCCGGATAGTTCTCGAGTTCTATTAAAAGCATGTTGGACTGTACATGATCTTAAAAAAAAAAAAAAAAAACATCTCGTTGATACTGTTTTTTGATATGGGTGATCAATAGCGTCAATTGGCTTCCTTTTAATCTCAGAACTTGTTAATATTCCTATTTGTAACGCTTTAGATAGCTTTTGCGTTTGGTGCAGAGTAATTTGTAGTCTGACGCAAACGCAACCTAGTAGTATGGCTGTTGGACTAAGATTAGACTGCGATGATCTGCAAAATAATCTTGTTTATGTTGTTTTCTTTTTTTGCTGCAGTTGGTGGCGTAATGGGCTACGTGAAAGGTGGCAGCCAGAAGTCACTATTAGCAGGAGGATTATCTGCCTCTCTGCTGTATTATGTTTATACAGAACTGCCTGAAAGACCGGTTTTTGCATCATCTATGGGTCTTGGTAAGTGATCAGTTTGTATGGAACGTGTACACTGCATAAGCCGTTGAAATGTTGGTTAGGATTCCAGCTAAGAGAATCTGTATTACCTGTTAATAGATTTGATTGCAGTTCCACTAATTCTTTAGGCATTCATATGAACCAAGAAGTTGTAAAGACGGATTTATTAATTTGCTTTAAGAAAGTATAGGAGATAATTATTTCTTAACCATAACAATATATTAAAAAATTTTCGTATGCTTAGTAGCTCCCTTGATGGCGCATTTTCTCGCATGCATTATATCTATCTACGGTGCTTTTAGCTGGCTTGCCATTGGATAACGGTGGCCGGTGGCTGTGGTAACAACCATCGTCACTGAGAAACAATACTTATAGCTCTATTTTTAATTGCTAGTAAATGCCCGACTCTATCAAAGTTCTCCATAAGATTATGCAAGCTAGTTGCAAAATACCAGGAGTCATCTCCAATCGATAATTTTTAAGTAGATCAATGCTTCTAAGTTGTTAATGTAGAGATGCCCGATCCTATGCTCTGCGTTTACAACTGAATTCTGCTGATATGCAGGTATCTCTGGAGCACTTCTTGGGGTGATGGCTTCTCGTTTTAAGAGAACAGGGAAAGTCTTTCCGGCAGGCATTGTGTCACTCGTTTCGCTTGTAATGGCTGGTGGGTATTTGCATGGAATTATGCGTAGCATGCACTAGAAATATTAACGTTGAAGGAAGGACAAGATGTCTTATGAAAGATCTATCTCTGCTAATAAAAAGGGTTTTCGCTGTGTGGACGTTCTATTGCCTGGCTGTTTGAGCTTCTTTTAGGCCTTTGATCAAACATATGGCTAGTACTATTATCTTCATTGGGACATGTCAAGTTGTCTGCATTTTGTATCATGATCAAACATATGGCTAGTACTATTATCTTCATTGGGACATGTCAAGTCGTCTGCATTTTGTATCATATGGATCCAGATTCTTAAAAGATAGTTGAATATTTATAATGAACACACTCCTCAGATGATTGTTTGTGACAGGGGGTGTTAGGTTTATTGAAGAGTGCTTTCATGCAAATCTAAACAAAACTCACATGAAGATTTGGTTTTCATCTAAACACCTTGTAATCACACACTAATCAAACATGGCAGGTAGGAAATTCGCTTCTCAAGAAATCACTCAAGTGACCTCTGTCCAGCGAGCTGTAAGAGATATCAAATAAAAATAAAAAAAATTGAAAGCCATAACGCATCTTGATTTTTCTTACATTCAAGTAACAGAAAATACACACTGATCATTTTGGGAGGCTGTCAACTAAATTTTGCTCAGCGGATGGGAAGATTACCACCTTTACCTTCCCATCAAATAGAACTCTTGTGCAGAAGGTAAAAAGCAATTGGAATTTGGGCATAGCTTGAATCGCTCTAAAACAGATAGTGGATAATTAGAGAAATTACAACAAGGATGCTTGTTTTCCTTCCAGTAATACAGAGAGCCCTGTAAATAATTATAGAGATTCAAAGAATGCATAGCCTAGATGTCGTCAAAATTTAGAAGATATGTCTATACAAAAAACCCGCCCTGGCATCTACCTATCTCATTCACAAAGATGAAAAATGTAGAAATAAGGAATGCCCTATAACTGTTTCTGCACAAATCCATGAGGGGGCAATACAGCTATTAGCAAAGGGGCAGATCGTCCCCAAAGAGATAGAGAAGCCTCTCCACAGCCCAGCTAGGGTGAGAGGGTGGCATACAGCTGGAGCTTTCAGAATCAGATGAAGAATAGGAAGTAAGCAGAGGAGCTCTGCAGAGTGGGCAGGTGGGGTTGTGATTGTCGTGATCATGATCCAACCATCTGTCTATGCACTCTCTGTGAAAGACATGGTCACAATTCATGAGCTCTCGAACCTCATCCTCCATTGTCAGCTGGTTCAAGCACACAGCACACGTATCCTGTGTTTCCGGCACTCTCTCCACCATTTCGCCAAAGGTCCTAAGTGTTAGAGTACTGTCTCTTATCATCTGGCAGCACACCCATGATGACGATGAAGAGTTTTCTGACGAGGCCTGGCTCCTCCGATCATTGATGACCTTGGAAACCCAGCAAAACACCCATCTCAGAACCGCAATTATTAGAGCAGCCTCATATATTGCTTGGCCTAATGTCAAGCCTGAGATTGAATCCTCAACACAGAACCCCATCAAAATTGAAAGCAGGTAATAACAACTGAGAAATTGGGAGGGAAGAAGGGGAAAGGGGGAAGTTCAGAGGTGCACGATGGTCTGTTTATAAAGCAGAGGGATGGGGATGGTGGCGGTGGAAGCTAGTTACCGTTCTTCTTGCTTTCTTCTGTCTTACTTCCATCTCCTGTGCTTTTGCTTTCTTTCTTTACCCAATTATTTGTTTATCCACCGTCCTTTTGTGATTAGGAATAAAGGGTCGCACCGACTAGCCATTGAACCTGTTCCGCGTGTATGCATCAAATAGAAGAAATCGATTAAAGCCAAAATGGACAGTTGGCTGCTGATCATGAATACTCGGATTCTGTTGTCGCGCTTCTTTTTTAGCCAGATCAATTACATCAGTAAATAAATCCGAGGCCACCTGCAGGCCACTTGGAACTTTACCGTGGGCCCCTCCTCATTCTAACCTAATAATTGGGATTCATTTGCCGAAAAGCAACAAGATTTGTTGGGTGAGAAAAGGAGGTTCATCATCATCCCACTCACCATGGTAGTAATCCAGGTCAGCTTGCTTTGTTCAAAAGCACGAAAGAATGACCTCAATGCATGTGTTCATTCCTACAGTCCTAGTCAAATCCCACACAATAAGCTCGCAGTATTATTCCCATTTCCCACGAGTTGGTCATTTTGGACGATGACCAAAAGCGAATAGAAAGCAACGGTGGCGAGAAGCAGCCAACTATGACACAGTGTTCCCACTTATATGAAAAGAGTGGGAAAAAAAAAAGAAAGGGTAACGAACAAAAGGCCAACAGCCATAATAAATTAAATGAGGGCATATCCCTCATGATATCGCGTCACTCTTCTTCATTATTCTGGCTGCATGGTATAATAAATTTCTGGGCATCACCATATTTAACACTTCACACACTTTTTTAGAATCAACAGCTAAAGTCTGCCTTCGCGTGAAATTCTAATTTAACAAATATAATAGATATTAAGCTCATGCGTAATTTACCATCAATCTATTTGAATGAATAATTGAAGGGTATTTAGTTTTATCAAAAACATTGTTTTAGTAGTTTCTATCTAATGTGCAACTAAACCCTCATTAAATTGTGTAAAAGCTTATAGTATAATAATTAAATAAAAATATAAAAATTCACATCAGAAGGTCATAAATAGACGGACAAGGCCCAAAATATTGCATCCCTTTATTTCGCGAGGGGGAATGGGCCAAAGCCCAAAAGAAGCAAGACATTTCCCCTTTGTTATGGTCGGCGTGTGTTTTTACCCAAAAAGAAAAAGTGAACTCGTGTTTGTGTGGGAATAGGACCGGCCGCGCGGCAATCCTGCATGCAACGCTCCGAGGACATGCATGATCAGAACAAAGGACGCATGAACGTGAAAACAGACGTTTAAATACGAACAGATCCGTTATTGTTCACCCTTTCGTTTCTTCTTTCAGATCTGCGTTTCATCAGAATGCTCTCTCCCCGTTACCATTTCTGAGGTGCATCTTTCTCTCGCTTCGCAAATTAAAGCTCTGTTCTTTTTGATCTTCCACTTCCTTCTCTTTACGGCTCTCGCATTCCTTGGACAAGAAAAACTTTTTTTTTAACAAAGCACTCAAATTTTATCGTTTCTTTATGAAAAAATGCACGCTGTTTCGATGGGATCCATTTTCTTTGTCCAATTCAAATGATGCTGATCTGGGGCGTTTGAAAAATTTTTCCGTCAGGCAGAGTGGAGTTGGTTTGGAGGGACTGAAGAAATGGTCGGAGCTGCAGCCGGTGGTTTCGTAACTCGAGCATTCGAGTCAATGCTCAAAGAGTGCTCCGGCAAGAAGCATTCTGATCTACAGAAGGCTATTAGGACTTACATAGGTCGGTTCAATTTATAGCTTTAGACATCATTTCTCATTTCCTTTTCGTTTTTTTTTTCCTTCGACATTATTTTATTTTTTCAGTTCACAATTTCCCCCCTTAGGCCCTTACCCACGTTATTTCCGACGGCCTCGCATGTCAGCTCACGTGCTATCAAAGCTACGGTCTCCTGATATTCTAGTTGTTTCGTTAGTCACTTTAGTGCCCTCTGCTTTCATTTCAGATATCACGAAAGAAGCTAACCAAGGACAGCAGGCCATTCCAAGTGAGGTCAATCAAGCATCACCCTCAGCGGACTCTGGGAGGTAAATGCCTTGGACAAATTTTATGGAGGACAACATACCTGTTTTATTTTTGATAGTTATTGCTAAAGGTACTACAATTCTCTGAGGCTTACCTGACTTCATTTACTTCTAGGTTCTATATCTTGGGCTGGTATGATTTTAAGATAGTCTCTTAGAAATCAGAAATTCAGGTCTCCCCATAAAGGTTTTTTTGGCCTCTAGTTTTAACCTGTCACCCCTCTCGGAAAAGTAAAAATACTTGACTGTGATGGTTCCATTACAGAGTCTTCTAGTGAGGTGTTCTCGTAATATATTTCGCTACATTCAATATGAACACCTTTTGGTTCAATGAGTATCATAGTTGTACAATTTTACTGATGCAAGGTATTTATTAAATCAGTTTCAGGAAGCTGAATCATCCTTATTTGGTGAGAGTTAAGTCAAGCTTTCCATTAATGAACCTTAAGCCCTTTAGTTTTAACATTTGAATCATTTTGGTTTGTGCTAGTACACTCAAAACTGAAGGTGGGGCTGCAACCACAACAGAAGGAAGTCAATCACAGAAGGTTGAGCATGTTTCTGAAGAGGCAGAGCAGGGTAACAGGCCCAAGATTAGAAATGTTAGTACAGTATTAGCTAATGCTGGTCAAAGTCTTGGAGAAGCTGACGCAGAGCTCGTTCTAAGTCCCCTTCGACTTGCATTTGAGACGAAGAACTTGAAAATCTTAGAACCTGCTTTAGACTGTCTTCATGTATGTGCATGCTTTACTACTATGAGGCCCTTACACATGGTTGAAGAAAGGGAGAAGCCCTTTCATCTCATTATTGAACGTTTCTAGAACTAAATATATTGGAAAACATAGTCCACACACATAACTCTTATGCTTTATATTTATGTAAATCTTCAGAAGTTAGTTAACTTGTGCTGCTTCATAATTGTAATAAGCACAGAAACTTATTGCTTATGATCATTTGGAGGGGGATCCTGGACTAGATGACACCAAAAATGCCATGCTGTTCACAAATATTCTAAACAAGGTTTGCAGTTGCATTGACAATTCATCTCCAGACAGGTATGGGTCACTGGCAATGCTGACCAAATATATGTTCCTCCTAATTATACGTATTCAATTTTAAGAATCAACCTGCAGTACTATCCTCCAAGTGCTGAAGGTACTTCTTACTGCTGTGGCTTCCACAAAATTCAGAGGTATGCTTATTGTGAGAAACGCTGAGTTTATTTTGTTGTATATATCTGCCATGGGTCCCCCACGGGGGGAGGAAACGCGTTGTTTTTCTTTTCAATGGGTTTTGAATCCATGTTAATGTACTAATGCCTATGCCTAATTCAGTGCATGGTGAACCTTTGCTGGGAATTGTCAGGGTATGCTACAATATTGCACTGAACAGGTAACAATTATGCCTAATTTGTCTTCAAGCTGTAGTCACCGGCTGTAGAACTCAACGTTATTATTTCATTTGTAGCAAGAGTCCTATAAACCAAGGAACATCAAAGGCAATGTTGACACAGATGATCAGTATTATTTTCAAGAGAATGGAAATTGATCTGGTTAGAAATTTAAATCCCCTAATATTATGCTTTCTTGTTTTATTGCTTTTGTAGTGTGTCCACTAGTAATGACTGTCAAAATATCCAGGATGAAACCTCATTTGATTCTGGGGGACATACAGAGGCAGCTTCAGAAGCAGAGGATTTAGGCACAAAATCTAAAGAAACCTCCACAGATCATTTAGACGAGAAACCAATTACTTCAGGAGATGCTCTCAACCAAGTCAAGGATGCATCCGCAAAAACTCTTGAGGAACTTCAAAAACTAGCTGGTGGTGCTGATATCAAGGTAACAAGCTTGTGCACCTGTATGTCTAATCACTATATGGTGTATTTATTTTGACAAGATTGTATCATATTGTACAGGGCTTAGAGGCTGTGCTTGACAAGGCTGTGCATACTGAATATGGCAAACAGATAACACGGTACGAAGTTATATTGTACTATTGATTCTCTCTTTTGTGTATTTCTTTCTTAGGGTAGTTGCTCAAATTGTTATTCTGATTTCTGACTAGAGGGATTGATTTGGAAAGCATGAGAATAGTGCAGCGTGATGCTTTGTTGGTATTCCGCACTATTTGCAAGGTTGGTTCCCTCACTTTTGAATTGACATTGCATTTTGTCAACCCCTCATACTCGACCTTAAATATGACAGATGGGAATGAAGGAAGGTAATGATGAGGTGACAACCAGGACGCGGATATTATCTCTTGAACTTCTGCAGGTTGTCCATTGATCTTTGCTCTGTGAATGTGTGTGTTTATTCTCCCATTGTATTCTTTCAAATAATTTTAATTTTAAATGCAGAGCAAAAGAAAGATGATTGAAATGAAAGACAGATGAAAATAATACATATTGGAAAAGCTTAACGTAGAGTTCTGTCATGAAAATTATGAGGATTGGAAAATAAGATAACACGAGTAAGCTAATTATAAAAATTTACGAGAATGCTGCTGTAGGAGCAAACTCCTGCTGCTAGTTACTTGATGGACGCTCCACGGCAGAATACGAATGATAAGTGGAGTTATAAAGCTGGGAAGGGTCTCAAAAAGCCTTGCACAAGAACCATATGGTGCAAGGCGTAGAATAATTCCTTCTGTCTTCTGTATTATTGTTTCCAAAAAAAAAAAAAAAGTCCTGTCACAGGAACTGATGCGCCCCAACTAAGATCATCTTGCAAGACTGCAGGACTGCGCTAATCCACTGTTCATACCTTGCAGACGACTTGATGTCTATTTAGACTTCGGAAGTCCATTTTTATTTCATAGTTTTCCTTGGGTTACTTCTTTTAACCCACTCAAAACCTCTTAGTTTGAGATCGTGAATTACAACTTCCAAAAATCTAGAATTTGAAAATATGTCAATCCTAGCAATATATATTTGAAATCACAAGTTGAAAGATAACAAGTATATTCAACATGAATTACTTCATGCGGCTGATTAGATTAATTTGCATTCCATCTATGTCCATCGCGATTCGCGAAGCTAGACAATAGCTTTAAGTTAGCGGCCTGAATGGGCCTAATCTCATAATGGATGACTTGAACGCAAGACCACAATATGAAGTAATACAAAACACACGAGTAAATGGCATTAATTTGCAAATAGAACTCCAGGTAGCTCTATGAAGTACAAGGTGAACAGGATCCGAGAAGGGCGATATATTATCAAATTTAGTCATTCTACATTTTTATGTGCAGGACTCTCAGCTGTTGTAAGTTTCTTCTTGTTTTATTGTTTTGGTTTTTCAGGATTTATTGGTGGGGCTTAGCCATTCATTCACAAAGAACTTCAATTTTATTGATTCAGTGAAGGCATATCTCTCATATGCTTTATTGCGAGCTTCCGTTTCACAATCCCCTGTCATATTTCAGGTTTAGTTTAATCATATTATCTTCATTCACTCACATTCAGGGAACTATGTGCAATTCTTTTCTGTTCTTTTTTTCTTTCTTGGTGATCATATTCTTCTTTTGTTTCAGTGCGCAACTGGAATATTCTCAGTTTTGCTATGGCGGTTCAGAGAAAGTCTCAAAGTATGCATGTCATTTGCAAATCTTATGAAAGCGTGTCACCTTCAGCAACGCTTTTAATTTGACATTTGTCTTTTATTTTTCCACTCTACTCTGTTCTTTTCAGGGTGAAATAGGCATTTTGTTTCCCCTGATAGTTCTAAGACCGTTGGACGGTTTAGAATTTCCAGTCAACCAAAAAATAAGTGTTCTTGGGTATAGTGCGACTTCATTATTGATATGAAATTGATTGTACTGTGCCATAATTTTGTGTTCATGAACTTCCATGATATGTTGCGTTGTCAACGTACTATTCACCATATTATTTCTTGATTAATAATTTGATTTAGTTTGGCTCTACAGGATGGTAGATAAAATATGCAGGGATCCGCAGATGCTTGCTGACATTTTTGTGAACTATGACTGTGATCTTGAGGCTGCAAACTTGTTTGAACGAATGGTATAGGCTTGGACATTAATTTTATAACCAGTACTTAGTTATATTTATGTCTCTATGATCTTTATGAACATATTGATTATATTCCCATTTTCTTCACAGGTTAGTGCGCTATCCAAAATAGCTCAAAAGACTCAAAATGCTGAGCCAAATTCAGTTGCTTTGTCTGGTTCAATTAAAGGTTCATCACTTCAAGTGAGTCTAGTTGTTGCTCTCCTTGCCGGAAGTCGTTATTTAATTGAAGAACCATATCTACAAGAGTGTCTGGTTCATCCCAGTTCTCTTTATCTTTCCAGAGTGTTGTGAATGTGCTGAAGTCACTGATTGACTGGGAGAAGTCACATAGGGAATCAGAAAAGTTCAGAAAGACTAACCACTACGAAGGGGCATTTGCTGAAGATTCGGTTGAAATAACATCCAACGAAGATTCTGCTAGTGATTTTGAGAGGGCAAAGGCTCATAAAACCACGTTGGAGGCTGCCATTGCAGAGGTAACTGATCATATTTTCTGTTAAAATCCTAGGTCATTTGCGGAATTACTAAGCTTTTCTGTTCAATGCGTAGACCACGGATGGGGACTGACTTGTGGTTTTAATCATTTCAGTTTAACAGGAAACCAATAACAGGAGTTGAGCGTTTAATATCAAATAAGTTGGTGGTAAATTCGCCTGCTTCAGTAGCTCAATTCTTGAAAAACAGTCCCAATGTGAACAAGGTTGTGACCCTCATCTAGTACAATTTAGTTTATATTCTGTCATTAGAATAAAGTTTGATCTGGACTATATAATTGTTTCTGGGTTTCAGTCTGCAATTGGCAAGTATTTAGGTCAGCATGAAGAGTTTCCCCTAGCTGTAATGCATGCGTATGTAGATTCCATGAAATTTTCTGGAATGAAGTTTGACATTGCAATCCGTGAGTTTCTTAGAGGGTTCCGACTTCCGGGGGAAGCCCAAAAGATTGATCGAATAATGGAAAAGTTTGCAGAGAGGTAAGTTGTAACATTTGTTGCCCACTCAATTGTTGATTATGAGGTGATAAGAAAATACTATTGGTTTTCATCCATTCTTCATATGTATGATGTCGCATATCTCCTAACGCATGTAAAGATATGTGATAATATGTTTTTATCTGATTCTGTGATATATAATTTTAATAAATATACTAAGTTGGTTTTATAACATTTTTGTATTCTATATCATTAACTAACATAAATAACATGATATGCTCAGCTCAAACATACTCATTTAATGTTGTATCATAATATCCCATATATATTATGCAGATATACAAAATATTAAATTAATGCACGTTTTTATTGGCTTAGTTAGTGATATTTTCATGTGCGTCCCGTCTTTGGCAGATACTGTGCAGATAATCCAGGTCTATTTAAAAATGCAGATGCAGCATATGTTCTTGCATATGCTGTTATTGTACTAAATATTGATGCTCATGACCCAACGGTGTGGCCTAAAATGTCCAAGTCAGATTTTAAACGCATGAATGCCATGAATGATGCTGAAGAATGTGCTCCTACAGAAATACTGGAAGAGATTTATGATTCTATTGTCAAAGAAGAGATTAAACTGGAAGATGACAACTCTGTTAATGGAGAAAGCAGCGGACAAAAGCCAGAAGTTGAAGAAGGACGCCTTGTCAATATTCTTAATCTGGCTCTTCCCAAAAGAAATTCATTAGGAGATGCCAAGTCTGAGAGTGAAGCCATCATAAAAAGAACACGAGCTATTATCAGAAATCAAGGTGCGAAAAGGGGAGTTTTCTACTCTGCTCACCAGTTCGAACTCATAAGGCCCATGGTAGAAGCTGTTGGATGGCCTCTGCTTGCAACTTTTTCCGTTATTATGGAGGAAGGTGATAGTAAGCCTCGCATTGTTCTATGTATGGAGGGTTTTAGAGCTGGGATACACATTACATATGTGCTTGGAATGGATACCATGCGCTGTGCATTTTTGACATCTCTCGTATTGTAATGATCTTTTCCTTCTGTCCTGTTCTCCTTACCCCGAATGAATTTATTTTATTACTCTGACCATTATATTATATTCCTTTATTTTGACCTAAGAGGGAAGCATAAATACACAGTTTGATGGCTTAGTATTTGTGACGATCTACCATATTCATTACATTTCTAAATGATACCTCAGGTTTACTTTCTTGCATGCTCCAAAGGGAATGCGCAGTAAGAATGTGGAAGCTCTGCAGACGCTGTTGTTTCTTTGTGATTCAGACATGGATGCCCTTCGAGACTCATGGATTGCAGTTCTGGAATGTATTTCTCGCCTTGAATTTATAACAACGACTCCTGAAATTTCCAACACCGTCATGTTGGGGTCAAACCAAATCTCCAGGGAGGCAGTACTTCAATCTCTGAAAGAATTGGCTGGCAAACCTTCTGAGCAAGTCTTCATAAATAGTGTTAAATTACCTAGTGATTCAGTTGTGGAATTTTTCACTGCTCTCTGTTGTGTATCTGCGGAAGAACTAAAGCAAACACCACCTCGTGTTTTTAGCTTGCAAAAGCTTGTTGAGATCAGCTATTACAACATGGCTCGTATACGTCTGGTATATCCTTTTTCCCCCCAGAGGACGTCTGGCATATTTATGATCAAATAATATTTCTCATATTTGCTTCCTTTGATATTTAGTTTTATAAGTTGGTTTCTGGGGGGATGTTCCACTTAGTATGCTTTTCAAGCCGTTCTTCTCTTTTCTCGATAATTTTTTTTTTAATAATCAATTCAAATCTATTGTTTTCATTTGAGAAATCATTTATGTCACATATATGCAAAAGTCCATATGCTTGTCTACAATGGAATAATCTGAAAACGCGCTATGGCTCCGTACAGTTAAAAGTAACACCAACATGAATAAGCTTTCTATCACTCTACTTGAATCTATGCATGCCCATTTTCATGATACTGTTTTTGATGCCGCTATAAATATTTGGTGATCTTCATCAGGACTGTTAAGAGCAACATCAACATAAAGAAGATTTTTATTACTCCATCTGAACTTGTGCATGCTCAATGTTATGATACTGCTTTTGATGCTGCTATAAATACTTTGAGATGCTATCTCAGAAGTTTACAAGTTATAGTTGATATGTCTTCCAGGTATGGGCTAGGATATGGTCTGTTCTGGCAAATCATTTTATATCGGTTGGGAGTTACCATGATGAGAAAATTGCTGTGTATGTCATAGATTCTCTAAGGCAGCTTGCGATGAAGTATTTGGAGCATTCTGAACTGGCCAATTTCACTTTCCAAAATGACATTCTCAAGCCATTTGTTGTTCTAATGCGGAATAGTCCAAAGGAATCAATAAGAAGATTAATCCTTGACTGCATTGTTCAGGTGTCTTTTCACTGCCTACACCTATCCCCTTTAGCTTTGGTTTTTCCTTCTTCCTTTAGTTGATTCTCTTTAATTAGTGCATAGATTTTCATTTTTTGGTTAACAACTGGACATATTTACTGAGAATTAGTAGGTGCTGGTGCTTATTTCAGATGACAAAATCTAAGGTTGGAAGCATAAAATCTGGGTGGCATAGTGTATTCATGGTTTTCACAGCTGTGGCGGATGATGAATTGGAAACAATCGTTGAGAGTGCATTTGAAAATGTTGAGCAGGGTAGGAATAATGTCCTTTGGTCTTATCGATGCAATCTTCTGGGAAATTCACTGTATCTAACACTGGGAAATTTTGCAGTCATCTTAGAACACTTTAATCAAGCAGTGGGAGATTGTTTCATGGATTGCGTGAATTGTCTGATCAGGTTTGCCAACAATAAAAGTTTGTATCGTATAAGTTTGAAGGCAATCGGACTGCTTCGTATTTGCGAAGACCGTTTGGCAGAGGTTTGTTGGGTGCCGCCCGTTGAGAATTGCAATTTTATATTATAAGTGCCTTTATTCTCTTGATCCTTCTTTCATAATAGATTGCGAGCTCAGCCTCTCTCGGTTGTCATGATACCACTATGGCAAAAGGAATCTTTTTTTTTTTTTTTTGGTCTAACGTGAATTCGTTTCTCCGCCTGGTAATGTATCAAGTCCTCTACTGAAAACGTCCTCATCTGTTTTCCAACTCAAGGGTCTTATTACTGGAGGTGATCTAAAGGCCATTGATGCTGATGTGGGGGTTGCAAAGTTGGAGGAGGCTGAACAATATTGGTTCCCGATGCTGGCTGGCTTATCTGATCTAACATCAGCTAAGAGACCTGAGGTCAGAAGTTGTGCAATTGAGGTCTTATTTGATTTACTGAATGAAAGAGGTAGAAGATTCTCTGAGTCCTTTTGGGAGAGTATCTTCCATCGAGTTCTGTTTCCTATTTTTGATCTCGTGAGACACGCTGGAACGGAAGGCTTTGCTTCTACCGATGATGCTTGGTTTCGTAAAACAAACATCCATTCGCTTCAGCTGCTTTGCAACCTCTTCAACACTTTCTACAAGGTAATTAGGTAAAGCCTAGTATTAGATTTTTTCCTTCTATTCTCATCAACAATTTTTATGTCATCTGGTTTTGGATCCGTTTGTATTATTGTCTATTCTCATCAATAAATTCTTTCTCGATCTTAAAAAACAAATGGGACGAAACTTCCTTCCAGGAGGTCTCTTTTATGTTGCCGTCACTGCTGGGTTTGCTGTTAGATTGTGCCAAAAAGACAGATCAAACAGTGGTCTCGATATCTTTGGGAGCTTTGGTGCATCTCATTGAAGTTGGGGGCCATCAGTTCAGTGACACTGACTGGGACCAGTTACTTAAAAGCATAAGGTTCATTTCATCTTATCTTACGAAGATCCCATGTAATTACTCTGACGTTTAGATGTATTCAAATTTTGTCCTTGGTCCTCCAGTGATGCTTCACACGCAACGCAACCAGCAGAGCTGCTCAATGATTTAAATCATGAGAATCTGAGGAACCACGGCGGCATCGTTAGAAATTCCGACACCATTGCAGGTGATAATAATGACCATGAGGCGCAGCATCAGCTTGGTGCTAGTGACAGTGGAAAGTTATCCCCACTGGCACGCTCAAATACTTTTCCTGGAGTTGAAGGTCTAGGGGCGCAAATGAATGTCGATACTTCTGAAGGTTTGATTTTCAAAACTTATGATTGCATGCTTATGCATGTTTCATGCTGATGAATGATTTGTTTGTTACTGTAGGCCTTCCACCGCCATCTCCATCTGGTAAAACTCCCAAACCAGCTGATGCCGGTGGTCTCCAGCGAAGTCAAACATTGGGTCAGCGGATTGTGGAAAATATGATGGATAATCTGTTCCTCAGAAATTTTTCTTCCAAACCTAAAATCCCCACGTCAGATGCTTCTCAGCCATCTTCTCCAAATAAGGTAGGTATTGTGAATCCTGCAAACCTTTTTCTGGTTTTTGGTCTAGACGAACATGTGAGCGTGTCTCTTATATGGCATTCAGGCTGAGGTCGCTGATGCTGCAGAATCTGAAGACAAGATTCTGGAGACTCCTTGGCTAGTAGCTCTTAGGAGCAAGTGCGTTACTCAGCTATTGCTTCTTGGTGCAATCGATGGTATTCAGGTTTGTAATGTACCCGTGGACGGACTACACCATCAAATTAACAATACAGCATATAACAATGCCTGTTGGCTGCAAAGTTTCAATTCAGTGGCCTAATATAATTCTCCCTTTAAGCTTTTGCTGCAACTTGCAGAAGAAATATTGGGACAGATTAAAGGCACAACACAAGATTGCTATAATGGATATTCTGCTGTCTTCGTTAGATTTTGCTGCATCATATAACTCACCCACTAACCTTAGGACTCGCATGCACCAAGTTCTGGGTGAAAGGTAGTGGCAAATCCATGGCATTTCGTTTATTAATTAATTATGCAAAATGGAATAGCATTCAGTCATTGGTAAACTTATGTTGGATAGGCCGCCAGTGAATCTTCTCCGCCAGGAGTCAGCAGCTATGAGCATATATTTGGACATCTTACAGAAATCAACTTATGAGTTTCAAAATTCTGATCCTATATCAGATAATGATTTAACCGTTTCTCCACATTCGGACCGAGAGACTGAATTTGGAAAAATAGCTGAGGGAAAAATGGTAGCTTTCTTAGAACAGGTACTCGGGGATGCAACAAATCTCCAGTCTAGTGCTGGAGAAGCCACAAACATGGATATTCACCGTGTCTTGGAGCTGCGTGCCCCCCTCATTGTTATGGTAAGTGCAATATATGCACACACGCACACACACACACATGAATGTATCCCGATTCAGATTCAGAATGCTAATAACCTACCGTTCTGGAAATGCCAGAATTGATTAAATAGCTACTTAGGTTGAATACTGCTGCTTTTCCATTTATATAGATAAATCTGTTAACCCCGTCCATTCAGGTGCTTAGAAGCATGTGTTCTATGAACAAGAATATCTTCAGAAGTCACATCAGAGAATTCTATCCCTTGCTAACAAAACTCGTATGCTGTGACCAGGTAATTTCTTGTTTTTGCAGTAATTGAGAACTGTTCTTCTAGCTTTCTGCTCTACAGATTAGGGACCAAACTATAGTTATGCATGCCCATATTTCAGAGTAAAAAGGATATAAATTTCTCTTTTGAAAAAAAAAATTAAAAAGACAGCATGCATGCAGGCCGAGGCAAGTACGTACGCACACACTTATTTATTTTATATTTATAAATAATATAAAGATCACAGCTCTGGAAAGATTACTATCTTTTTCAATGAACCGAAGTTACTCCTGTAAACATTAATTTTTTCTTGATGAAAATATTTGCAAGGAAAAGAGGATTGAATTTCAATCTTTAAACAAATGCGCTTTTTGCATGAGAGAGAGAGAGAATCGAAATATTTCCTAGAACAATAATGGAATCCCTTGACGGGCCTTTAATATGCTCACATTCTTCTGTGGCACGTACGGATAGTTTCTTGTATATTTCGAAACAGTTGTGATTTGCTAAAATGATAATCCCTTGGTTTGGATCAGATGGACGTTCGGGGAGCTCTGGGTGAGGTGTTCCAAGAACAGTTGACGGCACTTTTACCCTTCTAGCCCGCCCATGTACGTATAATCTCTGGATACTGGAGGTGCCATTCTTCCATCGCCATTTTCAGTCACCTGAAATAATAATAGGAATAGGAATCATTTATGTATTCTAAATATCAACTTCTTCATCCTTGTTAGTTGTTACGGCGATCGATTTTGTGCTTTCCCCAACATTAAAGGCCGGCCAAATAGAAACGTGATGGAATTCTTCAGTTTCTCGCGCTATATAAATTGGGAAAATTACACATAGGTCCCATACAAGATAATTAATTCATAAAAAATTCTTAAAAATTCTAAAATGATTCCTAAGCCCCTAGAGACCTGTGTGTAATAAATTGAAATTATGAAATTACCTATTTACCCCCATTAATTTTATTGCAGTAATTTATTTACAACCTCAACAGTGGCTGTTGACAACCCGAGGAGAAGTGGTTAACAACCTCGGTAGTGCCCCTGGTTGTAAATGAATGGGGATAAATAGGTAATTTCATAATTACAATTTATTACACACAGGTTCATGGGAACTTGGGAGTGATTTTGGGATTTCAAGGGACTTTTTGTGAATTAATTGTCTTGTATGGGACCTGAGTATAATTTTCCCATATAAATTCAGCATATGGCCAATTCATGATTACCAATTAAATCTTATTTTTTGTATGATAATTTCTGTGTAAGGGAATTAGGAAAGGTGTTGTTCCATAATGCATACAATAAAAGGAGAGAACTTTTTTCAAAAGACTTGTGCATATTTTTATGTTTGATTTAATTTCAATTGTTATTTAAGCATTGAGCGTTTCTCTTTTTAATTCGTTCTTTATATGACACGGTTTTCTTTTAAATACTGATGATACTAATATATATTATGGATTTTATATGCTAATCATTCTTAAGATCTTGCATATCCGTCTATTTTGCTTTATAGCCCACAATCCCACATGAATGTTGCTTTTCAGCCGTGGCCGGTGACGAGCATGCTAATAATTTCCCCAAAAAAAAAACACAAAAAATAGCCATTCTAATATTACCTTTAAAAATTAGTATATTTTCGTTGAAAGAGTTTATTTTTATCATGTCTTTTCATGTGAATTTAATATTCTTTTATTAATATATATATATATATATATATATATATATCCATATTGACGGATTAGGGATAGGAACCTTTCATTTCTATTTTGTTTACTTGCCGAGCTGCGCGGCACCATTATTTTGTTGAGAAGAACCCCGTTGATGGGTTTGAGTGCATTGTCTCATTATTCTTGACCAATTGACCATGCACCCTCCCCACGTCTCGACTGTATAGCCAACTGTTCCTTGCCGCCTTTGAGCACAAATGGTGAGTTATACAGGGTTCTTGTTCCGCCTCCTGCTTTCGTTGGGCCTTGAAAATTGTACTTCGCCCTGGCTTTTTTTAATTTTTTGTTGGCGCTCTTGAAAGAAATTCTTGAACACATCATTGTTTTGGAGTTTTCTGTTGATATTACAGTGGTTTATGAAATCCCATAACAAGATCGAGCAATGCTTCGGAGTCGAAGCCTAATTTCTGTTAATTAATAACAGGGAAAGGAATATGGAAAAAGGGGACTTGTTGCCACTCTAGGAAGAATGCGGGAAGTGCGTTGCTTCAGTATAAGCCTACAAGGTTGTCGGGTCATGAATTTGCCGTAACATAGAATAATGAATGCCGAGTATAAAAACATTACAACGCTCCTTACGTCTGATTCTTCCTTTCTTTGCAACGCTGTTGTCCCTTTCCTACGGTTAGCTTTGGAATCGAGTTCTCTTTCAAAAAAAATATGCAATTCTTTACGTAGCTTTGTTGTGAATAAAGGGACATGAGATTGGACGCCCGGATCGTACTTGTAGGGGAGGATCAGGGGCCCATCCGAAAGCAAAAGCAAAGATGGGATTCCTATACTTGGTGGTATTAGCAGTAACCATAGTGAGCAATGAACTTGGGAAGGGGGTGGACGGCTTCGCCTGCAACTGGGGAACACGTTCAACTCATCCCCTCCCCCCCAACATAGTTGTGCGGCTGTTGAAGGACAACGGATTCGACAAGGTGAAGCTGTTTGAAGCTGATCCTGGTCCTCTCAAGGCCCTCGGCAATTCTGGCATCCAAGTTATGGTCGGCATCCCCAATGACCTCCTAGCATCCCTCGCAAGCGACGCCAACGCCGCCGCCGCCTGGGTCTCCCAGAATGTCTCCTCTTACGTTTCCAGATATCGTGTCGATATCAGGTATAACTTTGTGTAATCCAACCATTCATATTATGCTTTCTGTTGTAGTAGGGGAAGTTAAAGTTGCGAGTCAATTGCGCTGCAGGTATGTTGCTGTGGGCAATGAACCATTCCTGAAAAGCTACAACGGCATGTTCGTCAACTCCACCTTCCCAGCACTCCGAAACATTCAGGCGGCTCTGACAAATGCAGGGTTAGGCCGTCGAGTGAAGGCCACCATCCCTCTCAACGCAGATGTGTATCAGAGTGATTCTGGCCTTCCTTCCGGCGGCAACTTCAGGCCTGACATTCACGGCCTCATGATCTCCATCATCAAGTTTCTCTCCCAAAACGCTTCTCCTCTTTCCATTAACATCTACCCCTTCCTCAGCCTCGACGCCGATCCCAACTTCCCCAAAGAATTCGCCTTCTTCGATGGCTCCGCTCCCCCCGTGGTGGATGGCTCCGTTACTTATACCAATGTGTTGGATGCCAACTTCGACACCCTCATTGCAGCTCTGGAGAAGAATGGTTTTGGTTCCATGCCAGTCATGATCGGAGAGGTGGGATGGCCCAGCGACGGAAGCTCCAATGCCAACTTAAGAAATGCGCAGAGGTTCAATCAGGGCCTTGTGGATCGCATAGTGAAGAAGGAGGGAAGTCCCAGGAGAGCTGCCCCGCCAGATATATACATATTTGCACTTGCTGACGAGGATGCCAAGAGTATTGATCCGGGCAATTTTGAGAGACACTGGGGCATATTCAACTACGACGGATCCGTAAAATACCCGCTGAGAATGGGGAATGGGAAAGCACTGGTGGGTGCCAAAGGAGTGAGGTATCTGCCAAAGAGATGGTGCGTGCTATCACCTCAAGCAGGCGTGTCCGACCCCAACAGTTTGGGACAGAGTATAAACGAAGCCTGTGCGCGTGCTGATTGCACCAGTCTTGCTCCTGGCTCGTCTTGTGCAGGATTGGACCCCAGGACCAACGCTTCATATGCATTCAACTCCTATTTCCAGACCATGAATCAAAGTAGAGATGCTTGTCGGTTCAACAACCTGGGAATCATCACCAATGTAGATCCTTCGCCACGCCAAGGTAGCTGCAGATTCAAGATCATGATCGACACAAGGAAGCATCAAAATAGGACCATCCCCACCACACCCTCCTCTCGCTCCCCTCCTGCGTCTGCACCAACAGAGCAGCCCTTGCTCGTGCTGGCATCAGGCTTCATCCTCTTCATCGTTTACTGTTATAGCGCTCTCTAAGTTAGATTCTGAACGCCATCTGGGATGAAACTATGTGAAGAAATGGGATGGTTTAATTCTTTATTTGTGTTTAAGAATAATAATTTGTGAATGATGCATGAGAGTATTGAGATGTGTATCGCATCGAAAAGTCATGCACACAATCTCCCCTTCATTCCGCAGTTTAAAGTTGAAATACTCGTACATGTGAGGTGATCAGTAAGTAGGACGAAACTTGGTTTTGTTGGTCATGCATTTGAGTTTATATGAAATTTTAAAGATAATAAGACTTATTCTTCACACTTATGGGATGTGCATCGTTCCCCGTTTCTAGTTTAAACACACACACACATATATAAAGAAATGGTGCATAAATATGGCGAGCAAGGCGAGGCTCTGAGGGGATCGTTCCCCTGTAAAAGATCGAATCAAAGGCTCTTGGCCACCTTAAACTACTACCAGCCTGAGATGCATGCCTGTTACAGTGTTGATGGAGTCTCCATAATTATTCAAATCAAATGCTTAAATCCCAATTTCAACTTAATGAACAATATCAACGGGCTTGGATACAATGAAATAAGTTATTCTCTCAAAACAAAGCGAATCCATATTCAAATTTTTATTAGGAGAAATATTGACATGTAATGCACGTCAGTGTCTCGAATAAATTTAGTTCTAATAGGAGTATAATTATGCAAAAAAAAAAATGCACAGCATTTGTTGGCAAAATAATTACTTTTCTTTTTGTAAGCACAGATATCCTTCTATTGGAGGGTAGTACTGTTCAAGGCATTGTTGGGCACTAAATGTGATCATCTCTCACAATGAGCATTCGAATCTTGGTTCACCATATTAGTGGGACTAGCAAACAGTATCAATGGATCCTCTTATGTAACAAAAAAAAAACTTCTCCAGTTTTTAATATAAAACCTAATTAGCAAATTCGAATAGATTAAAGATGTTAGTTGAATTAGTTAATATAATTTTTTTAAAAAAATACCCTGAACATCTTTTTAATTCTATTCCTCTTTCTCTTACTTGACTATTGTTGAGGAAATATCAATAGAATTAATTTTAAATTTTTTAATAATTATATAAAATAGATTTTATATTTAAAATTAATATTAGCTCTCTAAGTATGTCCGGAGTAATATCAATCGACCTTCTTATAGTGTCAGGCCCAAAAAATCAACAACTCCCGGACTGCCTTGTAATTGAGTAGAGATGGGCCCAACATTTAAAAGCAAATTATGCGGGCGGCACTGTGCGTGCGGCGGTGCGAAATTGCGAATCATGACATTTTGGAATGGCAATATTGTAATTCACAGAAAAGACAATGTGCCGCAAAGTTCGAAGGAGAGAGAAACTGACAGTCGAAAAATACAGCCCGGATTTTTTTATTTATTATTTAAAATTCGTCAAACCAAGATTATAGGAATCTAGGTTGGTATCTTTTCTTTCGTAGCCATTTTCCAGATCTGCATCTCAATATATTCTTTGCATACGGTGGCCGCATGTAAAATTCTATATTACGGACGGATCTATACTCGAAAACAAAAAAGTCAAAAACTAACCGGGGAATAGTCGCTAGTTCACAATTTTGCCCGGTAAATCATAGGCATGACTGTTGGATATGAGAAAAGTGCGAAGCCCCTTCTTTGGTTTGGATTGTTCTGTTTTGACGCATATTAGGTTAGATTTACGGGCTCTTCTGAAAATTCTTCTCAAGCTGAACGCATTTTGTCAGATTTTTCCGTCAAATTGGTGGAGGCGGACGCTCCATACGAAACCTTCCTCGCCTGGGTACTTACTTGATAGGATCTGAGGTGTGACCACTAACAAGAGGTGATTTCCCCCAACAGGGACATGATCGTATTAAAATCGGAGACTTGACATTATCCCCTAGTGGAATTGGATTGTCCTTTATTTTATTTGTAGTGCTTCTTTCAATTAAGTTTCTGTCTGGAGGATCCTCATTGTCTCCTTTTGAGACTTTCTGAGGAAAGGTAGTCCGTGTTTGCTGTTTCTACGCAGCTGGTTCAGGATTTGATTGGGTTGATTAGTTATCCACAGAGACAAGAAAGCTCTTCACTTTTCGAAGCGAATATCACTTCTCTATCAAATATATTCACTTTTTTGGGTTGATGGTGATGCTGGAATGTGAGAGTAAGGGTCTACTGTTGATAGTATTATGCTTAAATTAAGGGATAGGCAAGGCCCTGCAGGCTTCTTGTATTGGCAAGCTCTGAATCGCCACCACCATCGTCAACTCATGGCCTATTTGATGCGCTATGAACCTTCCTCCTTCTTCAACAAGGCCTTTTCTAAAATCCCGGGTCTTTCCTCTGACTACAGTTCATCCCCATTTCTTCAGAAGCTAGTCTATTCTAAAGTTTGTCGAGTTAACAGAAGCATTTACACTGTTAAAGGTTGCTTCGACTCCAATGTGTACAGTAACAGTGTTTTCCTCAAGACGAAAGCTCGCGGCTACACATCTCTCCCTCACTCGCCTTTGTTAGCTGATTTAGAGGATATTTCTAGTCGGAGTGATGGTCTTGACGCAGCTGTTATTGATGTTGACAATAGATCGTCGTCTGCAAGTCCTGCTAAACCTCTTAGTTTCCAGGATCACCGTTTGTCCCAAAAATTTGTTGTTGCCGTTGACGTTGATGAGGGTATGTTTGATTTTGTATCATTTTTTAATCTCACATCATGTATTGTTAGCAATTTTTTTCGTTTACTTCGATTTCGATTACGCTCTCTGTCATGCTCTGTTGACTGTATTCTTCTTGTGATTTTATCTTTCACAAGAAAAAAAGATGGAAGAGAAAAATTATTAAATTCCCTCCCTGTGCTGATTAAATACGATCAAATATTCTGCGCCCAGTCTGAAACGTAATTGCCTTACCTGTAGAATGGGTTTCGAGGTAGTATTTCAACTGGGGAGATGAGAGCTCTTAAAACTTCCGTTGGTTCTTCTAAATTTAACGGCCTTAAAGATTTGCATATATGTGTAGAGGGTTCTTATATGGAATTTATGGAAAGCATATTTTATTGCATCACTTAAATAAGAACCCTCCTTTTATTTGGTTGTGATGGTTGATGACAATCTGCGCCCTGCTTAGCTTGCTCAGACCTCAGAGCATGCTAAAAATGTAACACATTCGTCTTGTATGTTAAATACACTTGTGAATAAATTTTTATATGTACGAAGAATGCCCTACAGTTCACAGCTGGCGTGTGATCATATAGCACGAACTGTGAATAAATTATGCCTTTCTTGAATGTCTAGCAGACCAGTATAACCCTATTGTGTTCTAATGCGTATACATTTCACCTGCATTTTTCATAAGCAGTATTAGGCAACTTCCTGTCAGCTCTCAACCGGTTCATTGCAGATCGATACTCATCTAATTATTCAGTTTCTGAGTATCACGTGTATGAGTTTTTCAAGGTATTGCTAAATAATTCTATATTTTTTGTGATGATTGATTGGAGCTTACAATTGTTGATTTTCAATTTGGATGATATCACTTGCATGTTATTTTTCGAAGTTCATTTCTGCATTTTTTTGCCCCCATTATTTCTACAAAATGAATGTCGCCTTAGTAATGATTGGGTAATGAGTTGTATTGAAAACAACCAATTTTTTTTATTATCATTTTTTAATGTTTTTATGTGGAATCTGATGTCTCCTTTATTTCCGGTACAGATATGGAACTGTTCACGAGATGAAGGTAGGTAACTTCTGAGTCTACTTTTCATTTTTGTTCCTTCTCATTAATCCTTATGGAATTCAATGAAGTGTCTTGTGCTTTCAAATCCGGATGCTAACATTCTTGAGATTAAGTGCCCCGTGAATTAGCTTTCAGAGTCCCAAAACAGTATGATGCCAATGGGGAGGAAGGGTAATCATGGAATAGAATCCCCCCCTGCAGTTTGCTAGAGGGTGAACATGTCAAAGATCTCTTGGTTATAGGGTAGTAAATGTGAAACATATTCTCGCAGTGACTTGGGAATGTACTCCTTGGTAACAAAATTCGAAACTGCTCACTAACAGTAAAGAGATGGTATGTTTGTGCCAAATTAGACTCAGTTATGGTGATTGAAAGTCAATACATTGTTGTGGTGCAGCGGATGTCCGTGTTCATGAGTTTTTTAAGACGCAATATTTCATGTCAGGAATCCAGCCTATCCCAGGTGCTCGGAAGGCCCTTGAGGAGTTATCAACATCTTGTAGCCTCTCAGTTGTAACGTATGCTTGTGGTGTGGGGTTTTATTTAGCAGGTAATGCAATCCGGTTGGCAGCAGCTAACTGGGGCTGTTTATATATATGTTAGGTCTCGGCAGAATGCAATCAAGGATCACACAATTGAGTGGATAGAGGAGTATTATCCGGGACTCTTTCAGGAGATTCACTTTGGGAATCATTTTGCTCTGGATGGCTTGTCCAGACCCAAGTCAGAGATTTGTAGGTATGCCATTGCCTCCTAACATGGTTCACTCGCTTCATTTCTATGACTTGGCTCACAAGTAGTGGTAGGAGCAGGAGTTTAGGGGCTAAGGTTCTGATTGATGACAACCCAAGATATGCTGTGGAGTGCGCTGAAGCTGGAATTCGGGTGCTGCTTTTTGATTACCAGAATTCATATCCTTGGTGTAACACTGATGTGGCTGATGGGCATCCCCTCATCACCAGAGTCACTAACTGGCAACAAGTGCAGCAGCAATTTGTGTCATTGTTAGCTTCATAGTATGTATCCTCATTCTTGCGTCTAAACTTCCTCAAGGAAGCCACATGATCACCATCTTACGTAGCTCACCAAACAGCCCATTTATCTCATTCAAGGATCTCCAAATCGTAAAACGACACCCAACAACCTTTGGGTTTTCGTTTTTTTAGAGAAAATTGCAATTAGGTCCCATTCAAGGAAATTAAATACAAAAATGTCTCTTGAAATCATAAAATTATTCTAAAGCCCCAAGGAACTTTTTTGTAATAAATTTTATTTGTTTAATTATTAAATTATCTTTTTTTTTTTAAAGTTTGTATTGACAACTGAAAGAGTAGTGGTTGACAACTTAAGGTGCAGAGGTTGACAACTGTCACGGCTGGTTTGACAACATATTTTCTCAGCATATCACATCCTAAGTTGTCAAACCTGCCGTGATAGTTGATGATGAAAAGTGAAGGATGAGCAGAGATGGCGACGTCTTAGAGCTGCCACCATGCTCAGCAATCCAATATTTGAAGTATAGCAACTCTATCACCAAACCTTCCCTTTCATTGGCCCTAACGGAACCAGCACTAATAGTAATAAAGTTACCAGCAACAAGGAAATTGCAACAACTGAAAACAGACTCAATCTAGTTGTCTCTACCCTTTAGTATATAATAGTATCAACATCGCAGGCAATCAATGCATTGGTTTCCTGTTTATAACCAGCCCAATTAAATTTCACGTTGAGGTGTCTGTTGCTCGCGGCCCAAGAATTTAACTGTTCAAATGAAGCTTCCTTTAGGAGTCTTTCCATTTCTCGCCAAACTTTCTTCTTACAAGCATATCCAAACTCGTTTCAGGAATGGATGCTTTTTAAGATGTCCACGGAATGAAAAAGAACAAGTGCGCAGTAAACAAAAAATATTAATTATATGCCAATTCATTAATTAGCTGCTGGCAACCAAATTTCAGGCATAATGCTGAAGCACGAAAAGATCAATAAGATGAGCGAACCTTCGTTTCGTTTTTTTTTTTTTCCTCTTGTTGTTCCGGAATATGTATGAATTTAAAAAGTTTAAAAGAATAAATAAAAGTTGACGGAGGCAGGGGATAAAGGGAGGAGCAGGGGGCACATCACATGAAGGAAATCAAGCCAGCCGGAAGGATTTGACAGATTCCGCGTTCTTATCTTTTTCAGATTTGATTTTGTGTACATATATTCTTTTTTTTTCCCTCCCAAAGAAAAAGATGTTATTAAAAAGAAAAAAGGGGAAAGGGAGAGGGAGCTGGAAGCGCGTTGATGTTGAAAGGTAGCTTTAAAGTTGGAGAGGTGTAACTTTGATGAGGATGCAATAATCTGATTGGCCTTTGAAAAGGAAGGATGAAGGTTAGATGCTGCTTTTGGAAATTGAGCTTATTCTTCATTAATGATAATGATTCTGCAGTGTCCTATCCTACAATCGGCATCCCGCTGCTTGTTTTCCCCTGTCTTCATCTCTACTTAGTAAAATTCATCTCTCTCTCCCTCTCCCAACTCTCCCAATCTCTCGCAATCCAATGTTCTCCTCCTTTCGGCTCCTCCCAATATAGCCACCAACGCATATAACACAATGTGCCACCTGTTCATGAATTCGGTTATTGCAGTGTTAGTACCAGCTCGTGTCTCATCTTATTTTATTGACGGCATATCCTCTAAAAGTTTTTAAAAAAAATTTATAAGGGGAAAAATTTTGTACCATTTATTGAGTCTTTCGTAAATGTTAGAATATGTTTTTGTTCATTTAATTAGTGGGACCAAAAGAAAATATTTGTCTTTGCTTTAAAAAAAATGTTTGGCTACTTCTAAACAATTTAAACCATGTAATTGACTTTTTTTTTTTAACCATATGCGTCATTTAGTTAAACCATTTTATGATAAGTAACGTTATGATGAAACAAAATAAAAATGGTTAGCATTAATTGCTCCATCACATGAAACCTAAATTTACATCAACGTTGCACTATCACATGTGAAAAGTCAAAAGCAAGTTAATTTTTAATGATTGATATGTCTTAGGTTCTTCTTTCGATCTCAAATACAAAATATGTTTTTCTTTTTTTGGAAAAAAAATGTTCGTTCTGAACCTGTACAAGAAACCCTTGGGCTTAGCTTCCGGTTTGCCCGGTTCCTTGATCGAGTCTTTCTTCGGGTAATCTTTACTCCCAGTTAAAATTTAAGATTCAAATAAATAAATGATAAATGAAAGAGAAACTACAGGACAGATTAGGAAAAAGCCAGTTGATTACAAAGAGGGGACAGCGTTTTAGGAAAAGTAAGTGCGTAGAATAATGACCAGCATATGAAGCACATGTCAGCCACCAATTGTAGCATGGTGAGTTCAAAACATGAAGCGGACGGGTTGCCGCATACAATTTTGCAAACTAGAGTCACTCACAGACATGCCGACTTTAGTAAACTGTGGTCACATTGATTCTGGTCTCACGTCTCCCGTATGCAACGCGTGTTCCTTTCATACGATCTTTGAGTCCAAGGGGCGGTTGCCTCCTCGACTGAGCAACCGTATGAACTTGGGTTGTGAATGACTCGGTATTCAATACGTATCAAAGGAGGCGGCCCCAGCCAATGACAACGGGAAACAGTCAAACAACGTGGCCCTGCACTTAATGGGTCCCTCCCTTCCTCAAATTAGCAACAGCTTTGGGGCAATCATCATTAGGCAACCCGCAACACAGTCACTGCCTCCCGCCTCTCTCCCTCCCATTAAATTCCCTCGCCTCCCCATCCAACCCCCTCATTCTCGTCTTTAATACCCCTCTCCTCTCCCTCTTTTATTTCTCCACTCTCACTTCCCTATTTATATATTCTCTCTTCCTCTGGCTCTTCTCCCCTTCTCATGGCTCCCTCTTCCGCCCCCGCCCTCTCTTTCTTCCTCATCTCTCTCCTCCTCCTGCATCTCTCTCCTGTTTCTTCCCGCCCCACCTTCCAGCCTTCCTCCTCCCAGTTCGTTTCCTCCGTCTCCCAAGTCCTCCGCGTCTTGAACCAGGTCGTCTCCATCCTGTCCCGCTTCGCTGATTTCTCCGGAGATTCTCGCCTCTCCCATGCAATTTCCGACTGCCTCGACTTGCTCGACTTGTCTTCTGACGACCTTTCCTTCTCCGCCTCCGCTTCTCAATCTCCCCGAGGTACTCTTCCCCTTCCTCGCCTCCCCTATCGTTCCCCACCTGCTCCCTATTTCTCCATTGTGGACCTAACTTGCTCCGATTTGACTTCCCCTCATAACTGAAAACAGGGGATCTTCCTTCGATTCCCCAGTTGATGATAACTCACTCATCACAGCCGTAACTCATTTTCACAAAAATGCACATCACTTAGCACTTTGCACCAAAAGTAATATAACGGTCGCAATTCTTTCAGGCAAGCATAACGGCACCGGGAACCTGAGCTCCGATTTGCGGACATGGTTGAGCGCCGCACTGGCCAATCCAGAGACATGCATGGACGGTTTTGAAGGCACCAACAGCATTGTGAGCGGTCTCATATCCAGTGGGCTGGGACAGGTGAGCTCGCTGCTGCAGGATCTGCTGGCGCAGGTGCACCCTGTTTCGGACCGTTCCTGGAGCGGCAAGAACCGGTTTCCTTCGTGGATTAAACCTGGGGACCGCAAGCTCCTGCAGACCAATCAGTTGCCAGTGGACGTGGTGGTGGCCGCGGATGGGACTGGAAATTACACAAAGGTGATGGATGCAGTGCTTGCAGCTCCCGACTATAGCATGAAACGCTATGTCATATACGTGAAGAGGGGTTTGTACACGGAGAACGTGGAGATCAAGAAGAAGAAGTGGAACCTCATGATGATTGGTGACGGTATGGATGCCACCATTATCTCCGGCAACCGTAGTTTCGTCGATGGTTGGACCACCTTCCGCACTGCTACCTTTGGTAACCACCGCACTTTCCAATACTCTTTTTCTTCTCCGTTCATGCTAATCTAATCTTTGTTTATCTTGGTGTTAACTAGCAATGGGTCGACTGATTTTATTAAAAACACATGCCATCAAGCTGGAAAATTTCTTGGACCTAATTATATAGTAAAAACAGTGGAGCTGTCTGATTAAAGCACGAATGAATAGGAACTTTAATTTATTCAGATAATCATGTCTATGGATAGGATCGTGTGTTTCTTAAGGTGAGTAATTATGTATGGACTGCATATAGCCATGTAGTGACGTATGATGACGTACTTTGTTTAATTACAAGGAAAAGATGTTTTGAGTTAAGAAAGAACATACGGACTTTGGTGGGTCAAGGTAAACAGTGGCTATGTGACATGGTGAGTTCCGGGAGAGGGCTAAAGTAAACTGCTTGCGTACTGAGTGTCGTGCTTCGTAAATGAGGAGACAAAGACAGGAAGTGCCATGAAATTAGTGCTACCGAACTGTTAGAAAGGGGGGACACGCACGATCAAAAGGGATGGAAAATGGAGTGAAGCAGCTCTAACATGGAGCAGAGGCTCGCAAAAGAAGAGGCAAAGAAAGCAATTTCAACCATAAATGGGGCCTGATTGATGGAACACACAGGCAGTACAAAATGATCCAGAGAAATAAATGAGCATGGGAGGGTTGGCAATGAAAACTTAAAAACGAATTGAAGCGTGGCTGGAAACGAATGTCAGGGGATGAGTATCTGACCCATTTTCCAATTTGGCATGTGCAGCTGTCAGCGGGAGAGGGTTTATAGCACGAGACATAGCGTTCCAGAACACTGCAGGCCCCGAGAAGCACCAGGCAGTGGCACTGAGATCCGACTCCGACCTCTCTGTGTACTACCGATGCGGCATCTATGGATACCAAGACAGCCTCTACACCCACACCATGCGCCAGTTCTACAGAGAATGCAAGATCACCGGCACAGTGGACTTCATATTCGGCGACGCCACCGCCGTCTTCCAAAACTGCCAGCTGCTGGCAAAGAAGGGCCTGGCGAGCCAGAAGAACACGATCACGGCTCAAGGTCGAAAAGACCCCAACGAGCCCTCAGGGTTCTCGTTCCAGTTCTGCAACGTGTCCGCAGATTGGGACCTGCTACCCTCAGTGAACTCGACCCAGACGTACCTGGGGAGGCCGTGGAAGACCTACTCAAGAACGGTGTTCATGCAATCGTACATGAGTGAAGCGCTGAGGCCGGAAGGGTGGCTGGAGTGGAACGGGGACTTCGCGCTGGACACGTTGTTCTACGCGGAGTTCCAGAATTACGGGGCAGGAGCGGCACTGGAGAAGCGAGTCAAATGGGGAGGGTACAGAGCGCTGAATGATTCGAGGCAGGCCAGCAACTTCACGGTGGCTCAGTTTATTGAGGGCAATCTTTGGTTACCTTCAACGGGCGTCACTTACACCGCCGGCTTAGGGGTTTAATTTCATTCCTCTTGTCTCAAGCCATGCGATTTACGAACTCTATCTGGTTGTAGCCTACTACTCCTACTATTATTCTTCACTTTCCACCTGCAAAATATCTCTCAGTAACATTCGCCACCAGGGCCCCAGACTTTGCATCCTCTTCGCTTTTTGTCATTTTTTTATCTTAATTCTCTCCCGTAAAAGCGCGAGAAAACGAACTCGTAAATAGTGTGGTGTAGTATTTTTTTTTTTAAAAAAAAAATTCTACACAATTGACGATTTTAATATATTTTTATTTTGTGTGTGATAATATAATAGAAAGTAAAAATATACTCCTCCGGTCCTTATTATAAGATCTCATTTGACTTTTTATTTGGTCCTAATTATAAGATCCAAATTCATTTTGTCTCTTATATTTATGTATTTTTTTCTAAGATAATCCTTCTAATAATGATAGTTTTAGCCAATATACTTAATTAGCAAGGATATTTTAGGAATGACAACACTTATTTATTATAAATAACCAACTTAATTTACTTCTTTAATCTCCTCAAATAAATCAATTGGGTCTTATAATTAGGACAGGAGGAGTATTTCTTTTTCAAGAAAAAATTATATTTATGTTCGACAATATAATCTATCATTGATATTTATGAATAATGCCTTTATATTTGGAAATTGAGAAAGGTGCCAGGAAAATCATAATATGGATGCATAATAAAAAGTTTAAAATGGTCAATCTGAAAAGAGGTAGGAAGGCGCGAAGAAGAGTGGGTCTTGCTGACCTCGAGGCTGAGGAGAAATTTCGAGGAAACCGCATCTGATTGCCCAAAATTGTACTGTGTTCTTTGCTTAATATAACAACTAATTCACTAACGTGGATTAAAAAATTACTAAATTAACTATTTGTAATAAATAAATATTATTTTTTAAAATATCTTTGTTAATAATGTGTATTAGTTAAAACTACTATTTGATGAAAACTTTAACATATATAATTATTATAAAAACTATTTTAAATAAATAAATAAATATGAAAAATAACATAAATTAAAATTTTATATTTGAAATTTATATTAAGAACAAAAAGTAGTACATTTCAATCAGCGTTCACCCTTCTATTTTCTGTGAAGACAAAAGCATCTTGGGACGGTGCACATAATTTAGATTAGTTCAATCTTTGGACGGGCTTTCTGGAGAGCCAGTTTGTGAATTCTGGCTGGTTCTTGGTCCTCCAGTTGAAGCGTCCAATGTGATCCATTTTTCAATATCACACCGTAGAGACAATCATGTACAGTCCAAGATCAAAGCCTCTTCCACTTTATGGGCCATCTTACATGATTGACAAAAGTGACTTAAAATACATTATCGCATATCAAAAAATATATTAAATTAACAATATTTCTTAATTTTTTATATTTATAAATCATTTTCACGCCTTCCTCTCCTTTTTCTCCTTGTCTAATAAAAATTAGATAAGAGTAGGATTGTAAAATAGGCATTAAGTGTGTTACAAATGAGTTGGAGACTAGGGAGTCGTAACATAATATCTAGTGTCAAAATTGTGTTAAATAATGTCTTCGACCGTTCGACTTTTGTACATGAGTAGAGACTAATACTACTTACAGTTCTTAGTATAAATTTTAAATAACTAATTTATAAATTACAAACTCAAATTAAAACTCATAAAAAAAATCACACTACTTTTTGAACTTGAAAACTTATAAATAAAACCGAAAGGAGTATGTTAAATTTTTTAGTGCTTGGATTTCATAAAAAATATATTAGTGTTTGGATATTTCAAAATATTCAAGTGAAAAAATTCGCCTTTTATCATAAACATCATGACGCAAAGCACGTGAGTAGAAAATTAGGGAAAATGATACTAGGGTCCCATAGGACATAAAATATTACAAAAAAGTCCTAGAAAATCCAGTAATAAATCTGAAGTCCCAAAGAGACTTGAGTGTAATTTAATGAAAGGCTAAAAAGACATCTTTGTCCTTGTAAGAAGCACCCAAAGCTGTTGAAAATTTGCTCTGTTTTAACTTGAAAATCGACATCCTGTTTGCAGAAGGGAAGAAGAAAAAATACTCAAAATTCATCATGTTTCTTCCTTACTTCCATCTGAAAATCTTGCCCACTCCACTAACATCAACCATTGGCAAAAACTACTTGTGTTCTTTTATTTGATGTATGTTGGTCATCTAAGTTGGGGTTTTATTATAGGTGGGTAGGATGATGATGGGTGCTCTATTTCTAGATGTATTGTGGGTTGGTTGAAGATGATTTTGCTCTGTTTCGGTATGATTCAACAGGAATTGATGAAAAAGATAAAGTTTGATGTGGGTAGAAACCCTTACTGCAAAATAGGAGAATAAATTGTCAATAGAGGCCGCGACAGTTATCAATACAGCTCCTTAACTTGTCACTGATCACTGTGTCGTGCAAGTGTATATTAATTGGTTTTGTCACGCTTTTGACACAATGATGGTGAGCTTCTATACCCTTAGCTCATTGGCAAAGTTTATAAAAGGAGGAAAAAGAGGCTATGAACAAGGGTGAGCAGTCACATGACGCAAAAGAAGAACATGGGCAAAAAGAAAAGCTCTTTGATTTTTTTTTTTGGTAAATATCATGATATACACAAATAGTTCATTTGATATTAGATACATGTAATTTTATGTTTTATTTTCAATGAGTTGTAAAATTGGTGTAATTACATTTATATGAAGTTGTGAAAGAAAGCTGGCTATATATTATATTTTGATGCATAATCAGTTGTCATTATCTGCACCTTTCATTGTCAATACACCTTTCATCACTTATCACTCGTTGCACTATCAGTTGTCAATTTATATGCTGATATAAGTTTTAAAAAAATGTGATTTTAAGTTACATACTACTAAACAACATCATATAATATTACAAATTCCCTTAAACTAATAGAGGCAGCTGATTAGTGACATTTACAAAAAAAAAATTCAAAGAGGCCTTTCTTTTTGCCCATGTTCTTCTTTTGCCTCATGTGACTGCTCATCCTTGTTCATGACTAACACATATCAAACAAAAAACACAAGCAGTTTTTGCTAATGGTTGATGTTGGTAGAGTGGGCAAGATTTTCAGATGGAGTAAGGAAAAAACATGATGAAGTTTGAGTATTTTTTCTTCTTCCCTTCTGCAAACAAGGTGTCGATTTTCAGGTTGAAACAGAGTAAATTTTCAGCAGCTTTAGGTGCTTCTTACAAGAGTAGAGATGTCTTTTCAACCTTTCATTAAATTGCTCTTAGGTCCCTTTGGGACTTCAGATTTATTATTGAATTTTCTGAGACCTTTTTGTAGTATTTTATGTTTCATGAAATCCTAGTGTCATTTTCTCATAAAATTAACAACAGACAACCATTAAAAAAAACAAAAGAAAAAGAAAAAGTCTTCCCCGTCAGACATCTGAAGGCGTCAGAAAAGAGATCCCCAAAATAGAACATTTCCGGAATTTCATTGAGACATTCTCTCCAGGGTTAAACCAAAACTTGCAAAAATGCTCCAGTTCCAAAAAGCATCTCCATCCCAGATCACATCCACGATTGAGGGCAATGCAAGCATTAAACCACATCAACAGGCTAAAAATAAGTCGATTAGCAGAACAAATTTCATGACCGTGGGTCTTTCGATCTTAGCCAATCTAGAAATTGATAAAGAAGCGAGCGAACCACCGAAGTCATCAAGAGTAACGATCATCAGAAGGTGGGATTTCAGAAGAATGTGAAACAGAAAGATATGAACCTGAAAGCAAGAAGGCTCGACGCCGGTTAGAAGGAGAAAAACCAGAAAACTCTAGTTGAGTGTCGAACAGTCCTCAATCTTCAGGGAAACCAGTGAATGCCATGTCTTCCACCCAAAATCGTCCATTCAATCCAGAAGGCATTTTCAAGAGCTAGCAACATCTCTTTTCCATTTCCAGACTATCCCATACATTGGAAAAGAAATTGGGTTCTCAAGATGTTGTCAGAATCTACCATGGAAAAGGCATTTATTCGCATTCAACAGAACCAACGCCTTCATTTGAAAGTGGCATTTTAAGACCCTAAACAATTCTGTGTCTCGCAAGTCAAAAACAGTGGTTTGAAAGGACCATTGCCACCAACAAGAACTAACACACAATATCTGGTTTTTCGTGATCATGCGAATGAATCACCCACGACCGGGTTGGCAAGCAAGGCCACAAAAGATTTCAAACAATGCATCATCCCACTGTATTGATGTTATTAGCCACCGCGAGCGCTCCCCAAAAACAGGTACCCACGTCCTTCTTCCACCCTGCCTTCTCCTTTACCCAGCAAGTTCCAACCAAATTCAATTCGCCTATGTTACTATTTTTTTTTTCCCGCCAACAAAAGCAATCGTCAAATGTCTGCTTTCCCAAAATAATGCTTTCTCTGTAAGTTCACTCATTAAAATAATCACCTTGCTCGTAAGAAATAAGAGGAAATATAAACCTACCTAGTACCTACATTATTCAGGCTCTCGAAATCCTAAACATAGACTACATACAAAATGTTACTCTCGCTTTGTATTAGATTTGGATCCTGACCTCACATTTTGGATAATCGAAATGCATTTTGCCCCATACACGCGAAAGGCTTAGTCAAAAGCGTGATACATCATCATCAGTATTTGCCTTCCAAGAGAAGGAAAATCAACACATGGAAAAGATGAAATACATTTATTTTACAACCAACAAGGAAAAAAATAATTACAAATAATAGGCTGTACATTTACCATTTCATGGGATAACGTCTTCCATTCCGTTTAAGGATCTCCGGGAATTGGAGGAGCCCTTGCATACTATGGAAAAAGAAGCAAAAATTGAGAGACGACAAAATACAATGTTTTTTTAACTATAAGACAGGAGAGACAGTATCATGAATGTTCATCACAGAGGTCAGACTGGGAGCCACTAGGATGTAAAACTGGAGGAGACCACTGATCAGGCACCATAAGAAAATATGCACTCATAGCTTTCCTGAACCGTTTCTTGTACTGTTGAGGTGATATTACCGTTGGAGCAGTGTTTTTTGGTCCGCCAAGGATACCTGACGTCTTCACCCAAGTTTCAAGGTGCTTATCCCATGTGTATTGCCTCATAAAATCAATTATCCCTAAAACCAGCTCATGCTTTTCCTCATCCACACCAACCAGCAGCGAATAGTCCATCACATAAATCGACTGGACCAACATTAGTAACATCATATCACCAAGAAATGAAAACATAAACATGAGGAAATTAAGTATGGAATCAAGAAGGGCAGTCAGATTCAACTCACAGCAAGAAATGAAGTATCATTCCACACAGCCCTCTCAAGCAATCGCTTTGCCTTGTTCCCAACAAATATCGGAGAGGTAGGCATTGCTTCTATGAGATTCTGATCCAGGAGAACTTTATTACTCCCACTTGTATCTGGGTTATAACGTGATCGAGATGACCCTTTGAGATCATAAAGCAGTCTGATGTTACGCCTAAACAGAAGATTTTCCATTACCAACACGTCCATCTTTGTTTCCTTCCCCCCTTTGAGGTGTTTTGATGTCACCTTCAAATTATAGAGTCAGAGTGAGAACTAAAATGTCATAGTTTGCACGAGGAAAATAGAGCGCTTATTTATAAGCAAGATATTGATATTTGATAATTAATATGCCAGCATATTAGCCCAAAAAAAAAAAAAAAAACACGCACACGCGCGCGCGCATGCATGGCAGTAGTGTTCAGCATTGCATTAACAGAGTAAGGGTGCTTAAGTCCAACTTCTGATCCCAAATAGGTAAATATAATACTAATTCCAATTTTTAGTATAAAAGCTAATTTGACATTCAATTTGGTCTTAAATATAAGACCATAATATATTTCATCCCTCATATTTATTCATTTTTTCCAAGGTACTCCTTGTAGTAGTTGCACATGTTAAAAGTTCCATCAAATAGTAATTCTAGCTAATACATACAATTAGTAAAGGTATTTTAGAAAAGACAATACCTATTTATTACAAATAACTTAACTAATTTTTTTCAATCTACTCAAATTAGTCAACTAGCTTTTATATTAAGGAGTAGAGGTAGTATATAGGTTTGTTTACAACCAAAAGTGAAGGCAGTTATGCACTTAGACAGGCATTCCATCACTAGGAATGAGACATATAAAAATGGGTCTTTTGGAATTTACATTAAGTACCTGATAAATGCCCAAGATCTTAGCCAGACATGTAGGGCTTCCCGAGCTGATTGATTCAGACAAATATTTAAAATAAGCTGGTGCAAATTTGATGAATGACTCAAGCTCTGTCTTTGTAACTTGTTTGATTATAAATCTATCGTCCAAAGTTTTAGCAAAGAAAACATTGCTCTTTCCTCCCTGGGCCCCCCACTTCTTACAACGACTAAGAGACCGCATAAAATCTAACTCTGAAGGACAACAAATTCTTCTAAGAGCCTCAAACCTCTTAGCAAAGTAACAAGTCACAGTATACTTGACCTTTCCGAGGGAGCTATCATCTGTAAAAGAAACCCTTGCATGCAAATCCTTTGTGTCCAAGTGTGGATCCCCACCCTGAGCACTTCGAGAAGCAGAGGATGAAGAGATGCTCTCATCAGAAGAACCAAAACTTCTGTATGTATTAGTAATTGTCTCATCAAAAGAGCCAAGAGAAAGTAGACTTGCGGAATCAAAAAGTGGAAATGAAACTGAACAATCTCCACTGTCTTTAGCTCTTTCAGATTCTGCCATCTGCACATGATAATCCAATGACATAAGCACATATGCTATTGCACTTGTGGGCTCGTCATCATAGACAGGCACTACGACATCGTTAATACCAGCAGGCAGAAGCAGTCTGGCACCAGTGTGGCGCTCCAATTCTCGAAATGAAGAAATGTAGACAGGATTGTACTCACCAAGTTTCTGAGTATTCAAGGACGATGTTTTCTTTAATGAACTAAATAAGTTTGGAAAAGGCATCCCACTCCATCTTGTATCAAGGCCTTTGAGAGTCAATTTAGAGTCATGCTTACTTCCCGTCTCATCCCCACCCATATTGCCAGTATAACTTCCAAAATCTGATTTTGCTGCAACCAAATCTCCCATAGATGGACGATCTGTTGCAGATGAATCTGGTGACACATAGTTATTTTCTTTTGGCGTCAAATTTGTTGGGTGACTTTCACCAGTCCAAGCAGCATCAAGGGTATCAGATAAATTAGCCACAATGGGAGACTCCCCACCTGACTGAGCCCCTTGAATAGCTCCTCCAAACTCTAGAGGTTCACATTTATCACCAATATTTGCACCATCAGAGAGAGAAAGGTCAGCCTTTCCATGACTTTTGCTTATATCCTTGTCTTCGCATTTCTGTGCTTCGCCAGGTTGGCTAAGTTCAGAGCTTCCTTGAGTAAGACTTCCATCAGGATTTGCTTCCAAAAGAAAGGAAGCACAACTACCATGGTCTCTCCCCAGTCTGGAGGCCACGTTCACCTCAGCAACCTTCTCCCTGGAGCCTATTGGCTTCTCCTTGACATTTGGAAGCGAAGTCCTCGATTCTTCTTTGAGAATAATTCTACTTTGATTGGAGACAAATATCAGGCGTTGGTCCCAGACGTAAGAATGAATCATGATCTGCCTGAGCAATTTATTGAGCTCTAGAATATCAACCACAGGAGGGCCAAATTTGACCTCTCGATTCAGCGCTTTTCGTAGCAATTCCTACACAAACGAAAAACAATGTACTACCTCCTGAAGCAAAGTCAAATAACAAAAATTAAAGTGACCCTAATATATTATTCATTATCCTGGGAAGTGAGTAGACGACCAAATGTTCAAGAGAAAGCTAAGATGTAATTGATATTCATTTATACTCATTATATGGGCACATTATGCTTTAATTATTTCTCATGAAGGGGGAGGATGAGAGGAGAGAATTTAGAGGGAGAAATCAATTCCAAGTAACCTACCCCGAATTCTTCTTTCTCTTTCTGCAGCATCTCTTCAAGTTCAGCAATTAGGTGCTTAAAATCAGATGCTTTATTTCCTCCCTCCTGCAGTACATAACCGGCAAACTTATCCGACATTTGATTCAGAGCATTGCCAACTTCAGCAAAGAGCATGTTGGCCCTGTTGTGCACCTGTTGGATAAGATCCATATTCACATAAATACTAAAACACTCAAAACTGGACAGTATATCTCCACTAAGATCAGTTATAAACCTCATCTTCTTCTTTCTGTAGCCAATCCTGATTATCATAGTTGAACTCAAGTTTAGGTGGTGGAAGATAAACAGAATGAAGATCAATTGAAGCATAGCGGAAACAGGCAACCATCTTCCCAAAGCTGCATGTAGAAAACAGTGATGATAATATTTCTGCAGATGCAGACCATGGCAGCCTTTTTCTTGGTTACCATGCATCAGAAAAGAAAAAAATTATTACATACGAATTCGATTGTTGAGTATGATGCTCTACTATCATCTTAATTCATGGTAGCACTACTAACTTACTTAAGTGCTGTTTGTTTCTACTTTCACAGGATATCGCAAACTAAAGAGCATTACATCATTGCACAAATGTTGTTCAAATAAGGAGAGTAAGGAAAAATATTGCAATTTTGTGTGCACCACATAAATCTTAAAACATTTGAGTTATATCTTCATTATAAACTAACTTCAAAGAAATATCAATCTGAACTATATTTAGTTTCAGGTATCACCCAATTTATTTGAGCACAGCAGTAGTAGGTCAACTGGAATGATTATCAAATCAAGCTTTATGATGTTTCCAGACTTGTCAGACAAATAAATTCCTGCTTTGTTACAGAAATAGAGATAGCCAATGAGACAAAAGCACCAATGCTATATTCATGCCATGTTCAGTTTTCCTTTAGCTCATTTACATGTTCACTCTAAATTCAATATGAGAAGAAAAAAGCATACCCATAGAATCTTAAACAGTCTCTGTGTAGAGAATGTCCACAGCTTGCAACCCTGCTAGCCGCTGCATGATTTGAAAAGCTTAACTCCAAAAATTTACCAAAAGATAGGCCCCAGGCAGCATCAGACATAACTATTCTCCGAGTGGCTGGAGGAAAACCAGTTACACGAGGACACTTCAGGCACCGGTGCCACATCCAGATTTTACCTTCTCGTTCCCCTGGCAAAAACTCAGGTAATTTCTTAACAGAAATTGTAAGGCTCCCTTGCCGGTGAGTGTAACAATGAACATGAGCTTCTGATGGCATCTCACATGAGTGGCAGCGGTAACTCTAGTAAGGAAAAGTCCATTTTGTTTGAGTTTTGGGTTCATGAAATTGCCATCGACCATTGGTGATAAAATCAATTAAATAAAACCACAATTATCAAGTGAACAAAAAAGTACCTGATCAAATAGTTGATCGCGCAAAAATCGTCCTAAAGGCTTATCAGAACTTCCATAATATTTAATTCGTACAAGGTGGGATCTTTCACAAACAGTCCCTTTCCAGACACAACGTGTTGATAAGAAAACCAAAATACTTTGATGGTCTGAAGTTGAGGGTGGAAAATCTTCTTTTGAATTTATGATCTCAGCTTGAATATTATTATTCTCGTGTTTTACGTCATGTGGCTCAAGGCATTCTCCATGATTTGCAGACAACACAGCACCACAAGTACTATCAACTTGTCTAGAAGGCTCCAAGGCGTATAAAGAATCAGAAATGAGATCATTATTCAACATAGACTCTCTCTGCACATCTCGTGTGCATTGAAAAAATTCCTTGTGACTTTTTTGATGGTCCTCCTTACAATCATCATTTGGGAGGAAGCCTTGGTTTTGGGAAGATGATGCATCCTGTCCTGATGGAATGAAATCTCTAGAGAGTGCTTGCATGTGGGCCAAGCTACCCACCAATGATTCAGCAATGGAGTCAATGCAACAGGTTGAGTTTCTTTCTTTCTTGTGGCCATCATTAGATTTTAGCAATTCCTTAATAGGCTCAGTTCCTTGATGCTCTTGAGCACCCACAACCAAAAATCCGGGAACAGTGGAAATGGACCTCTCAATGATAGATGGTTTGTCAGGTAATGCAACTGTAATGGGAGATTTCAAGGGAAGTTCTGGAAGTGAAGCACCCTCATCGGCCAGAAATGATGTTTCAAGGGCCAGGTGATAGGCTGCAAAAACTCCATATTGTACCACATGTTTTACCTTCTTCAACTCATCTCCATTGGCACCCTTAAGCAAGATCTTGAAACACAAAACAGATAAATAAGTGATGAAAAGATTGAACAAAAAACAGAGCAACATATTAATTTCAAATCTGTTCACTAATGATTTCTTGAAACTGATGATGTTGAATTTAAAGTGGCAATATAAAATAGAAATTACAGCAAACCTACATATTGCAATTTCAAGTCACAAGATAGTTGACTAGAATAGAAGAAATGAATCGAAGATAAGAGCCCTCCAACAGACCCATGGAGAGATTAAAAACCCGAGACCATAAACATGCATCCTTAATGACATTGCTTTTGAACTTCCAAAACATGCAAGTTTATAGGACTTACAGTGAAACCCAAAGGCCTTGGGCAACCTTCAAAGAACATCAGTGTCTTCGTCAATTTCTTCCCACCTTGCCCCGCACTGCCATGCTCCTCAAAGCATTTATCCACGTGAAATGTTTCACAGGTGCCCAGCTTTTGGGGGTTCATATGATCTATTGAAGGGACAATTTGTGCACCAGTACATCGGGCAATACGTTCTAAAAGTGGCCTCTTGATATTCAGAACAAGTGATATGTCTTTAGCGAGAAGGCATTCTTGAGCATACCTAGACACTGATTTCTCTACCAGGAGAACATTGGGATAGTGAGAACCAATCTTTGCAACTGCCATCTTCAAATGGTCCATCTCCTAGAGAAGAGTGAAAGATAATAAAATTGAGAAGTATTGTAATGGCAATATAAATTGCGGAAAATTTTTTCAGTGGTATCCACTAATCACAACACAAGCTTCAGGTATAACAATCAAATTAAGGGATGGTTGCATGGAATGCAAGGGAAACCTGCTGCAGCAAAGTATCAACACTAGATAACTGGTTCGAAACACGGTGATACTCCAATGCTCCTCCAAGAATTAAGAAACGTGGTTTATCGTATTTTGATGTCATTCGCCGATGAGCCACATTCTTCTTACAAACAACTCCTCTAACCACCTTGCTGGAAAAAGAAAACTAAAATATCAGAAGTATACAGACATAGACGACATAAGAATAAATTTATAAAGCCCTCCCCAAGAGAAACATATAAAGCTGTGCCAAATAATTGAATTTACCAGCCTATTTTGCCAAGCTGATTCTTTTATCATCAAGAAAACAGACCCTTCCCCCACCAAGCCCTTTGAAATCAGACAGTAGAAAAATATGTATATAATCAAACACTCACACTGCAAGAACAACTAAGAAGAGCTTGAGCTCATTTCCAGTAGAATTAATACCCAAACAGAAAAGAAAAGAAAGATTGGAAGAAGATTGGAAGAAGATCATATTAATCAACCAACAGTCCTTTGACACAATAGAAAGTCACATCTTTTGGATGTAAAGTAGTTCAGTAGTGGATGGCATAAAATAATTATAATAAAAACTTCAGAAATTTCTTAGTGATATTCCTAAAAACAGCTATGTTATGTTAAAGATGCCAATGATTTTGTGCAGGTAATTGTGATCATCAGTGCAATTCACACGCATCAGTTGTTATGTCTCAGAAATTGAAAGGAAAATAGATTAAGTGCACAATTTGACCCCAAAAAGAGTAAGATAAATGTTTTTGTCTAAAGCCAAAACAAAAATGTTGTATCAGATAGCAAATTCTTGGAATAAATTTATGCACTTAAAAGTTGATCAACTACAACACAATACAATTGACTCAAACTTCAGATAACAGATAATGTAACTAGAATGAAATGATTTGTTAAAATGTAACAAATGCAAAGCAAATTAAAGACCAGAGGCGATGTCATGCAAATTTTATTAATTAAACCGGATAGAAACACCATTCCTGCAGAAGCCAACACACCAGAAAAAGTTAAATTAAATGTACAAGTCAACTAACGTTGAAGCATGTCCATCATCACAGGTTCTAGATGCACATGAGAGCTCAAAATGAAACATGAATACAGGGTATCGGAGGGGGGGGGGGAATGCTCTCGCCTAGTTATATAACAGTTCAATAACTTCTTTGGATGAAAGATCCAGTAAAATTACCTTTCACTTCGGTGCCCACAGGCTATGCATTTGACCTTTACATACCCACCAGGGTCCATACCTCCACCCTTGCTCATATCAGGCTTCAAAAGGGTGGCAGCTTCCCAGGACAATGCTGTAATTATATCCAACCAACTCTCTTTTTTATCTTCGTCACAAACAGCTAAACCCTCAACCTGCAAAAGTTGAGCTACCAAAGCTCTAAAATGCCCTTCCACTACATCCTTCATGGCTTTCCGGTGCTCCTTGCTTGTTTTTTCCCTGCCACGGTATTCACCAGAGCCAAAGCTGGTAGAGGATCGAAGATATCCCCACTCTCCAGCAGCACCCTCATCATCATCTTCTTCATCAAAAAGAACAGCTTCTCTTTCATCCTCCTCATCTTCTGGCTCAGGAGGGAGCCACAGTAGCCCATTATTCTCAAAATCCACAGGTTCAGAATTAGTGCTTTCCTCAATGTAATGAGATGTGTCACATCTGTCAACATGATCATTCTCATCAGCATCTTTGACAGGCGCTTGAATTCCATCTACACCTTCTAGATCAACATTCTGAGCAGGCATTAAAGAACTCACACTTTTTGCTTCAGTGTCATCTCTGTAATGATGCATTTCAAGTGGTCCATAAACAAGGTCAATCCCATGAACGTTAACAGAATCATCATAGTCATTAACATGAGAAAAATGTCTTGATTCTGTATCAGAGTGATAGTCACGGTAGTCTTCATCCTCATCATCACTCCTGCTGGTTCACAAGAACAAACATAAAATAACATTAAGAACAAAGTTTATAAAGCATCTGATCATATACTGAAGATTTAGCCACCATTGTTTGAAGTACAAGACATTTATACCATCTGAAAGTTAATGAACTACTCCTCCGGTCCTAGATGTAAAACCCATTCTGTACAGATGAACTACTCCTCAAGTCCTAAATGTAAGACCCATTTTGTACTGGAGGAGCAGAATTATACAAGCGGATAAGAATTCTAGATCACTTTCTATTCTAACTTAGATTTACTTAATGTTGATGAGCACATCAGAATCTAAAATGCAAGCACAAGAAAAAAAGACTTCATATTTAGGAAATGAAACATCACTTTCAATCCCAATAAGTAGACCACCAAAGCAAGACGTACCTGTTGAAGCAATAGCCATACTGATTAGACGCCAAATTCCCTACAGTACTACCAGGATTCATACTCTTCCCAGAAGTTACGTTTTCTTGGTCATCTGCTATTAGATCCATTTGAGAAGGTTGATGAGGACTATAAGGCACACGCTGATAAGGACCGGTTGCATAAGGAACTGAACCAGCAGTGCTACTGCTGCTGTGACAGGTGCAACTGGACTTGGTGCTAACTAAGCTTGTTGCAGACGGTGATGGGCTAAGACAAGGGGTTGGTGAAGGAGTCACATTATCAACAGTTGCTTCCCCCCGTTCCCACTGCTTAAAGCAATAGTTACAAACTCTAATCCTCTCCCAATCTTCACGGCCAGTCTTTGGCTCATCTGAAGGTGCAGGAATAAAATTAGCAGTACATTTTGCACAGAAAACTCTTCCACAGATTCGGCAATGATGCCTGCGGTTGAATATTGTGAACTGGGAATCACACTCATAGCATACCCTACAGCTCTGGTCGGGCATCCAGAAGTCCCTAGACACATTTGGTGGCTCAGCCCTCCGTGGGATCCAGGATCTCACTACTTCAACAAGCTCAGATATTTTTTTGTCAGGGGTGCCCATTGAATCTGATTCCACCCGAGTCCATTCATCCTGAGTTACTCATCACCCATTCTTTTCTAAAACTCCATATATCTCGAGCCAAGAAGCTGTTTATATGCAGAAGAACCAATAAAATTACACTTTGTTATTACAGAAATTCAAAAGCAGGGGAAACCTCCACCTGATACTAAAACGGATGCAGCCCTAAAATTTAATGAAAGAATAACCACTTCACAGACGTCAATATGCTTCATGTAGAACCAGACCACAAATTAAGGCTGAATTAATAGTAGCACTGATATTACTATATCCAACTCTAGTAGCTCAAAATCTAACGTTCACGAAGAAAATTGTGACGGTAATCAAAATATAACGATTAAAGTCATTGAAGTGATGTTCCTATGGCAGTTTTATACTTTTATAGACAAGCAGCAACTTCAGAATGAGCAGCCACGACAGCACCATTTGAAACTGAGAAGCTGAAAATAGCTAGGAACCCAGGCGGGTGATTTCGTGAATTATTCAAATCCCCGAACTTCCTTAATTGATCAAACCCAAGATTTAAAGTACCTGAAATCAAAATGAACAGATAATATTTATTCGAATACCTGTCTTCCAATCACTACAATTAGCGCAAAGGGCCTTCGAAGATGTAATATAGGACCACGGGCCAGAGGCCAGGGGCCACCGGCCCACCGCCGCGGAAAAACCTCCACTCAGTTCAGAGAACTCCCAGTATGCGTGGTCTTAGTGAGCTGAATGCCTCAACTTCTAGCATAATCAGAAAGAGAGTAAAAATTTTCTTTTGATGTCAGATGCCAGAAAGGATCCCACAAACCATAGAAGCACAGAGCCTTCACCCGAAGCTCGTCGCCGAATTCCCCTCACACCAAATTAACCGTAAGCTCAAAGCATGCATGACAAGAAAAGTACTTCAAGGCATAAGCAGTCAATTCTAATTCTCAAATCCCAAGTACACACAGCCGCAACCAGATCTCCCACCTCCCCTCACCCCCCACACTCACAATAATAACAACAAGAATATAATAATTTTGAATGATAAAATACACTGCGAGCCCTTATTAAAAAAATCTCGTGTTGCTTGGCGCCACACCTTATCACGTGTTCATCCGACACTGCCCACCTCATGTTATCATTATTTTTATTTTCTTTGTTTGCAAACTATTTATGTTTGGGAGGATTGCGGTTAAAGACTAAAATAATAAATTATATATAGGTAAAGATCTTACATTTTTAAAATTATTATGCTGGATCAAGATTTTCTTAAAAAAATTTTTAAAAAAAATATAAGATAAATATTTTTTTTAACCACAACACGCACGCTTATTATACCATTCACAGTGATATATTCAATAGTTTTATATAGATGAGAATTTGAAACTTAATTCTCAAAAAATGCTCTATTTGGAAACATAATCGTGTTCGTCTTAATGCTGAATTTTATTTGTATGATTATTAAATTTCATGTGTGTAATATACTAAAGAAGTAACTATTTATCTCAGGAACATTCCAATCATCTGGTCAAAAAGGAACATTTCAATTATTACACATTATAATCTTTTTGGAGAAAAATTGATCTGCATAATAATCTGGGAAAAAAATAATAATGTCATGGTCTGCAAATACCCGATCATTCTGGTCATTATGCATATTTTTCCATTAGTATTTTGTTATATATTTAATTTCTGGAGCGATAAATGAGGGGAACTGTCCATGGCCACGCATCGAGTACCCGTAAATCTACCAGTTTCACCACCACATCTGGACTTCTGTGATTACTATTAACATCAAAATGGTTTTATTTTTTATCCGCCGTGTTACAATAGCGATTATACTTTCCTCTTCTTGTCACGAGAAAATAACCTACTTTCACTGAAATCGCATGCCATCATAAATGTTCATTGCAAAATCTCATTTCACAGAGGAGAGAGAAGTCGAAAAAAGTGAAGCGTGAAAAATCATACTTTTTAAAGCACCACGACAACAAATAATAATATTTTTTGAGGAAATATAAATCATCATTTTACTTTCTTTTTTTTAAGAAAAAGATAAAAGAGACGAAATTTGTTGTGTGAAATAGGTAGATTAATTTTACATGGAAGAAATAAAAGATTGCCCCATTCAGATTTCCGGGTGGAAGGGTAAAGCACCCAGCGCTCATAAACCAGGTCACGCAACCGCTTGGTAGTTTATCCGTGATCATCCCTCCGGAACGGCCCCGTGACTTGAAAGCTATCATTGCCCGTGCCCCGTAACAAAATTAATGCCGCAGGATAAATAAGTTAATGATTCTCAGTATTTATAAAATGACAATTTAACCATGACATGAGTTGGACTGAGGATAACACAGAAGCCTAAATATCAAAACTTCCAATCTGGGACAGACTGAAGAGGGCAGTATATATGGCTTATTACTGTGTTGATTGTTCCTCTAACAATCAGGAGGGAAAAAGACCGCATACAGTTGCATCAACAACATAAACCTGACGTTCTCATTCTTCATCACTGTTTGAGTTATATGCCCTTTGACCATGTTTATCGCCAGTGCCATTTGCAGTTCCATGCTTATTTTTTGTGTCTTGATCATCTTCATCTTCACTATACTCACTCTCATAGTCATCATCGTATTCTCCATCCTGGTCCTCCTCATCCTCCTCAACCCCATCCTCCACCGCAGGCCCTTCATCCGCCACAGCCAAACCCCTGGTGCCAGCCCGAGTTCGTTTCAAAATTTTGAGCTTTATATTTGTCCTTCTGTCACATCCTAACCAAGAGTCGCACAAACAATAGCAAGTTAAACCATAGTTACCCTCTGATGGGGCCTGGAACTTGCCCATTACCAATCTAGACCCTCCCTTCACCTTCTCAATAGCTTCTGAAACCGCCCTACTAGTCTCCTTCACATTTGCTCCCGAACCCTCCATTGATTCCTCGATTGCCTTGGATGCACCAGTAATGGCTGCAACTTCATCCATAAAACTGACCCTCTGAGAAAACCACACATTATTTGAAACAGAATCTGCAAGCAAAAACCAGAAGTTTTCCTCCTTGTGGAATGGGTAGTAAGGGGCATGCGGGAGAGCACCAATCAGACCATTACCCCGTTTAATATTTACCCATGCATGGATTGTAACAATGTCACCCTCTTGTATACCCTCTTCACCTTCAGTCTCACAAGTTGCCTCAATAGTTAAGTAAGGCATCATGCCCAACACCACCTCAATGTCCTGCACTTCAGCAGAAGCTAACCCAGCTGACTGAATAAGCAGGTCAGCTCGCTCCTGTGAGTTCATGTCCCGAAGTTCCTGAAATGTTCTCACCTTCTGCAGGTCAGGAAGGAAAATGTTTAGGACAAGATAACTGGAACAAATGGGAAATTCAAAATGTTCAATAGTCACTCTTCAACAACATTTCTACTCTTTCATCCAGTAGAATGGGAAATTTAGTGTAGTTGCGTGCCATTTTTCCAGAGCAAAAGACAGTTCTATTACTCCCTCTTTTTTTTTTAAGTCCCCTCTTTCCTTCTTTTTTTGCGTTTGTTTTTCTGGTGGTGGGAGGCATATTCCTGTAATTTTATGAGATTGATCACTCTACTCAACAATTAAAACCCTATCCAATACTTGATAAGGGCTAGCCAAACCCATGCAAATAATTTTCATTTCCACTCAGGAAAATTTTCAGAATTTGGACGTCATTGAGCGCAACTAATGATAATTGGGAACTGCATTAGGCTGAAAAGGCATGCAGATTATTTTGACTTACCTTGCGGGCTACCTTCTTAATAACAGTCTCACTTATATGTGGCAACTGCAGAAAGGGTGCCATGCCTTCAGGGAATCCACCAGTAGCCTTTCTCGCACTGAGGGGAACAGCCTACATAAGAGATCATAAGGCAGGAAGAACTATTTATTTCAATGGCTTTTTAAATATACAAAGGAGAAGGAAAATAATAATTGGGGATTGGGGATATCTATATTGAAATGATACATCAAACAGGGAAAACAATTAAAAGCTTACACAAGAACAAGAATGAGCACAATTTTATCCCCTATATCAGAAGTTTAAACCACAAAGACATCCACAGCCAAGGACATATCAATACGTACAAACTCTTCTCAAGAAAAACCAGAATGCTTTTCACTGCCATCTCTTTTAAAGAGAAGCCATCACGCCCATAGGCATCAGCATAAGTGAGTCCAAAGTTGAGTTCAGTAATCCAAGATCCATGATAATAGATAACAGAGAAGTTGAATTCACACATTCTGAAGGGAACAACATTATATCCATCTGACAAATGCGACAGACGAACATTCTCACCAGGAACTCAAGAAATTATATTGCCAATAGGGAATCATGAAACATGACCATGTGAACAGGTTGTTTAGAAGAGGTCATCAGTTTGTCAGCATGCACACATAAGCATGGAATAGAGATTGAAAGGTCACATCCACAGAACAATAGGATTTAAGCCTGAGAATAACCCACACAATGAGCCACAGTGAGACTAATCAGTGCCAGGCTAGCAGAAAAATCCTGGCACCATAGTAATTATCATTAGCTTGAACTTAGATTTATCACCTGAATAATACTTTGAGAAAGCTCAACAACACCAATTGCAGGCCTCAGCCATCCATGCCCCTGAGCATTGCGTGGTATAACTGCCATCTTTTACAGAAAGTAGAACATTGATTAATGTAGTGTTAAATGGAAAGATCACAGGTTCACAAGTATGAATAAAATAACAGCAAGATGTCATTATCACATTCTTCATATGAGAATGGCGGCAGGCAATCAAAACTTTCTGATGTCTAACACATGTTACACAACTTACACATACGATATGAATTACTCCACCTTTTATTAGAGGTGTTATATTGTAAATATCTAAGATTCTCTTGTCTTAGTTCTCTAAAATCTTTACATTTGCAATTTAGCATCAATCTATCGCAATCAGCATGATGCAAACAAGACAACAAAAATTTGCTCCAAGTTAACTCAAGTATGCTAATGTTAAAACCAAGCATCCAGGAAATCCACTGGGATCAGTTCAGTTATTAATTACGATTGGCTCATGTAAAATCGAACATTTTTGCATGACTGCATATTTTTCCTGAAGTTGCACACAGGAAACATATCCACAGTCCATATCTAGTCTATAAGAAAAGCTGGATTTTCATATGCTTTATGGTCCGCAAGACGGGTTCTATTATATTTTCCATTTTAAACAATGCATAAGTGCACGTTTGACATGTGCCCTGGACTTAACAAAGATATTAAAGAAAGCACCATTGGACACCGGGCACAAATGTTATGCAGAAGATCTTGATTCGCCATGTAACAAGTAAGGATTTAATGTTTCCACAGTTCTTTAGTCACGGAACCAGTGGATAATGATTAACGAGGAAAGCTCAGATTCAAAGTGAAAAGCAAGGTAAATAAAGCAAGAGAGCTCTAGGTCTTCTCAAAGATTAAAATTAGTTAGCCAAGTCACCTTCATTAACTCTTCAAGAAGACGAGGTGCCATTTCTAAAATTCGCCTGAAATCACCTTGCAAAGATGGAGACAACATTGCAAATTCACGAGTCAACTGAGCTTGAATCAACAGCTCAGTCTGCGAAAAAGAAAATGGCATAGTTGTGAGTACATAACGAATTAGAATAGGATGCTTTAACTGGATGGCTTCCATATAAGGTAATACCTTAACCAGTGCAGGATGCTGCTTCCAAAACTTAGCCTGCTCCTGCTTAATGTTCTTTAGGTCGAGATTCAACTCACTTCTTACCAACATAAAAAGCTTCTGAAGCGGTTCATCATCAGTCCTACGAACTGGAATTTCCATATATTCAGCTGCCTTTATGAAGACATCCATGACTTTGCTGTATGATATAGAAGCCACAAGAATTTAAAATTAGTTTTCGGATATTAGATCCACGTTGATATCAAATGATTTTTTTATTTTTTATTTTTTTTTTGGGTGGGTGTGGGGAGTGGTATCTGATTTATTGCACTATACAGCAAGGCACCCCTAATAAAGCCATTTTGACCAGTAATCTATAAGATCTATAAAATAATAAGATGATTGATTATTTACCTCGTTCTAATTCCAACAAGAAAATATTTAAATCCCAAGAATGTTGACATCACTTGCATTCTTAAGACTAAATTAAATGTGTCTAGGATAAAGAGGGTGCGAAATCCCATTTGGAGATGCATAAACCCAATTTCCCTAAATATCACATGGTAAATTTCCTCATTGAACTTCAAATTGAAACAAGATCATGTTAAACATACGCCAATATTCTATGCTTTTAAATCACGATATTCTTAGGATAACTGAAAGTGTCTTGGTCCTTTACATGTCCTCAATGAATCACCAAGGGAAGGGCGGAAAGATTATTAAAAAAGAAAAAAAAATCAGCTAGAACAAAGATAAACCATCAATCTACCTTGGAGCCAAAGAAGGCTTCATAAGATAATAGTAAGTGGACAGTGTCTGATGCATTACATAGTTTCCGGTATATTTTGATGATCTAGAGAGGTATATAACAGCAATAACCAAAGGCAAGAGAATGCAAACACCAACAATCCAAAGTAGCAGTATTCCACCAGATGCCCCATCAATATTTAGCAGGAACTGAGGGAGAGCTATACCCATTTGAAATCCCTGCAACAAAATTATCATCCATATTTCCAGAGCAAGGTTACAAGATAATTCTATTCCACCAAGGAAACAAACAAGGGAAACCACCAAGCATTTCACCTCTGACATCTGGTTTCATTACCTGTCTGCCATCAGGATGGCCATATTTTTCATAATTTTCACGTGCTATAGGATCCGTCAAAGCTTGATAAGCCTTGGCGATGTACTCTACAAAGTACTTGTGGGCCTCTGAAGTAAAAGGAGTGCAATACAAAACTCAGCGGTAATAATAACAAAAAGTACATTATCTTGCAAACATTAAAGCCAGAAACATGTATTAAACAACTGAAACACCTTCAACCTGGATCTGGGTTTTTATCAGGGTGATACTGAATAGAAAGCCTCCTATACTTTTTCTTTATTTCTGACTCCGCGGCTCCAGGCTCTAATTCAAGAATACTAAATGGATCAAAAACTTGAATCTGCCAAAAAAACCCATAAAAGAGGGGAGAAATCTCAGGGTGTGCAACGTTTGAACACTCACTCAATAGTAACAATATTGTGAATAAAAAATAATAGACCATGATATTATATCACGCAACAGACCAGAATGTGGCCTACTTCATCTCAAATGTTAATTGTTTACCTCTCCACTTATATTTTTTATGTAATAAACCAGAACAATCATGACCACCCAGAGAAGTAGTAATGTCAGGTTACTACATGTAGAGACATTTGAAATCTGCAAAATTGAAGGGTAAAGAAAGAAGAGTAAGATGGACCATTGTTAAGATTACTGTTGAAACCACAGGAAATTATGTAATCATAAAGTATAAACCCACCCGCTTAAATATTGATCTCCGGTATTTTCCTGATCGCGAGCACTCAGAACACTGACAGTGGATACTTTTTGATTTCTTAGTAGCAGCACGACATAACTTTGTAATTGTATAAGGCACAATGGGAAGGGCCATTATTGTCAATATGAATATTGGGAACAATGCACTGTTCTCCTCTGATGCTGCCATTTCGACCTTCTGAGTTCAACAACTCGTATACAGTTATTAGGCCTGCAACGAATACTCTTGTTAGAAGGTTGTGTTTTAAATCTGATTTTTATCATCCACTTGAAAGATCAAAAGCTTTAACATTTGGAGTGGGATAATGAAATAAAGAAATACGAGGATTGGAATCACCATGCGCCTGTACATGGTGGCAATAGGAATTGCAAGAACTTGAATTGTATCCCTTTTCTCGATGCAGGGGTAAGGGGTATATGTTTAATCCGTGTCCGGTGTCCCCCATGGGAATGGAAAACAGTTTCCATGCAAACATATAAAAAATATTGTAAAAGAGAATAGAAAATCATCAACTTTAAATCGAAATGTCACCACCAATTCCTTTTGCCATAAGGTTGAGAAAGTCAACCGTGGAATTTCATTCATTTGTGCCAGAAGAAAATGTTAGAATCAGAAGCAACGAAGGCCATGACCTCATTAAACTTCGAAAAAATTTCATGAAGATACACAAAGAACGACAAACACAACACAATCTGAACCACAATCACTTTTAGACCATAAAATTCAACAGAAAGAAGTTCAAATAAATCAATGAAACCCGAAAAGGAGATCCAGATTATGCCAAATCAGAACCCTCAAAACAAAGCAGTGAAGAGCGAAATTGCGAATAAGCCGGTACAAAGGAGATAAATAGATTTGTGCCAAGAATTCGGTGTCAGGAAATATCAGCATTCTATAGAGCTAAAGCTAATAGAACGCTTATGAATTAACAGTAAGGTTAGATGGAGGTGGTTGCATGCAGTTCAGAAAATAGAGAGGAATCTGAGGAAAAGGAAGCCATCACCTCACTCGTCTCGGAAGTCAGATCGCAGAAAACGAGTAGAGACTGCCGGGAACCGAAGCTTGCCTTCAGTTCTGCCAATTGATGGAGATATAAAAGCTCTTCGTCGTTCGTGGGTTAAATTATTTCCTTTTTTTTTTTTTAGGGTTTTCCTTTTTAATGAGAATAAAAAATTATATCTTTATTACCCTTCTTGTTCTTATTAATTAATTAATATAGTAGTGTTGTATAGATAAATAATTTCTTCAATTGTAAATAATTGCACAATAAACATTAAAAAGAATGGTAGTACACTGATGTTATTGTGACATCATATAAACTTTATTCATGTCAAATATAATAAAGTTAAATACTACTCCGGTCCTAATTATAAGAGCCAGTTGATTAATTTGAAAAGACTAAGAAAGTAAGTTGAGTTAGTTATTTATCCTAAATAGGTGTTATCTTTTCTAAAATATCCTTACTAATCAAATATATTAACTAGAACTATAATTATTAGAAGGATTATCTTAGAAAAAATTGAGTAAATATGAGAGACAAAGTAGATTGGGTTCTTATATTTAGAACCAAAATAAAAGTCAAATAAGGTTTTATATTAAGGACCAGAGGTAGTAGATTAAAATGCAATAATGTTCTTATATTTTAGGAAAAGTGTCAAATAAAACTTTAAACTTTTTTTTTAACCAAAAAATAAGACTTTAAAATTGAAGAATGACATAATGATGTGATAAATTTGTATACTTTAGAAAAAATAACACAAAAAAGTTTTGACTGCATAGTCAAACATATATTTCTTGATAAAATAATGCAAAATAATATACTCTATGTTATGAAATTAACTAACAATGAAAGTAAATTGGAGAAGAGAAGTAGACAAGAAAATGAGAGAATGATATTGTATTCCTTCACTTGCATCACAATACAATGGCATGCCTTATTTATAGGCATAGTCTTACACATAAGTTACATTTGTACTTAAATGATAGATAGTGGACAATAAACCACACGAATATGAGTGGGAGGAGTTACAAGATTAAAGGCATGGTGGAAAGGTAATGGAGTAGTGGAAGATTAATGCGTAGTGAAAGTAGTGGGAGTTGATGATGAAGTTGAGAGGAAGAGGAAGAAGAGGAGATGGACATCCACATGTTATAATATTTATAACACTCCCCCTTGGATATCCATTATATAAGATATGTGCATTATTAAAATACTTCAACTAGAAAAAACCCTGTGGGATAAAAACCTAGTTGAAGAAAAAGAGTACACATTCACTGATAGACTATTCGATGCTGCCTCATTAAAAACCTTGCTAGAAAACCCAGTGGAAAAAAAACCATAGGAAAAAGAGTACATCGTGTATTAACTCTCCCTCTTGATAACATCAATTGATATCCCTGAGTTTGTGACATCCGATATCATAAACAAACTTTTCAAATATTGTAATAGGAAGTGACTTGGTGAACAAATCTGCTAGATTTTTATTTGAACAAATTTGCTAGATATATATTTAATCATCTTTTGGATATTGTGAGATAAATACTCTATTTGGAATTACCATTATGTGAATCAGAAAAGAATCTAAAATTCTATTCCAATGTCTTTGGTGAATAACTATATCTTACCAATAAGTTAACAGCAAATGATATAGATTATCAAATTGTGAGACAATTTTGCCATGCCATCTGTTACAACCACAAGATGGTCTGTTATCAAATAATCATCAAAACGTGATGTGGCTTCTGGCCATCTAATCACAAAATCAAGAATATAATGGCTATTAGCCATTCATTTATATGTTTAATATTTTCTTTCTAAGATAACAATTAACTAATATCAGAGATGATATGATGAAAATAAACCTCATAGCAAATCAATGAGTATAAGGATAGTAGAATCATACAAATATAAGAAAAGTAAGAAATAAAAAAAATATGATAAATAAAATATTCGGCTACCAATAAATCAATACGGTTAATATGCAAAACCACCATTTCCTCTAAATAAATTGGAGAAATCTTACCAAACTGTTTAGATCAAACTATCTTCATTCAACGAACAAAACCTCAACGTGTATCAACTAGGAGCCATGAACTCTGATGGTAGAGTATCGTGCTAATAACGTGTTATGAAATTAACCAACAATAAAAGTAGATTGGAGAAGAGAAGTAGACAAGAAAATGAGAGAATGATATTGTATGCTTTCACTTGCTTTACTTGCATCACAATACAATGGCATGCTTTATTTATAGGCATAGTCTTACATAAGTTACATTTGTACTTAAATGATAAATAGTGGACAATAAACCACACGAATATGAGTGGGAGGAGTTACAAGATTAAAGGCATGGTGGAAAGGTAATGGAGTAGTGGAAGATTAATGCCTAGTGAAAGTAGTGGGAGTTGATGATGAATTTGAGAGGAAGAGGAAGAGGAATAAGAGAAGATGGACATCCACATGTTATAATATTTATAACACTCTATAAGTTAAGTTTTGACTGCAGATTATTTACCACTTTTATTTATCTATTAATTACATTTCATTTTGAAGAAGAATGTCACTATTTAATTCCTTCCTCATTTCTTCTCCATTTATTTTTTTTACTATTAGATTAACATCTAATGGTTAAGATTTAATATATTATAAAAATATTATTATAATATTAATTAAATAAAAAATATGTATAAGTAGTCAGAAATTAATATCCATGCATTACTTCTATATATTTTTATTAAAATATTTTATATTTTGTTATTTTTTATTTCGTGCCTTTTAATAATAACAATAATAATAATAATATCATAGTATTTATTTATATATAGGTTAAAGTTATTTATATATATTTTATTGTTTAATATCATAATAATATTTTTATAATGTAATATATTAAATCTCAACCATTGAATATTAATTCAATAGTAGAGCTAATAAATGGAGGAGAGTGGAGAGAAAGCTAAACGAAGACATCCTTTTCTGATTTTATTAACTATTTGCTATAATAATTTACTATCAATACTTATGTTTTTTGTAACATCAGTTATTTCCAACCTGTTAGTAACATTTTTAAACTCCAAATTTAATAATACTAACCATGGTAGAAAAGAATCTTAGTATAATATTTGAAAAGGCTACCATGGTTATAAAAAGAAATTTGATTCGTCAAAAATGTTAATCATGATAGAAAAGACTTGAACTAATTATTCAAAATGTCTATCGTGATTATAAGAGTTTTACTAAGCAGATTGTATGAAAACCGTAATTAATAATATTTCATAATAACTGGGCCTTGGGCTTTGCAAAGCCCAGCACGTCACAATTCATCTCTAAGCCCATAACATGATATTTTTTAAATAAAATTTGTCCAAACCAATAGTAATCAACTACTTTCAAAAGTTATTGTGGGTTCACAACTTACAGACCCAGGCAACCCAGCAACAAAAGTAACTAGGACCATAAGTCTCAATTAAATCAGAGTATGCAAAAAGAGCTATATGTGACAATATACAATACTCATCACATGACAAAAAGGAGGCTATACAAGATAAACTTGATAGTTAAGCCTTCGCTGCCTTCCTTGATGGACCAACCCTAGAGCTATTATCTGAAAATGTTAAATCACGGAGTGAGACAAAAGTCTCAGTAACCAACAATCCTACTCATTAGGCATACAAGTAAGTGTTTGAGAAGTGTCAAGTCGAACAGTTACTAAAATCATAACATTCATAATTGTCACATGGTTATATATATATATATATATATATGCATATCAAAATATAATATCTCACTCTCAATTCCACCTTATTTTCTCACACCTTATTTCTTCTGACTGAACCCATGGGCTAGTGCTGTCCCATGTAACTGGTAGTTCAACATAATAAGCTCACCGATCAAGTGATGTGAACAGGCCAAAATCCACAAAGCACAAGATCGGACCATGGGTTCCCCTTCTGGTCCACTGGCAGGGTGTCATACGCCCTACAACGCATGAAGGGCCAAATGATCAACCAGTGTACATCTGGCGTCCTCCTACCTTATTACCTCTATAATATGTACAAAATTCACCCCCTTATCCTCCCTATAATATGTCTCCCACCAATCAACGTTCAACATCCCCTTTCATATTTATACTCATGAGATTTATAAAATAATCATTTACTAATAACATAATAACTTTCACATCTATCAAAATCGAGATTTCAAAATTTCAATAATCAACATCAACCTTGAAAACCATTTCTCAATAAATTCTTATTCTACATGACAAATTTATAAATTCATAATTTCATAACTATTTTTCAATAACATAAAGTATCTCAAGGCAATTTCAATAATAATGCCTTTCACTGCTCAAATCATAATCAAATGGCATTTCAAGAATCTCATATAATTCGATATCACTCACAAACATCATACAAACATACATAACAAGTGGAAAGTGGTTATCTTTTGCCAAGGCTATAAAAAGAATTACCACAAGGTCAACCCCGTGCTCAAACCAATAATTCAATAATTAATTTACACAATTAATATAACCACAAATTAATATAATCACATATTAATATAAGCTAATTAATTAAGCTTATATATATAGTTAAATTTCTAATTTAATAATTTTTATTCTAAAATCCCACAACTATTGTAACCCAAAATTAAGTATTTTAGAATTAACTTATAAATTTTCCTAACAAGCTAAAATATTCATTTCCATTCTCTAGATTATTCACTTTAATAAAAAGAATTCTCCAAATTCTCAAATATGAAATTATTATATTTTAAATTCAAAAAAATTCTATTTAAAGTTTAAACCTCAAAATAAAATTATCAAAAATTCAATAGTAACTCAAATATTTATAAATAAATAATATACTCAAAATTTCTAATAGTATAACTATTATATTTCTTTTTCTTCACAAATAATAAACTCTCTTAGCTGAAATAATTATTTTAAAACCTCCAGTCATCCAATAAATAAAATTAAACCGCTTAAAATCTTAATAATATGTCAAACAACTCAAATAAATTATTTAACATAATTTTAATCTGTACAAATATGATATATCTCATAAATAACAAATTTTTCAACTAAATAAATTAATTTAAATACTAAAAACCGACAAATGAACAAATTTAAACAGATAGAAATGATCTACTATAATAGATCTATAATATTATGGTTAACACTCATCAAAACTCAAAACTTATCCCATATATAAGTCTTAAAATTTTCTCTAATTGCTATAGTAGTACTATCATTACAAAGCTTAGAATATATAGGAAATATTCATGAAGAAAGTTTGATAAAAAGAAATAATTTTGTGTACCTAAATGATTCCCAAAACTTATCCTCTGCTTTACAAGGACCGCAGCTCTGCTCGTTCTCTTCCTCTCTCGCTCTCTTCCTCTCTTTCCCTCTCTCTTTCTCTGCCTCGCTCTCTTTCTTATCCTATCCCCTCCTCATTTATACACTTTTCTTCAACTGCCTCCTCCTCATTTTTTCTTCTTGTGCAATTAATACGCCTCTCTCCCCAATTTTCTTCTTCATCATTTAATCCCCCCTTTTCCACGGTCGGTGGAAAAAGTTGGGTGGGATTTTTTTTAATTATTTAATAATAAAATACTATTAAAATATTTTTTTTGCACAAATCATAAAATAAAAAATTTAGGATATTACATTTTTGAAATTTCAAACTTATTAAAACAAATGAAACTTCTCCTTCGCCCTATTTATACTTTTTGTTTAACTTTTACCGTAAATAATTAAAAAGGTACAACGAATAGCTAAACAAAAAATACAAATAACATGTAGTTAAGGCATAATAGTAGGGAAGTAGATCTGGTCTTAAATATAACGTATCAATTTATTTTATCTCTCTAATATATAATTCATTCTTTAAAGTATTCTTATTGAATATTGATTGCATATATTAAAAGAGTTTTTATCCACAATGATCATGATTAAAAAAATAATTTAGAAAAATCAACTATATTTATTACGGATAACTAAATTTACTAATTTTTTTAATCTATTTAAATTAGTTAAGTAGTTCTCATGTTAAAGACAGAAAAAAATATATTAATATGTATTGTTAAGGACACCTCAATGGGACTGGCAGCTTGACAAGAAGAGATGTGAATTCTTTTACTTGAAAAAAAAATATATTAATGTCATTTCAGTTTTCTTGACTCAATTTTAATATCAAATTTTACTGAGATCATGAAAATTCATCACATTACTCTACTATTTGTTACAAATAACTAAATTTACTAATTTTTTAAATCTATTTAAATTTAAATTAATTAGGTAGTTTTTATATTAGGTAGTTCTTATAATAAAAAACAGAAAATAATATATTAATATGTATTGTCAAGGACACCTCAACAGGATCGATAGCTTGACAATAAGCTGTGAATTCTTTTATCTGAAAAAAAAATATATTAATGGCATTTCAGTTTTCTTGGCCGAATTTCAATATGAAATTTTAATGGGATCATGAAAATTCATCACATTACTCTATTATTAGAGTCAACGTCTAGTATCTTTTAATATAAATTTCGTTGTTAAAAATATATTTTAAAACTGACTTTGTGAACCTTAACAGTAAAATAACAGATGTTAACTGCGTTATGCCAAATATTCCTTTTGATAACTTTATGTATATTTTTGTATCCAGTAAACTCTATGGTACTTAGTATCCCCTTGAGAGGTAAACTTTACTGTCAAAAATTCCAACTTAATCCTTTAAAAAAAATATAATAACTTTATCACAGAACACCACCACCCAAACCTCACCTAGTGTTCCAGCAATGAGAAAACATACCGCAGCCAGAGTTAGATACTGTTTGACCCAACCTAGCCTGTCAATGTGTGATTACCTTTTTCTCCCTAGGAGAAGTGGCGGGCAACAGTTGAACAGAAGTATATAGAAACAAGCAACCTTAAGCCACAACATTGTAGACACTATACCCAAGATCACCTCAACTGTTATTAGAGTAGCTATTTTGGTGTCAAAGCAGGCATAAATTCCATCCATGAAGGATGGGAGAGGAGGTAGTAAACTAGCTAGCAGTCTTCTATATTTACATATGAACTCCTCACAGGCAAAATCACAGATTACTGCATAGCATAGCTTGCTCCAAGCGTCGCTAGCGTCTACAAGTATGGCAATAATGGGAATTATCTCTTGAAATCGTCCCGCAGTTATAGCAGAAGGCAATTCCACACCTGCAACACGATTTTACAAATATACAAAAGAGTCATAGAGGAATTCGTATGGCATAGATATGAAACCATAATAACAATAATAGAACCCCCCGATTCCCAAGCATTGAGGTAAGTAATAATCTAACTTGTAAATACAGACGCTTTTTTAGGAGATCTCGCTAGCTGAAATTTCTGACAGGCAAATTAGGCCACGCTAAAATGATAATGGAGTAAACTAAAGCCTTCTTGCCCTGTCTATAACTTTAAAACAGAACCAGCTTCTCGCTAGATCACAGCATAACTAAAAGAATTCAGTTTATGTCACAGAGATGAAGATACAAACACATCCTGATCTGCAACGAGATATTTATAAAGAAATGAGGGCAGTGATTCCAAACCGCATGATATGTACATCGATATCTATCTATATATATTATAAAATTTATAAGAAACCTGCATCATTCATCTGCAACAACTGAAGTCGCAAGAACTGAATTGAACAACAAGGAAACGTGGTTACTCGAAAGAAAAGCTAACCTGCATTTCATATAGAGACACCCAGAGGACTTTTCGACGTAGAACCTACAGTGGGGACACCTCCTCCACTTATGGTTCTGAGCAAGTTGCATCAGCATTATATCTTCCTCCTCTCTCTCGTCCTTGCCCAATTTCTGAAACTCATCGCAATCAATTCCTGAATGCCACGGCACCATACACTTGGCACAGAAGAGTCTCCCACAGTTCGGACACTCCGACTCTGTGATAGTCCTTTCTCCTCCATCATCAATGAGCAGCGCAGAACAGTCTTTATATGGGCAGTAAAACTTCTCTTCCGCCGGTATGACAGCCTCACACAAGGCATCACCCCACCTATTGAACACTTCCGGAGGAAGAATCCCGCGGCAATCCTCAGGCTCCAACAGTCCTCCACACGCTGGCACTGGACATCTTATGTTCACAACATTTTCTTGTAGCTTTGTTGCGACATACATAATCACACAGCCTATACAGTAAGCGTGAGAGCAACCACTGATGCTAAACGACTCGTTGGCAGTCTTGGCATCAGCACAGATTTCGCAAACAAATGGTTGAGAACTGGAAGATTCCCCTGTTTCAAAAGTGGGAACAGTTGGATCCCTGGACTTCCTTCGTTTCCCGAAAGGAGTGTTTTTAGGCTGAAACCTAAGAATTCTCACCTCGTCATCGTCATCGCCGTCGGAAAGGTCGATGAAGGTTTTCAGGGAAGGCTTTGCTTTACCTAGAGAAGCCGTGATCGAGAGGTGGAGGTCTCGATCGTGGGTGTACTGCTCGACAGAGATTGCATTGGATTTGCTTGTGCCCTTATCCCAGATGGGTGTGCAATTGAAAGCTTCCACGTCCACTGCTTCAATCAAAGGGATTGCCATATTCTCCACCAATTTTGGCTTCTTGCTGGATCTTCTTCCGCGACTGACTGGGGCCTCAAAATTCATCGGAGGGATGATCTTATAAATTCCCAGTTGTTGGCGCTTCGAAGTCTGGACCGTCTGATTCTTGAGAAAGGAAAGCGACTATTTTTGTTGATCGTCCACCATTAAATTAAAATCCCAAAATTTCGCGATATGATCATGCACTGGAATTCCAGAGAATCGGTTTCAACGTTCTAATTTTTTCGAAGTAGGTCACTCTCTCGCCCCTTCTTTGACAGAGGACGAGAAGCAGGTATCTTCTGCTCTTTCCACTTCGCTTGTTTAACGTTTTAGATGCAAGTTTAGTCAGCTCCAAGTGTCCGTAAGGCATGATCCGAAATCCGAATAAAACGTTGGCCAAAAAAAAAAAACAAAAAGAAAGAAGAGAAAATAAAAAGAAAGAAATCCGAATAAGATGTTCAGGGCGTGATGCATTTATATTCTTAAGGGGGCCTTATTCCTTCACTGGCACGCAACAGTCGGCTCACCTGACGCACCCTCGGTGATAGTAGAAAATTGTAACATTTTTTTCTCCAACAGAACTCTAATACATTAAAAATAGTAATTGTAATATTATGTTATAATAACCATAATAATAAATATGATTAGATCAATCTAAGTGAAATAAATAGCTTGGCTAAACCGAAAAAAAAAACTCAAAACCAATCATGATCAAATAGGATTCCCGCTGAATAAAATAACTTGATGGACGAATTAATTAATCTTAAACTGACATGACATAAATAAATAATTTTCTCTAGCCACAATTTGGTTAGAATTAGAATGTTTATCTAATTCATAAGAAAAATATTTAGATGATATTATAGGAAAATTCTTTTCTCTGCGCCCGCAAAGATTTTCCTTCTTTTATGGGGGGAAAACTCAGCGTAGGATGAAGAGTTATTAATACTCTTATAATCCTATATTATGCATACTCTATCAAGTAATCACGAAAAGTCAGGTAAAAAAAAAAAGGTAATCACGAAAAGAGAGAGTGTGAAAAAGGAAATACTTTAGCAAGTAATACGTGCTCATTTAAAAGATAAAATTCTAAAATAATTATTAATTTCTTTAATTTGAAATGATTTTATAAAAATCCATTAATGTCTAATAGGAAAACTTAAAGGCTAGTTAAAGTGGTCTATTGTGTAGAAAATTTATAAGTGTATATTATTTTGTATTTAGTTGTAATTATAAAAATAATAATTTGAGTAAAATACTCCGAACACCCTTCTATTCTATTTTAATTACATAGTTCTCTCTTCATTTTGAAAATATATATTTTAGCCTAAACTATTATTACCGTTAAAAAATATTTTGAAAATTCTTTAAATACATTTTTTTAATTAAAAACTATATCAGAAAAATACATTGTTTACTAATTTACTTTTCATTATATTAACCTTTAATTTATTTTTTAACATTAATATTGATTAATAACCTATTTAATATTTTTACTAAATTTACTAAATTAAGATATAACTTTATAATTTAATTGAAAAACTATGTATACGATTGCAGGTAAAATATATATTTTAAAAAATTGCATCGCAAGTAAGTTTTAATAAATAAACGAAATTAAACATTTAAAATTACTGTCAAATAAGAATTTGTATTTATAAAATTAATTAAATTTGTAATATGGAGTCGATTTAATAGTATAACAAAAAAATTTTAAATATGTATTAAAAATATTTTTTAATTTTACATAAAGATATGTCATATGTAATTAATTAAATGATAATTATTAAGTATTAAGTAATATCTGTATGTATGGAGAGGTATTTTGGTCAAAATAATGGACCAATATTATGATTTAACAGTCAACTAACGATTGAGTGGATGAAAGTTAAATCTTAAAATTAGAAGAGAGGTTTAGAACCTTTTTTTTTTGTGAAAGAAGTTTATAACTTTATGCAACATGTATTTTGATTTTAAGAAAGATCCATATGAGTTTTCAAAGTCAAAGAGAAATCTCTGTAATTTAGATTAAATAGAAGCGAGATTGATGTATTTTACTCTAATAATATATCATCGCCAGATTTTATGATATTTTCATATATTGTATTATAAACAGTGATTTATTATCTAATAATTTTAAATTGATATGATATCTCTGTATATTTATGTATTTTTATAAATATTGTCTCTTATGAGAACTTTTAGAAGCTACTTAAAGTAGTTTTTTCAAAATAACTAAAAATACATTTGTTTATATTCTGATCATTTTTAAAAAATTATAAAAAAATAATTTCCGAAAAAATCTATGGAAAACTGTAAATAAAACGGGCCTAAATATACAGTGGCCATTGTTTCCGCTGGTGTCCTTCTACTCTTTCATAAATCCATTGAATTTAATACGTGAGGCTCAGCCCCGCGTAACGTGTATTGCTCATAACCAACCAAAGCTTAATTTGTTACTGGATTGTGGAAAACATAAAATTCAGGGGAATTATGAAGAACGTTTTCACCTATAGTATAACAGAGTTAACTTTGCACGTAGCTAAATTAACAAAGAAAAATCTGAAAAAAAATACTCTTCCGATCTTTAATATAGGATCTAATTATTGAGTTGGTTTTGGTCCTAAATATAAGACTCATTTCTCATATTTATCAATTTTCTCTAAATTACCCCTATAGATACTCCCTCAACCATAATCAAGTAGAAGAGGGAGAGGGGGTATTAAGAAAAATGATTATGGTGTTTTAGGAAAAATGTGTTACTTTTCTTATAATTAACTAACTTACCTAACTTCCTTAATCTAATCAAATTAGTTAAATGGGTCTTATATTAAGGACCGGATGAGTATCATATTGTCAAAGCAATTTTCTTTGTGACACAAGAAGCTCCTGTGGTCGATGGTCAGCCTCACAATGGACTTGGTCACGTCCTTTATGAGATGAGGCCATGTCTGTGTGGAATGAGCTATTGACTCACCAATTCAAAATACTCTTTGGACGGTTGCACTACTGTATGGCTCTTTTAAACAGGTAAATCTGATTAGTGTTCATGTTATCATGTGCTGCAATGCTTTCTTCCCGATATTTTCCCGTTATATTTGTCCTGTATGATATTTGCTTCTATCAGTTCAGTATCATTTTTAAACTACTTGCCATATCTGTTGGCGGATTGATTGATTTGTGAGAATCAAGCTTATTTACTAATAGTAGTTTGCTTTGTGAATTGAAGTTGTTGTGTGATGTCGCGCTTGAATATCTGATTTCTAGGTGGTGGTTATGTTGCCTCTATCAGTATGTTTTGATTCCCCCAGAACACAACGAACGTGTTTTTAAATGATGAAGAAGGAGCTTAGTAATGATTAATTACGCTTTGGTTGTGCCCGCCGGCCGGGAAATACGAAAAAGGATCAGCCGCCAACCCACGGGTGCAAGAGAGGCTGAAAGTACGTAGACAAACACCAACCCATCCATCACTACGAGGATAGCAAACGCGCGTCCGTTTATTAATCTGGATGGGTTTGGCGCTCCGGAGTAGACATTATTTATAGTATCCCAAGGCGGCTTAGGCCTTTAGGGTCATAGCCAGGCAGGCCACATATCGCACGTTTTAATATCGTGATGGGTAGATGAGGAGGCCCTTTGTGATGCATGATTTGTTTGGTCGCATTAAAGACTTTTTTTTTTTGTTTGGGGGGGGGGGGAGGGGGAGGACGGATGGGAGCCATTAATTGTATATACTGACGAGGAAGGGAGGCTCATAAATGGGATGCCTGCAGATTCCCAGAAATAAGAAATAAAGGAAAAGGTAGCTCTGTTGATAATGAAGCGCAGCAAACCTGGTTGAATATGACACTGCCTTATCACTCACTGTCATTATCCATCGACCCCTCTTCTTAAACGCAACATCATTTCTCACTTATCCACTACCTGCTTTTCATTCTCATCTGCTCACCTCTATATATAATTAAACTTTACGCCTCATGCGATGCCCATCTGCGTATCAAACCAGTATTACAAGACACACGTGTACGTCAACATTCAATTATACAAGTATTCTACATCCGTCCCATAAGGCCATCATTATAATTAACTATTTAAAACGTACGACATGCATCAGACTTACTCATACGGGGTATTGCTGCATGACAAGATATTTAAACCTGAGGGGTGATTCAGACAGACACGCCAACAGCTTAGAGCTCAAATCACACGACACATACATCCATCTTTTGTAGATGAGATTGTAAGCTCTGCGTCTTAAGTGACTGAAATAAAGGAGTGTGTGCGGGGACAGGGAGGTTTGATTGTCCCAGCAGTAAATATAAAAAGAATGGTTGTTCATCAGACTGCTCAGGAAAATATCTGGAAAAGGAGGAGACGGAACGCGGAGAGAGAAGCAGATGGATGTGGGAATGGTGAGGAAAAGAAAGGGGAGGGAGCACCTTGGATTCGAGATATTTAACATCACGTGACTTTGTCTCATGTGAGAGTTGATTTGTGAGCAAGTGAAAATCAGTGGGATGGGTGGGGTGAGGCATCCAATCTAATCCAACTCAGCTCCTAACAGAGTATGAGGCAGCCACGCTTTGAGTGCAAGACAAGTCTATTCTGCCCAATCAAATATCAAATTACTTGCCATATTATTGCAATGAGCCCACCCACCCCCCAAATCCATACATATATGTGTATTCTCCATTTATTACTTGGAGTGGTTTGGATAGAAAGAAAACCATACTTTTAAAAGTACTTTTATAGTATATGAAGTAAATATGTGTAGAAATTTGTCTCAATTTACAAAAAGGTGTTTCTGAAAAGTATTTTTGGCTAACCAAACACACCTTTAGAATCACCCCACCTTTCCCCGTTTTTCCCCCCTTTAACATAAATAATATATCTTGCTTCCCATTGCTTGATTCGTACGCGGACCTGCCCATTGTTTCAAGTTTTGGTTCTGCTTAATTAAGCATTGTAGCGCTCGAAACCTTTGACGTAGGCAGAGACAATAGTGTGAGGAGCTTGATGGAGAAATAGAGAATGCAAGCGCTTGTGTTTGAATACACGAAGGAGTGAAGTCCAGATAGAGGGAATGCTAGAGATGCCTGAGGCTGTGCTTGTTTCTGATCCCAATTCCCAGGACAGGGCAAGGCAAGCTCTTCCTTCCTGCTGGCCTAACACGTGATTTTAACTTTGTTTTAGTAATGGGAAAAAAAAAGTTCCGAGAAGAAGAAAGGCCGTGTCCCTAGCCCACATCACGTGCGCGCCTTCATTACCTGACCTGACCTGACCTCGGTCCCCTAGACCCCTACCCCCGAAAAAAAGCCTAGATATTTTTATCCGCTGCTTAATTTGAATTAATCCCATGTGACTCCACACCACACGTACAGTTCAGAGCCCGGCCCACAAGGTTCACCAAATCGTTGGGTTCAGTTTTATAAATCAGATGATCATAGAATCAAAGCCCCGGTGTTGATTACTGCATTGCATTGCATCTTTCTCTGCAAGCCCCGTCCCATTCTACTTCTACAATATAATCTACAAATAAAGCATCCATAGGTAGAGGTCGCAGTATTCAAAAGCCTGAGCAGAAGGATGCTGCCCAGGCACTTGCGCCTCTCATAAACAGTGCTGGTGGAATACAAATGATTGAAGTACGAACAAGCTAAGGTTAATGAGTTGAATATAATCAACAAGTGGATCAACACAACATATGTGCGTCTAATTCGGATTATATATATATATATTTCAGGTAATGCTTGACGACGGCACTATCCTCAACACGAACTCATCGACAATCAGCACTGCACTGCATCTTGCCAATATTTAATTAGAGAGAGAGAGAGTGAAAACTGAAAAGAACAGAGGAACCACCACGGGAAGGTTGGGACTTGGGAGCAACTGACAAGGAGTCTTCTCTGACAATAAAGGCCAAAGCTGCCAATCACGAGAGCCTTTCTTTACCTTTACCTCTCACCTCATCTTCTTCTTTACTACTCCTATCTAAAAATCCACGTCTGCATGACGAGGCAGGAGGCACCCACCCTTCAAATATCTATTTATTCACTCTTCGCTTCTCTTCATTATCCGCTACCCCAACAACGACACTCAACTCTGAAAAATCAATTCCATGATACCTAGATTCCTAACAAATGACTTTTCCATAATTATAGATAAGGTATTAAATTTAAAATATAGCTCATTTTCTAGTTATCTTAAATTAATATATAGTCGCGACTTCATTCTTCAAGAATTCCTATTTTTTGAAACACAACCCTCCTCCTCCAAGTACAAACCAATAGACACAAACTGCGGGAAGCAGGCAGGGCCGTGGCTGTCGGTAGGTGACGCTAGAAAGTCTTTGGTTGTGAGGATGATGGCGGCCGCAGTTCATCCGCACGCTGAAGCCCATGCCGGCCACCGTATATATACAGACTCTGCCCAACCCCTCCGCCCTCCTCCTTTCTCATATTGGCCGCCAAATTAAATTATGTAAATTCCTATACTGTCTTGATCAATAAGAAATACACAATATTAGGCAACCCCTTCATTTTCTAGCACGCCAATATCCGCGCATTATTTTTTTTCCCCATTAACTGAATAATAAAATCATGCTCCTCTCGCGAGTTATTGGCGCTAATTTTACGTTCCGCAATCACCAAATAAATCCTGTCGGGTGAAGTAGACAGAAGGGAAACAAGAAAAATATTGGGCATGCTTGTTTCTGTTTTTTTTAATTTTTTTCTCAGAACATTTTATAAAATTGTTTTTCAAAACAAGTTTTGAAAAAAAATACAAAAGTATGTTTGGAAAATTGTTCTAAAAAATTAAATTTAAGAATAAACACATTAAGATCTAATAGTGAAACTTTGATGATAACTTATGCCCTTAAATAAAGAAATAGCCTTTTGAACAGAGAAGAAAAGGTTCCAGAAATAAAAAACAAAAACAAAAAACTACAAAAAATGGTTTTGATTTTTTAGTTTTTAAAACAGATTCCTTTTTTTTTTTGTTTTTAAAAACAAAAAAAATTGTTCTCAATTGCATTGTATTTTTACCGCCAGTGAATCTCCCGCGGATCTCTATCCCCACTGCTTTTTGACATACGTTGCTGGTAGCATTTCACTTCTGTTTGGCGCTCCCGCTCTATAAATGCCCCCACCCTTTGCCTCTATTTTCATTCATTCACTCACTTCTCCTTCCCCGCCTCTATTCTGCGTTTATTCTGATTCTGTATGTATTCTTTTCCTTTCTTTTCTTCTGGCTCTTTATTTTTCATCTTCCCCGCCTGTTCCCCCTCCCAAACTTTTTTTTCCTCCTGCTCTTCTCGCTTGTTTTCTTCATCACTTCATCTTCTTTATGCTTAACGCTGCCGTGGCAACTTCCAGTCTGAAATATCTGGCTTTGTCTGCCAAGTCATTTATGGTCACCATTGGATCAGTGTCTGAACTTATCCTGCCGTTCTTGCATTTGGATTCATTTTTACTCCACGAGTTAACTCTGTTTACGGAACGAGGCTCTGTTGGGTCGTTTAATTCATCCCAACCTCTTTCTGGAAGAAAGAGCTGGTTTTTTTTTTTTGGCGTTAAAAGATCAAAACTCTGTGCTGCTTTCCTCCCTAAATCCGGCCTAGACTAATAAACTCATTATAGAAAAAATGTCTTTGTCTGAAGACTCCCGAAGCTCGCTCGTTATTAAAGTGATTTACGCCTGCTTAACATATCTATGTAATTTTAAACCAAAGATCCGATACTTCCTTTATTACTGGCTAGCACTTTGCTTAATACTGATGCTGTAATAGATGCACTTAGATAAGTTGGGTCTGCCCCTAAAGAAACCGCATCTTGCAACTATTCTCCTTCAGGACTCCACTATTTAAGAAATAAATCTTCGATCGACAGGGAGAATAAAATCTTCAGTTTTTTAAAATGATGTTTTTGAGGTGGTTGGTGATAGTAGGTAGGTCTTTTTTTTTTTTGGGGGGGGGGGTCACATTGCTTAGGTTATGATTTTTGACTTTTGGTGACTAGCCTTATTTTCTCTGGGCGACTTACTGAGTTACTGTGTATTATCTAGAGCTGTTTCTCACATTACTTCTCTTGCTGCAGTTGAGTAATGGCCACCGAGCAATTGACCCACGTTCACACTCTCCGCGAGAGGCTTGATGAAACTCTCAAAGCTCACAGGAATGAAATCCTGACCCTCCTGTCTAGGTAACCATTATTTCTTCTTGAAAAAGAAATTATTATAGTGTTTTCTCAAACATACATCATAGTGGTTCAGTTGTTATGGTCAAATTAATTTTCAATGGGCTGCAAGAAAATCTACGAATTAAGCATTTGAAAATATGGATGGTGTTAAAGGATTGAAGCCAAGGGCAAGGGAATTCTCCAACACCATCAGGTCATTGCTGAGTTCGAAGCAATCCCTGAACAAAACAGGCAGAAACTAACTGATGGGGCCTTTGGAGAGGTTCTGCGATCTACCCAGGTCAAAATTTTCACATCAGTCAATAATGCTGTTACGCAAAATGTAACCGGTTCAGGAATTTTTTTTCCTTGGGGCATCTCATCCGAATTGATTTCTCCGCTGTAGGAAGCTATAGTTTTGCCTCCATGGGTTGCTCTGGCCGTTCGTCCAAGGCCTGGTGTTTGGGAGTACCTGCGAGTGAATGTGCACGCTCTTGTTGTTGAGGAATTGCGTGTCGCTGAGTATCTGCAGTTCAAGGAAGAACTTGTTGATGGAAGGTAAAACTCTGAATTTCTCAATGGCATTTGTTATTTTTGTTGTAGTAATTATTTTAAACAGTTGGGTTACACTTAACGCAGTGCTAACGGAAACTTTGTGCTGGAGTTGGACTTTGAACCCTTTAACGCATCATTTCCACGTCCAACATTAAACAAGTCAATCGGAAATGGCGTGGAGTTCCTCAACCGCCACCTTTCTGCAAAATTATTCCATGACAAGGAGAGCATGCAGCCGCTACTGGAGTTTCTCAGACTCCACAGCCACAAGGGAAAGGTATGGCGTCGAGAGCCATATTTGTCACACTAAACTGATATCTGTGCATCTTCTAATGAATAAAAGCTTTCGACTTGGGCAGACTATGATGTTGAATGATAGAATTCAGAACCTGAATTCTCTGCAACATGTTTTGAGGACAGCAGAGGAGTATCTGGGCACTCTTGCTCCTGAAACACCCTACTCAGAATTTGATCACAAATTCCAGGAAATTGGTTTGGAGAGAGGGTGGGGTGACACAGCGGAGCGTGTCCTTGAGATGATTCAACTTCTGTTGGATCTTTTGGAGGCACCTGACCCCTGCACCCTCGAGACCTTCCTCGGTAGAATTCCCATGGTTTTCAATGTTGTGATCCTTACCCCCCATGGCTATTTTGCTCAAGATAATGTCTTGGGTTACCCCGATACCGGTGGCCAGGTTAGTTGACAAGGATAGCTCCTGCTCTCCCTTTTTCCCACACTATTTTGCTCATCCCGTCTATTGCTTTCCAGGTCGTGTACATCTTGGATCAAGTCCGTGCTTTGGAGAATGAGATGCTTCATCGCATTAAGCAACAGGGCCTAGATATCACGCCCCAGATTCTCATTGTACGTCCGTGTCCCTCACAGTGGTCTCTCACTGACGTGCATTGTGTGGATATATGTCTGTCTAACCGATGATAATGAATGCAGATCACCCGTCTTCTCCCTGACGCAGTTGGAACTACTTGCGGCCAGCGCCTAGAGAAAGTGTATGGAACTGAGCATGCCAATATTCTTCGAGTTCCCTTCAGATCAGAGAAAGGTATTGTTCGCAAATGGATCTCAAGATTCGAAGTCTGGCCCTATCTAGAAACTTACACTGAGGTAATTGCTATTCTTCGACTCTTTCTTTAGACCTTTCACTTGGCTTTATAATATTTGACATGCACCCATGCTTTTAGGATGTTGCTCATGAAATTACCAAAGAGTTGAAGGGCAAGCCCGATCTCATCATTGGAAACTACAGTGATGGAAATATTGTTGCCTCTTTGTTAGCACATAAGTTGGGCGTAACACAGGTTTGTGTGCCTGTTACTTTTTCTTGACTATATCCTTTGGAATCCAGAGGCCAAATTAGTACCAACCAATGTGAATGATCTGTTGCAGTGTACCATTGCTCACGCACTTGAGAAGACCAAATACCCTGATTCCGACATTTACTGGAAAAAGTTTGAAGACAAATATCACTTCTCCTCCCAATTTACAGCCGATCTTTTGCTATGAACCACACAGACTTTATCATCACCAGTACCTTCCAAGAGATTGCTGGAAGGTGATCCATGCCTCACAGCTAATACCCTATGTTTGCACGAGTATAAAAACTTATATTGAAGTTGTCACTAAGTTGTATAATCTGTATTGCATTTACAGCAAGGATACTGTTGGACAGTATGAGAGCCACACTGCATTTACCCTTCCTGGGCTCTACCGTGTTGTTCACGGTATTGACGTGTTTGATCCAAAGTTCAACATTGTGTCTCCCGGAGCAGATATGAGCATCTACTTCCCCTACACAGAAACAAAGCGCAGGCTGACATCTTTTCACCCCGAGATTGAAGAGCTTCTTTACAGTTCAGTCGAGAATGAGGAGCACATGTTAGTTTTCTGTGCCTCTCGTGTCGGCAAGAAATTTTGTAATTGCACCTGATTGTATCCGAAAGCATTTAATGTTATTTTATTTCTGTGACAGATGCGTATTAAAAGACCGAAGCAAGCCAATCATCTTCACCATGGCAAGATTGGACCGTGTGAAGAACATCACGGGACTTGTCGAGTGGTACGGTAAGAACGCGAGGCTGCGTGAGCTGGTGAACCTGGTGGTTGTTGCTGGGGACAGGAGAAAGGAGTCGAAGGACTTGGAGGAGAAGGCTGAGATGAAGAAGATGTACGGCCTCATCGAGACCTACAAGTTGAACGGGCAGTTCAGATGGATTTCGTCGCAGATGAACAGGGTGAGGAATGGGGAGCTGTACCGAGTGATATGCGACACAAAAGGAGCATTTGTGCAGCCTGCTCTATACGAAGCATTTGGGCTGACTGTTGTGGAGTCCATGACCTGCGGATTGCCCACATTCGCTACTTGCAATGGTGGGCCGGCGGAGATCATAGTTCACGGCAAATCTGGATACCACATTGACCCATACCACGGGGATCGGGCCGCCGAAACGCTCGTGGAATTCTTCGAGAAGTGCAAGGCAGACCCAACCCACTGGGACAAGATTTCCCAGGGAGGACTCAAACGTATTCACGAGAAGTAAGCAAACTTGGTCTTGCTCTGCGGTGCCGTGTTTGAGTGGATGATGTGATTGTAATTGAGGTTTTGGTTTTTGGTGGGAATAGGTACACATGGCAGATCTACTCGGAGAGGCTTCTGACTCTCACCGGTGTGTATGGCTTCTGGAAGCATGTGTCCAAGCTTGACCGCCGTGAAAGCCGCCGCTATCTGGAGATGTTTTACGCCCTCAAGTACCGTAAATTGGTATGAAACCCCCCCCCCAAAAAAAAAAAAATTTCACTGGATGCACCACTTGCTTACACATGCACTCTTCCTTTGTTATTTCCTGTGAATCGCAGGCCGAGTCTGTGCCCCTCGCCGTTGAAGAGTAAATCAGAAAGTTGAAGAGTGATTCGTGAAATGGAGGATCCGGCTTTGCTCATTTTGGTGTTTTCCAGAGTTTTTATAGTCCATGTGGTCTATGTCTTTGATTTTGACTTTGTCATCACGTTGGGTCATAAAAAGGAAAGAAAAAAAAAAAAAAAGTCCTTTCGGCTTCGTTTTTGTTCTTCCAGATTCTTTTTCTTTGCCATATTGGAATGATTGGAAATCTACGAAGACGGGCGCACTTGGCCCATCAAGTTTAAAGCCGTGCATTCTTTGCCTGAATTACATTTCCGCAACCCAATTTATTTGTTTTTATATAGGTTGTTGGTTGATACTAAAAAAAATCCGATTAGTGCACTGTCCTGCTATAAGACGATATATATTATTATGTGTGTGTGGAGAGGGAACTTAGCTATGTGCCCCTGGGGGCGAACAAATCCTTCATAGGGTTAGGCCAATGTAGGTATGTAGGAAGGAGAGTATGTTTAGCTGGTTGGGCGTTCACTTTGGGCGGGTCTTGTCAGGCACAAACGGTGGCTGAAGCATCTCCTCAAAGAAAAGAGAAGCAAAACATGAATGAATGTTAGCAGCGTTCATTATGTCAGCAGAGGGCGCAAGCGCAACATGTTCTGATTATAGAAAACCTTCCAACTTAAACCATTCCGACTTCGAACTCCTTCCACATGCTCATTCCTTTTTCACAGCTTACTCGTCATATTCCACTTTTTTCTAGGTTTCATCCAACTTACATGGACTTAATTATAATTAATATCGTTACAATGCGATCCGATTAGCCGAATTCATTGACCATTCAATCGGTTTGAATTTTGAATCTTTTGCAAAATCAATCAGTATCAATCAATTTCGTACTTCTTTGATTGAACATTCTTCCTTGTGGCACAGACCGGTCAATGATGGACATGATCGGCTTTGGACTTGGATATAATTGTGAGAGGAAATACAATCAAGTTCCACAAAAAAGACATAATTACTAAAAGGTCTCAATAACAATCTCAACAACCTATAATAACAAGTTCTATAATGAGAATGACAACCTCTAGGACTTGTTTTTTCAATTATTTTCTTTGCTTAGGATTTCATTGTAATTCTCCCTATAATTGTGCAGCTTTCCTATCATGTATGCCAATGAATGCGCCTACAATAAATTCAATGTTTATGGTTTTTCTTTTTGGCCAGAAGATGATTGATTATTAGTTACTACTTAGTTTAACTTAACAATTATGTATAGATATCACCTGTTTTAAATATGAAACTTATTAGTATCACTTTTTTATTCCTTATATAATATCTAGACAAAGTAAATATATATTAGTTTTATTACGGCTGATCGATGATCGAGTATACATACAAGGTACAGTATCCAAGCTTATATAATTATATTCCATTACTCCACGAATATGTAAAAGGGAACTAGTATTTAATCTTTACCACAGGAAGCTAGTATGGACTTTACCGTAAAAGGAACTAGTATTTAATATCGTTTAGGTAGTCACATGGGCACACATAAGCAGATAATCTCACAGGAAGTTAACTTGAATGAGAAAGGACCAGAGTAAGATTCGCTTGGGTGAAGAGGGAACGAATTCTCGTTCCTTCGTGGACATTGAAGTAACTTGTTACTGGAGGGTTCACAATGTTCGTATGCCTCTGGAAAAGAACAAAACTATACACATCTAAGATCCCGCATCATCTCATGTATATAATGATATAATAACTGGCAAGACTTGAGAGAATAAACCCTGTACCCTATACCACGGCCAAAAACGAACCCTCTTCTCTATATGATTAAATGAGTACAAAAAACGAACCCTTCTGTACAGACCTATTGCCCTGTATACACGAAAAAGGGGGGGGGGGAAAAAAAAGCTCTCCTAATTTCTAAATCATGTCTCCATTCTTCGAACAGACAATATCATGATAGGTGCCGCCAGGCTTCGTATGACATGACTCGCCCGATCACCAATTCCCCTCTTCCATCCTCGAGTGTTGAATTCACAGCAGAGGAAACACTCAAGAGTGTCAGGGAATCAAAAAAATCCCATCATCCAATAGATTTTCTCCTTATCTGTCCCGAGCTTCTCTTTTTTCTGAGGCCTGTGTAGGGTAGAGAAGCATCGCCAATGATAGGCAAAATAACAAACCAACTATCCCACTAAATGGCTGGAATGGATGAGTCCCAATTAACCAAAGAGGGAAGTTGCTCCCATAGCTCAAAAATCTGCCCTTTTGCAAGACAAAATTGGACGCTATCATCCCTGTGCGTAGCCCAATCGGGATCAAGAGACTACCCCCATTTCTCTGTCGGGCACCTGAAAGCGACAATGATAAAAGCCAAAGTCCTGGTATTGCTTGTGGAGACCTGAAAAGAAGACCCCACCAAGATACAGATATCATTTAGATTCAATTGAAGAGCGCCATCAATTAAACATACCAAAGAACTTAATTAGACATACTTACACACCTCCCTAAAAGATTTGGGTCTAGTAATACTTAAAAATATGAATAAAAAATACGATAGACTTTTATCAGAAAAAGTAAGACAGACAAAAAACGACTGGATCAAGAAAACGAACCTCTGAAGTAAAGAAAAAGCAAGCCCAGATATGATAACTCCACGGTAATATCCAAGATCAACTGCAATTTCTTGGGGCAGCCACGACCTGAAAAGTAATTCTTCCACAAGCGCGATTGCAACTGCCATGACAAACCCCTGAACAACCAGCACAACCATTTGTCCGTGCACTTTGAGCCAAGTCATGATATCCAAAGAAAGTGGAATGGGCGGCCATGAGAAAATTGCGCACCCAAGTAATGCATTTGTAGCATGAATTGAAGAAACAAAGATGACCCCACCAACCAAACCCTTTAAAAAATCAAATAGCTGCAGCAAAGATTCAAAATTAGCTTATCTTTCAGAACCAAGTGCCAGTGAAAAATAAAAGAAAAATCCCCATTATCACATACAGCCTCTAACCTACACCCAAAGGGCAACAAAAAAGGAAAAAAAAATCAAAATAGATGCGCCCTATTGACCTTGAAGTTCATTTTGCAAACCACATCCAGTGTGCTCAATCCAACCACAGGCAGAAGCAAATAAGTAGCAAGAGCTATTATCCCTTACATGCAAATGCACACTAAAAGTTAATGATAGTGTGTGTCTATGCGTGTGCGTGTGAGAGAGAGAGAGAGTTAAGCAAATAAGTAGCCAGAGCTATTATCCCTTGCATACAAACGCACACTAAAAGTCAACGGTAGTGTGTGTCTGTGTGTGCGTGTGTGCGTGTGAGAGAGAGAGAGAGAGAGAGAGAGAGTTATGAATTACATGCATGGACAATAAGAAGGCTGTTTAATAATCGCTCTAAACTCAATTTCTCGCCAATCATGTCCTTTCTTCTTACAAATACCAACAATTCTTCATGTGCAATTACAAAAGTTTATTGCAACGCCCACTAACAATAATTTTTATTTAACTAGGAGCAAATGAGGAATCATTATAAATGTTTCAAACGGGACCATCCTAGTGAGAATTTTCAATCTTTGCAAACAAGAACCGCAAAACATGAAAGCGCCCGGATGGACAATTTTTGTTTAAGCCTCTCTAAAGAAGCATGAAAATCGAAGACACATTTCAAGATCAAACCACTTCTTTCAATTTCATGAAAATCCTCTTTCAGTAGACGTATCAAAGCGATTCATTTCCCCTTTCGAAACCAAGGCATTATAAAAACTTGCTTCATGAAATTAATTTGGAGGTGATAACCTTAAAGGCTGTGTAAGAATTTAATGGACTATGACAAAAGATATAAATGAAATCATTACCAGGCCTTCTCCAGGTAATGACTTTTCAAATTTATAATTTAAATCAAGATACTAAGAAAATATTAAGATGGAAAAGTGACACCGACAGCTTCATAGACAGAAAGATAGTCTGCAATACATGTCAATAAAAAACTCCATGTTCTTCTGGATTGTATCCCAAATTGATACCTTTGTCGGTGATGTCAAGTCAAGCCCATATTGCTCTAGTGCATTTCCATACCCACGGATTCTTTTTCCCCATAACACAACAAGTATCATTGTAGCAGTGTAGAGGCCAATAATGCAAGAAAGCTCAGCCAATCTGGAAGGATTATTTCTTGTCCAGCTTTGAACCAAAGTTGGAAGCAATGGAATGGCAACAGGGGACCATAGAACAAGGACCATTCCAACAAACGAACAAATCCTGAAGGAGGAAAGAGAAATCTTTGAAAATTAGGATATACAAAATCACAATCACTTGCATATATGGGAAAAGCTACTTTGCATGTTTATAAAAGGAATTACTGGAGTTTATATATTCCAATCTCCATCTCAGAAGCACATAAGACAAAACCAGCAGGATTTCACAGACGCAACAATTACTTATTTCTACATATTTAAGAGTATGCAAAGATAACAAATGAATTTAATTTCCCCGAATTCGCTCACATGAGAAGCTGCAAGTAGATGAGAAGGGTTTAGCATGTTAGTAATGCTGCATTGGTAAGAATCATGTCAAACGCAAAGATGGAAGTTAGCGAAGAATAATCAAGAAAAATGAAGAGGATAAGTGACCTTCAATAACTACAAACATGCTAAAATCCAGGTTGTGCGTAGCAAGTGATAAGCAACATGAGTGAAGTGTGAGAGATTGAAGAAAGCGAGGTGTAACTGAGAGTCCATCTTTTGTGTGATTCTAAGTACCAAAGAAGAGTAAAGAGTAATCAATAGAAGTATCTTAGTTGATCTCAAGTTCAACACCATTTAACTCTCCAGATTTGACAAAGTAAAATAAGTGTGCAAATGTTTCCAAATGTGACATCATAATTTTAGTTTCCCAGGTATCGAAGACTACTCTCAGCAAAGCTGCTGTACAAAATATCTCAAGAAATGGTTGATTTCCTCGCATGACCAACTACCAGTTCAGATTACCTTTGTAATAAGGGACGATCAGCTATACGCAAGAATGAGATAAGCCGGTCTGTCAAACTCATTGCACCACGTATGCCACCCCATAGCAAAGCAAGTTTACCAACTAGCCTCAGCAAGCCACCTTTTTGTCCTAAATCAGCCAGAATAGCAACCAGTCTTTCCATGCAGTAAAGTTACTTCAGGTAAGTAGACGAAGAAAATGGAGAAATTTCAATCACAAGGTAAAATAGTGTCCTGACCTTTCTTGGTCCACTTCACCATCATCTTTAGTGGGTACAACTGGACCAGCAACCGACATAGCTTTCTCAGCAAGGCTTGTGACCATACTATTATGGGTTTTCTCAGAAACTGCCTCCTCAAGCTTGTCAGATTCCTTATGATGATTATATTTCATTTTCACTGATGAGGATGAACTTTCAGCAGTCTCATTACCTCTGCATGGATCCTGAAATGGAGCAATAGAAGCATAAAAATAAGATGATTCAGTTCAAGGCAACAATAATAATAAGTTATTATTATTGAAGTAGTAAAAGTATATTCATATCCCCTGCTCTCACCACTTTATTCTCTTCTCGACTGTTACATACGAGCAATTTAAGTACATCCAATCAGAATTGAATGAAGTTTTTCTTTCGAGTTTTGATAATTATTCCACAAAAATTTTACCCATCTTTTGAGGAGGGGAGAAAGAAGCTGGGGCTGCTGCTGGAAGGGAACAAGCAAGCACTCAAATTTTAATGGTATAGTATAATGTAGTCAGTCAATATAGAGACATGACAAACGATCCAGTCTACACAACATATTTTAACATCACATGCTTCAAGGTGTAACCGGACACTATGTGCCTCAAGTGTCATAATTATATGGTTCATGGGTTAAGCAGAGCGATACTACACCTATCGTTCTTCAAAAGCATTTATCTCAAACACTTGAAACCCATGCGCATGTGCACTGGTTTAAAGATTCAGTCACTAGAAAAGTGAAAACACAAGGGATTCAACTCATACCTGCTCTTGCATGAGTAAAGCCGAAGCCCCAAGAGCAGCTGTAACTGCACCAACCATGACAGAACTTTTGCTTAGATCTTTCGGTTCACTTTTAACCCCATCTCTCTTTATGGAATGGTCCAAACTAGGTTTCTCTTCAGGTTCTTGATCTATCTCTGTTTCACTGACATTGTCATAGTTACTTCTCCAAGGCTTTTCCTCATAATTATCAATCGGAGGAGATACTCTCTGGCCAATATCTTGAGCTGTAGCTACATGAAAATATTGCCTCAACGCAGCTAAGCTAGTTCCGACAATAACACCAATAGGCATCACTCTTCTCAGGTAGCTTGTCTCCTGAACGGCAGATGATATTACCTGAATAATGTGCTCCCCATCAAGGATACCAGCTTTTGCATCAGCACCCTCAATATCATGTAATTGAGTTTCAGTGTGTGGTAATTGGACCTTACTATGTCTAACAGTCTGTGATATGGCATTTGCCACATGTTTGAGGTCCCCAGCAAGCTTCTGCTTCATTTCTTTCATTTCTTCTGAATTCAGCCTGCGATTAACTTCTATCGTCAAAGAGTTTAATAAGGTCTTTCTCACAAACAGGATCAATTCCTCTGATCTGTCACAACTCGTATCAATTTTTCCATTCATGTTGTCTTCTGTAACAAACTCTTTCCCAGGTTCTTGTTGATTTTCTGAATGTAATACTACATATGGTGGTTCAATACATTGCTCTGTATCAGAAGATTTTGCAGATGCGTGAGCCTTCATCTTGTAGCCCGCATCCTCATCATTAACAGAAGAAATTTTTGCATTTTGTGGTTGTTCAAAGAGCTTCCATTGACCTTCTTCTGGGAAATAGTCAAGTAGTAATGCAGCAGTCATGTCTAAATCAAGTGATTTGGTGGGAGCGTTTGCGATAAGACATTGATCATAAAGAGGATCCTTGTGTGGATCTGCAGCTATGAATTTTGGCTTCCTGTTTACTTCTCCATGTCCATCGCATTCATCAAAAAGAACTTTTCTACCATTCCGTTGACTTTTATTCTGAGCGACATGGTCATCAGAGTTACATTTTTTAGGATTGAAAATACTACTCCCATTACCATTGCTGAGGCTTTTACTTTGTTGTTCCTCCATACAAGTATCATTCTGTGAGTAAATGCCATCATGGTTATCATGTACAGAAGGAGCACCTGATGTGTTGGATTCCAAGATTTGGCTATCACATTTTTGTGTTCCTTGAAGCTCATGATCACCATCCTTTCCGTCCTTGATTTCTTTTTTGTCGGAACTCTCCTCAAGCTGAGATATCATATTTTCTATCACACCAAAAACACTATTAACAGCCGCTTGGGTGGAATCATCTATTCCTGTCAAGGTATCCAATGCTTGGGAAACGCTGAAGGAAGTGACGCTAGAATCAGAAGAGTTAGTTTGATCTGTAACGTTCTGCCAATTATTGTTCTCTTTCTTCTCAATGTTATTTCCTTCCTTTTCACTCGTTTGTGGCTCAGAGGATACAGGAGATAAATGAGATTCTTCTTTTGCATTATTTGATGTCATTTTACTTTGACCACTGGAGCAATCTGGAGTTTTCTGTTGAACCTTCTGGATATTATTTTCCTCCTCTGTGTCTATTTGAGTTTGAGCCATTCTACTGTTTAGGCTTTTCTGCTCATCGCCAGTTGCCACCGCCTCTTCATTTTGACTGGCAGTGTGTGATCTAGAGTCTGTTTCCAGATCTTTTTTGCTGAGTTCACTCTCTGAAGCAACTGCTTCATTTAATGGCTCATTTGTATCATTATTGCTTTTGGACTTGCTGGCTTCCTTCTCAAAACAACCAGAGGAACTAATTTCATTGTTTGGCTCCTGAGATTGAGTCAGATCAGTAGAATTTTGAGGTTTTAGTGAGGGTTGAACTCCTAATTCTGTTCCTCCAGCAGGCTCACCCATGCCACTCGGAGCACTAGCATGGTTATCGACAGAATTATTTGTACCTTTCATCTGGTTCAAAGAGGACTGGTCTTCAGACAAACCTTCTGAACCTGGTAATCTGGTAAACTTTTCTTGGTTCTTTTTCCCTGATGGTGAATCTGGAGCCTGAGGAATGCTAATAACCCTATCAAACTTCAAGTTGGTGCCCCGTGCATTCAAAATACCTGTTACAGCAGCTGTAAGCTTACCACGAACATCTTCTGGCAAAGCATCTTGTAAAGCTTTTATGAGTGTCTCTCCTTGACCCACGGCAGTCAAGACCTGGAATTTTTAATAATTTATATAAATGCCTATAACAAATGCTTCTCAATATTAGTATTACGACTAATTCATTCAAGGCCACATAAAATATAATAATTTTGATAATTATTACATCAACATGTAAGTGTACGATATTGAACAGCTTCTTAACAGCCTGCCATGCCCATACACCATAATCCATGCTCATATCTAAAAAACAGGAGTTGTTCCGGGTAGATACTTAGAAAACTGAAAAATCTTCAATTTTTCATGACAGGGGGGAAAAAAGACACATCATTGTTTTCAAACACGGACATGATACCAAGGCAATAGAAATTTTGAGTGCTACCTTATTCTTCTTCTCTTCTGTTAGAGTGCCAGGCATGGTAACATCAAGCATGTTCATCACCACTTGTGCTGTCTGTAGAACTTGACCACGTTCACCATCTGTTGAGCCAATATTCTTCTCTTCAACCACATCTCCAACAGAGGAGGTCATTGGCTGTAATGGACCATTATCTCCATGCAAGATCATGTCTCCAAGCTCAAGGTTGCCTTCTAAACCTTGTTCGTACCTAAAGTGCGAACCAGCATCAGTGCTCCTTTCCTCAATCATATCGTCTGCAGGGAAAATTGCGTATCCATTAGATACATCTGACCGAGTAAGGTCCAACAATCTGCTCCCTTCTTTTTTTTTAGCTGGCTTTATATCCTCTGCAACAGATAATCCTTTTGATGGATTTATGGTAACATCTATATCTGTCACAAGAGGATGGCGGCCCTTTAAGAGTCCAAGCTCCACCGCAGTAAGCCACTGCAAATACCATGTATAAGAATACTCCTTACAAGAACAGAGTGAAAAACTTCACAACAATCTCTGAACAAAGGGAACAGAAAAAGCAAGAAATTATAATCTATTAGCACACACATCAGAAGCGTTGATGATATGATGACCAAATCAAAAAAGATTGACAACTGCTTCCTACACAGGTATCTCCACTGACTGATACATCAGGTACCTAGACTTCAACCAAGGGAGCAATATTATATAGCAAGGATTGAAGGAATAGGATCCTTAGTTCATTTGAACAAAATACCATGAGCTAAATGGTGAACGCGATTCTTCCAACTAGGCAGTTTAGTTTACCTTGGAGATATGACTACCAAAGTTAGGGCAAGAACTTACTTTTTGCTCTATACTTGATACAAGGGAGAGGAAGATCACATAAATAGAATAAAAAATGATCCACAAATAGGTCCAGAAAGAAATTTACCTCCATTGTTAAAAGCTGGCACCAAGATATAGCAGACCTGTCAGTACCAATAACACTAGATGGTAAACAAGAACAAAGGAGCAGGCTAGTGAAAGGATTTTCAGCAATCTTATGGCGTGGAATTGAAAAAACTGGTACTGTGCCATCATCACTCTGTTAAAATGTTGAAACCGGTAAGGCTCTGGTGGATTTACGCACATGGAAGATTTAAATCTTAAAAATAACAACAGATATTCATTAGGTCACTCATTAATCAAAACAACCTAATCATATATAGAGCATTTTCCCATTTTATATTAGGCAGAACTGGAAAGGGGGAGGAAGGCATATGATGAATTCAAATTATTTGTTTTGTTCTTTCGCATGCCAGAGTACAACGCCAATAATTCATGAGGAAAGACCAACTAAGAGAGCTAATCAATAAATAAACCTAAAGGGGTCATCACTTTGAAGTAATGTTTTATTTAAAAAAAACAAAAAAAAAACTCTGTTATGAGATTATCTCAACACCTTAACTCTCATTCTCTGTCCCTTCTCACGTGTATTTAGATCAAACGACGATCATTCTTTTTTATTCAATTTCCTCATAATTACATAGCCTCTCCACCTCCCTGGATTGAGATGAAAATGTTAAGGTTAAAATTCCTTCAGAACGTAACCTATGATGAATTTACATGCAAGTGCAGGTCACAGTCTACTAAATAAAACAGATTCATATTACACAGTACACACAGTGCAATACTCACATACAGACTAAGTGAGATGGTCCCATAAAAGAACTCATTCTTACCTGTACAAATAGAACAGGAATTTTGATTTTTCCAATCACATTTCTTGTGCTAGATTTTGAGTAAAAATCTTCAATAGTCCCAAAACCATGAGATACCATAGATATTGCTTGCTCAAAATCACGAACAGTCTTTGCTAATAAAGCTTTCTCCACGTCAAAACCTTTTGCTTTGCCTTGGAACAATTCCTACATGGTCAATATGTATTTGGGTAATTTATAATCCTTTGAGTCATAAAATATTTGATACATGATAAATCAAATTCATCTTTCAGAAAATAAGATTGCATGGAGCCTCTCGTGAAAACGCCAGATAAAAAGAAAACGGAGAAAAGACGTTGAAGGAAGCAATTAAATCACCTTGTTAGTTTGCAGAATATCTATCAGTCCTCCAGTGAGTTTCTGATCAGTGGCAATGTGATAAGGTATGGACCTTGTAGCTTCCTCCAAATCAAAAGGATTATCAATGCATGTTGCAGCTGTCAGCGGTGTTCTCTCCCCAACCTCTGCCAAGTATTTCGTCAACATATTTGCACCATATCCCCATCCAACACCCATCAGTGTCGTCCATGGTCTTGCCGCATTAATATACTTGATAGCTGTGCAGATATCATCACTGTCGGCAGCTGTAAATAACCTACAAAATACATAGTTAGGAAGCCTCTAAAATCTTCTGTCTAGCCATAAGACTCTCGGGCAAAGGAGTACCCCAGGTCTAAATTGCCAACTTCTCGGGAATGAAGTAAGAAAGATGTAAGAAAGATGTAAGAAAGATGACGGGAAGAAGGAAGAGAAACACATAGGCTGGACAAGTGTAACAGGTCAGATTCAGAAGGAAGAGCAGTAATTCCCTGAGCTCAAGTCATCATCTTCATTCCTAGAGAGTACTAATATAGTGTGATTCCTTCCCTACAACATCATTTTCCTAGCATTCATTCGAAGACCCCTTTGCTTTGCCTCAAAATAAATAAAATTAGTAAATTACCCTGATCGCCTCCATTCAACACGTTTTGATGTTTTCCGTTGTATTCTCAAGTATCTTCTCACTCATATCCTTTATATATTATAACGTTAAAGCAACATGCGTGCCATCAGGCACCAAAATTGATCACATCGTAACCAACCGATTACAGCATCAATCTCAAATTTGTTCTGGGCTAAATCAAAACGAGGGAGTTACCGGGCAGTGGTGAGAGGCGAACCAGCACATCCTCTTGGGTTCATGACAACAGGAAAAAAACCCCTCTTGAGAGCTTCAAGTACTAATGACTTGGTGTTTCTGCCCATGCTGCCTTCAGGCGTGCCAGGAACCAGCAACAAAGTAGAATCCAAGCCACGTTCCTCTTCCAAGTCCAAATCTGCCGGCCAATCCAGCGAAATCACACCTCCATCTTCGGTGGTGACGCATACCCTTTGATAAGTCAAGTTACCGTCCTCCAGAATTGTCTCCTCACCATCAAGGCTCCTCACCTGAATCTTGCCACTGTTGACAGTCACATAATGCCTTTCCTCCTTCACGAGCTTCTCGTTCAGATCCTCCAAGAATTCACTTCCTTGAAACGATATCGACGGACATCGCAGCAAGACAAAACGGTTAAAAGGCGTCGGACTAGCGAACAAGATCCACTCCCCGATATCCAAAACCCCGGAATTCTTGTGAGATTTGAATCGCGACCAAAATAAAGCGACCCCGGAAGCGAAACCAAGTGCTGGGGCGAACAAATCCAAGGTATGGACAGAAGGATACTGGGTGATTAAGCTGTGAAATAAATTCTGGAATGGCGTCGGTATCAAAGTGCCCGATTGATTCCGGACGGCGAGTCTCCAGTTGTATTTAAGACTTCGGCGTCTGAAAATGCGAGATTTCCGAGGCTGAGAGGGTTCAATGGGCAGGAAAGGAAGCTTAGGAAGATGGATACCGGGAGCGTAAATGGAAGTGAGGTTCATGGTGACGATGAAAGTCGCGGCCGCGAGATGGATTAGGTAGGAGAAAACATCGAGGTTTTAGCATAAAAGGGAATTGAGGAAGGATGGGGATGAACTGCAGAAGGTGCGTGAAACATCGGGAGAGGCGGTAAGGCTTCGGAATTCTCAGACACAGGTTTCCCCGCCACGTAAAGCTATGGTCGCGGGAAGGGATTAACTCAACGGTCCATCTTTCATTGTCTGTTATGGAGCCACTGGGTCGTGCTGGACGGAGATCATTGGAGTATTTTATTCTATTTAGTTAACTAGTACAATACCCGAGCGATGCACGGGTACAAGTTAAGGTTCTTTCATAGACTATAAAATGTTGAATAATCACAAAATAATTAGTTGACGATCACATTTTTGCTTCAAGCCGTCATTTCAGCTTAATATGTATAAAATGTAAAGTATCTATAAGTTTTCAAGGCATGCAAAATATGTAGATCCGTTATCAACATTATATTGTTCAGTATTATACCTCCCATATTTAAATAAAGCCCAGTATTTAACAACTTGACCTCTTTTAAGAATATAATCATCCTAAAATCAATGCATACTCAACATCAACAAATATTTATGTTTTATATTTCAACTCCTTACCACTTCAACAATGCTGCCTTCATCTCTATCTTACCATTCATATGTCAAATTTTACTCTTTATTTTACGTCAGTTATATATAGCCCTGGAAGAGTATTTTATAATTTGAGGAGGATTCTGAAAATATCAATACAATAAACAATAAAAAGTCTATGTAATCAAGAAGCTGACCTTCAAATTTAACCCATCAGTACTAGGAAAAAAAAAAGAAAAGAAAGAAAGAAGAAGAAGCATCTAGTTAATCAACTCAAAGAGAAAAGACTCACCTTTCTTAATTAAAAAGCAGGCTGCAAAGCCTTGTCATCTTCCTATGTGTAAATCATGTTTTGTATGTTCATAAAAAACATTGAGAAACTCAAATTAGTGGATGAGAAATTTTAGAAAGTTTTAAGCTGCAATACACTTTAAATGAAAGTTATGTGGGCAACATCTTAGAATACAAACAATAAAATAGGCACAAGAGCAATGAACAAAAGCAAAAGATTGAATGACTGAAACGCACATGTAATGAAGTTATGCTTTCTTGAAGTTCCAATATATATATGGCAGCTTTTCGCCAATTTAAGCGGATATATCGGGCTATTGAGAACATGGGTAGAAAGATGGGCAAAAAATGTGGCTTTTTTTTTTTAAAAAAAAGGAAAAACATTTATCTACTCATAGGTGATACCACTTGTCGTGCTGTCAACAACTCCTGCTTTGTACTTTACTTTTATATATTAATAGATTAACCTCCATTTGTCGGAAAAACCTACGCTTTTCATGCTTCTATTTAAGTCATTTCGAATCGATTAAGAATTTTTAATAAGACCCTTAGTATGAATAAGCATACTGTGATGGGAAGAGATTATAAGACACAAGTAAGATTGAGGTAGAATTTATTATAATTAATCACTTAAGGGTGATGTTGGAGAGAAGAAATAATTTTAAAACATTAACTAAATTTAATCAGTTTTTCATAGCTTGCTTAGACCTGACTCGTGTGTGTGTCAATGTGATCAAAGACAGTACGCAGACATAGAACACTGTTCTAATAAACCAGCTTGTGGTGACCGGATCATCAAGTGAGATATGGATGGAGCAAATGCGGCCCGTTGCTCCTCCGCCAATATGAATAATTATAATAGCTCTCTATGTGGTCATATGCAAGTTCAGATTGTCCTAAAAGGTGTTAATAAGTTCAGCAATTTGATTGGTTCAATATATTATCTTGATGGTGAATCAGCCAAAGATCTAGCATTGGAGCTTGTGGAAAATATATGTACTTTATTTGAGTAATGATACTACCATTATTTATTTTATTTAGTCAATTGTTATTTTACTTGAGCTTTTGTATAATAAGCTACTTCTGCACCACACCTTTTTGGTTGATTTATGGAAACTCTATCATGCTTGTAGCTACTAGAATATGTATGTAATTGAGGTAACCTTAGAAAAGACATGTAGCACTTAAACTCTAAATAATGGGCATGATATGTTATTGAAGGAATCTTATATTTATTGGTTTCTAAGCTTATGCTGACCTTTGGATTCAGACAGAACACATTATTCTTGCTGTTCTTACTGGGTTTTCCTTTGCTTTGGGGGATTTATTAAAAGTGCTTTAAGCCTCTATGGTTTATACACGCAGTCTATTTTTAATGTATTGTTCTGCTTGATTGAAATATCATTCGTAAAATTTTTATTATAGTTTTACAGTGAATAAAAATGTTCCAAGAATACCTCACTTTATTTGTCTCAAATATACCCCGTGCAACACACGGGCACCAAACTAGTTTTATTCATATTAGAGAGACCGGGGGAGCCATGGTATATAGTTGCTTTATTATATTTAAAAAAAAAAAAGCTTACAGATTAAAAATGAATGAATATGGGACATGAGGTATCAAAGTTCCAAAAAAAAAAAAAGAATTCTTGGAGATCTTGATATGACCTCTCCATCATGTGCCCAATTGAGATACAGGGAAATGGAAACGTGATTTCATAAGATACGAGTTTATTATAGAATAGGTAACGCACATGGTCTGAATGGAACAGAGACAACTCATTAGGGTATATGCCAAACGATTATCTTAGCCCCTGATAACCAAGTCATCTGGGAGGAACAATGGAGTACAATTTCCACCCATTAAAAAAAAAAGGAAAAGAAAAGAAAAAGAGAGAAACACATATACACACACAAACACACAAGGATGTGCCATTTGAATAAGCTAACAGATTTTACTTAGGAAAACGCACGAATTTTGAGGACTTTATACGCAGGTAGCAGGTCATACGCCATACGAGAGAATCCAAACAAGTTTTTAAGACTCTACCATTAGATTGTCCCCAACAGGTTTGAAAATTTTCTAATATATTGCGTAATTGTTCCCGTAAGAAATTTAAAAGAAAATATCAAAACAAGGAGAATTTCTTTACACCTGATACCAGTCCTATGATCTGGTCCCCTACAAAGATCAGAGAAATCACTTTTCAGTAGTTCCTACATTTCCAGCTGCAATTTCACCAGAAGCATAAAGGTTAGTGAAATAGGAAAGGAGTAACAACTATAGATCACTCTCTAAATAGTTATATCCCATAATAACTTAATAATCAAAGTAAGATGACAAACCACAATAATCAAAGTAAGATGACAAACCACACGGAAATTAGGTCTATTCAGATTAAAAGAACATGAATAAAGGTACACAGAATGTAACGCGATCCAGCATGATATGCCTTTCATTTTAGGGAGGAAATGTTAGTCCATTTTCAGTTAACCTCAAAATTAACACGGACTTTTCCAGGATTGTGAAACGACACTATGGTGGCATTTATTCTTAAAGCTTTCTCTAGGAGTTGGATGGACATTGAAAATACTTGTGTTGGAGATAAACTTATTGCAAATAATCGAATCAACTTACAGGAGCTTTCATCGTGTTGATCTTTCTGATTGTTCTCCATGCAGTTCAGGAGGTATTTAAAAGTCTCAATCTCACACGGGATAGTGAGCCCACCACTTTGCTCAAACCCGAATTCGTCTGCAGCCTTTTCCAGCAGTGCTTTGAATAGAGAGTGACTAAGGTAGCTGGTGGGAATGATAAACCTCCGAAGCTCTGGCCCGACATAGACAGCCAAATATCCTTTGGGAACATCAGGTGGTGGCTCAGGGCTCTGGTAGCTTTCTTCATCCGAGTCACAGTACATGACATTTCTCAGCCTTCTGTTAACTATTGGTGCTATGCTCCTGTGATTCAAGTCAGAAGGTTGATAGTTAACTTTTGAGCCCATCGTGACAGATTGCCACTTCTGAATTATCTCCTTTAGTCTCACAATCTGTCTAATTCCAGTCAATTTGGAGCCTCCATTATCATCCATTGCTAAGCTTTCGTTACAGAAGTTAGTTATGGGATCAGACTCGGCGCGCATAGCATCAACTGGAGTAAAATGTCTCATCAGATCTCACCCTACAGGTAAATATACCTCCAAAATACCTGGCCATTCTAAAGTATTTTCAAAATCTTAGAAGAAAATTTCAGGTCATGCTTACCTTCATTGCATGGCTGCATAGAGGAATTTCAAATGTCAAAACAATAATATCCATAATTAAAATGGCAATGAGCTTCTAAAATCAACCATGACCAACAGGCTACAGCCAAAAGGAAACTATTCGTTATCATCTCAACTCAAAAAGAGATGGTAAGCAAGATGTCATTGCGTAAAAAGGGAGGCCAGGAACGGCTCCATTTATCCAGGAAAATATATTTCATTTTGCTGAATCCTTTTGTTCTCATTTGGCCTAAAATACTCATTACAATTTGTTGAATAGGTCAAGCAACCCTCACCCAGTAATGGCCTTTAAATCTATTCGTAAAATTACAGTTTAGTCATCACAATCTGCAGCCTTATTTGATAATCAATCGTTGCCATCTGCTTGAAAATACTCTAGCTATCCTGCAACTCTTATCATGGGCCTAAGAATCATAGCCAATCGTCATATTCCCCAATTATTTCCCCTTCGGTGATCATCCTATGAAGCTATTTCTCTCTATATCATAGCAAAGTGTCTAAATATTTCTGCATTCAACTTGAGGGCCACAAATCGAACGAAGTGAACGGATGAGGTGTGCTCATATTAACATTCGACGAGCATTTTCTTCTTTCAGCTGCTTATATTCCAATATTGTTGTTGTCTCGTCTCTGTTTAGTGTTTACTAAGCATGCTGCCAATCATCCACCCGAATTTGTTGGGATTTCCAATTAGCTAAATGGCATTACAATTTACAAGTTGCAATTTTAAAACCTTTGGATTTTGAAATTATCCTTTAATGTCAAAACGTAAGATCTGGTACTCTATTTTATATTTCATGAATTTGAATCGAGAACATAAGAAGATGATGATGATGATGATGATGATGATGATGATGATGATGATTAAGGTGAAATCAAAACAACTGGACCCAACATCTCACCATCTTTGTTCTAGATTACATCTACGGGGGATGGAATTGGCAAATTGTAAGCCATGGCCCCCTTAGATCCCTAAACAGGGGAAGAACCTAGAGCACAAAGAAGTAATCTACCAATAAATAGCATGTACATTTCATAAATGCCCCCAAACAGCACGAGCAATATGAGCAGTAATAATGATTAAACATAATAAAGGTGGCTAACAATTCTGGCATTCTAATAGGGACATGCAAGGAAGGAAAAAGGCAAATATCAATGGAGAGACAACGTCAAAATGCGGAAAGACATAGATACCTGAAAGAGAATAGATCCTCAGGTTTGAGCAGGAGGAGGAACCGCCATGCAGCGCCCGGCAATAGACGCAGAGGCAGCAAGCTCTCTGAGGAGAGAGAACTGTGGGAAAAATGTTCTCCTGGATTATTTTGTTTATCTAGAGGGACTCACCAAAAGACAAACTTAGTTTCACATATATGCGACGATGAATAATCGGAGCCCCCCCACCCTAAACCAGCGCTTACGGAGACCCTGTGTTTTCTGTTATGGTCCAACAAAGCATCGATCTGTAAGAAGCAGAAGCCTACAGTTATTTTTCTTTAAATATAAATAGTAGCAGTCGATAGTTGATTATTGCATTACATGATCCGGCACCGCTGTACTGTACCCCATAACATCTCGCACCTCCAGCCTAAAATTATCTTATAGATTAAAACATTTTTAAATTGGTTTATAATGGAGCAGGATCTGGTAATATCTTATCAGAGTGTTTGGCATTAAAATATTACTACATTCTAACTTTAGTTTGTATTATTTTTATTAATAAAAATAAATACTTGATAATGCAAAGTCTGGTAGGGGAGGTTTTCATGTTGTTTTAAGCTGCTTTTAGTTGAAGAGATTTTGATCCCATTTCCCTCATTCAACTAAAATCCATTGGTAAAAATATAAAATAAAATTATTTAGTTGGCAAAAAAAAAATTATTTAGGCTATCTGTGCCATGTAACGGATTGTCCCTAAAGCCTAACAATACAGTACTAATCTTTTTATTTGATTGGTGATCCTTATATTTACATTCGTTTATTTTTCATGTTTTTATGCTATATATAAGTATTCTCTTATTCGAGACAATCATATTCGAGATATTATCGAGCACTAAATGTAAGCATATCTCTTAATAGGAATTCAAATATTAATTCGTCGTGTTGCGTGACACTAACTCTTTCTGATATCCGTTTGCTTGAACATAAAACATGGCCATATGGGCCCAGCCCACACCAGACCCTCCTTTATTGCTAATCCGCTCTTCTAATTGAATTATAAGCTTTCTTTTTTATTATGTGCCTCTTTTTTTTTTGGCATTTGAAGCTATTTTTTATGCTGGAAAAAGTTTCATTCAAAACAAGTGCCATGATATCAATGACAGTGAACGTAATTTTGGACACATTCAAAGGTTGTATTCTTTTGCATGGTGTGAGTTTTTCTACGTTTAATTTTATCATGTACTACTACTTCACAAAATTTTGGAAAAGAAATAGATCTCATTGTTCTTAATTATCAAAGCCGGCATTATATAGCAGGACGATATTAAATTTTTAATGAATGACAGCGTAAACTTTTTATTTATATCACATCAACCATCCTCAACTATATTGCATCAGATGTTGATAAGTTAACAAAAAAAAAAAAGATAATTTGATTGAACGTTGGGATCAGATGAGAAAAAAACTTACTTTGATGAATCAACTAGATCAAAAAGAGAATGATGTTGAAGGTATGAAATTAGTTTAATTGATCTTTTTTAATTTAATATTAGAAAAAAAGGGATTTAATTGGTTGTGAGCAAGAATATTATAGTAATGACTAATGATGCACTCGAAGGTGCTCTCTCTAATCCCTATCACAGGGAGTTTTTCAAAAGGAATGCGTGGTTATTATTACAAGTAAACCGAATGAGATGTTAGTTGTGTTTTTTCAAGACCGTCCATATTTAAACTTGGATGCAACTTTCTACCAAGGTTCTCTATACAATTTATTACTTTAAATATAGGTGAATTTGGATGTATGCTTTTAATTTTCAAATAAAATTAATGACTCAACTACATCTCTTGAAATCCAATGAGATAGTTAGATTAGTTTATGATAAGAATAGAAACGAGGACTGCAGTCTGTATAGCAGGAGCGGGGGGAAATTTGCAACAGCACCAAGGTCGAATGGAAGGAACAGTGGCATATTGGCTTCAGATTTGCATTAGTTCTGTAAAGAACACGCAGCTATATGGAGGAAGGAGTTGCTAGATGGGCCTAACGTAATGGGTTGTTGCTGCTTGCTTAACAAGGGATGTGTATCGGTCAAAGAGAGACATCAATTAAAACCAAGAGTGACGAGCGCTAGATTTTGTGCTGGTTCCGCCTAATGCTCCCTGCTGCTTCTTCGCCTATTCCACTACCATAGCCCACATGCCAACTACAACCTCCTCCTTCCTTCTTCTTTTTCTTCCTCCCTCCAACATGATTTCGGAAATTCAAAATATCCCACTAATTTTAAAAAATTTAATCACTCTTTATAAATTAGTTAAAAGTAAATTACATTTTGGGATAAAAACTTGTGAGGGCTAAAATCCTGGACTCTGTCACTTATATACATGCATATCAAATCTGGAGGGAACTGCTCTCGCGAGAGTTTGGACTGTGTACTACTTTTTTTCCCCCTCTCAAGCTGCATGTGCAGATTTTGTTTTAAAATTTTTTTTTTGAAGATGTGTATAGAAATTGTTCGTCTTAATTTTGTTCATCCCTAGACCAGGAAACAAATCCAGGCACCATGGGAATCCAGTGGGGAACAGACAAGGGCCCCCTTGACATTTTCGTCTCGATAATTTGTGGCAAGCATGTGAAAATCTGTGGAGGTCTCTGCTGCCGAAAAATAGTAAATTTAAAAGGTAACTATTGCAAGATGGAAAAGACACTTGTTAGGAAAAAAGGGGGAAGAATTTCAAAGACGTGGTCGGCGGCCCAAGACACGGGGCAGAATAAAATAGTGAAGTTTGTAAAGCAGGAAAAATGAGATGCCCATGGATCGTATGATAAGCGATTGCACCAAAATGCACCCCGTGGCATGGTACGATTTTGGCAATGAAGTTTAATCAAAGGGGGAAATGAGAACAAGGGGGTGTTTGGATAGAAACCAAACCATGGTTTTAGAAGTGCTTTTACGGATTACGAAGTAAATATGTGAAGGAGGTTACCTCGTTTTGCGGAAAAGTGCTTCTGAAATTGCGGTTTTGAGAATGCCAAACGTCCCCTGAAATTAATAATTGTGGGTAATTGGGGCTGTGGGAGTGTAATATCCATGAGACATTGATGGCTTCTAGAATCCATGGTTGACTAACTGTACTTGCTCTGGTGAGGAATGGAGCTAATATTTATCCTACATGATAAGATTTGTTGGTTGAGTCATGAGTAGGCATCACTCATACAAGGTAGTTTATAACTTAGTGAATAGTTCAAGTTAGTATTTAATTTGTTAATAATAGACTTATTATTTGTCTTACTAGATCTATAATTGACAACTAAATTGTGAAAATAACGTTAATTTCTGCTAAAATTTAGTTAATATAGATAGATTTTCAACACTTATTATTTCTTATACTCGACTTGTCATTGGTAATATAACTGTCAAAATAATGTTAATTTCTACTAAAACTTAAATTAATGTGAATAATTTTTTAACATTTGTTATTTCTCATACTAAACTTGTATTGGCAACTAAATTGCAAAAATAATGCCAATTTCTTCTTAAACTTAAATTAATATCAATAGCTTTTCAACACTTATTGTTTTATATATTAGACTTGTCATTGGCAACTAAATAATGAAAATAATGTCAATTTCAACTAAAACTTGAGTTAATATCAATAACTTTTCAACACTTATCATTTTTCATATTAGACTTGTCATTACAATTAAATTGTGAAAATAATGTCAATTCTTGTTAAAACTTGACTTATTGTGAATAACTCATTTCAAAATATCACTTTGATGATGGGCATTAAGTCATTTAATATCCAATAACAAGTCCAGAGAAATAATAAATGTTATTTATAGTGGAGGCTCTTTCTCCTTAGTTCTAATTAATCAAAATGCATGGTGACATGCACATGTATAGATATGAATATTATTAAATCCCCCTCAAGCTCAGTTTTATAAATATAGATGGAAGGAGACGATTATTTAAAGTTTGAAAACCATACTTTTAAAATGAGCAAGTTCATTATTAGTATATGTTTGAAGAAAGTAGAAACGGCAGACTCTCTGTATTATAAACGAATTAGGGACGCAGAAATAATCTCATGATAATATCATTGTATGGGAAGTGTAGTGGTCTTAGATACGCTTAGACAAATCCAACAAATATGTTCATTATATTGAGGGGGGAAATTACAAAACAATTTATGAGGTAATCAAGACTGAACAACGTGAAACTCGCGAGAGAGGGAACCGAGGTTGCAGAAAAAAAGATGGGAAGGGAAAGACAACAGACAACGTCAACACGTTAAACGACTGGGCATTTTGATTACAATATTTGACCAGTCAATCTTCAGTGCCTTCAAATAATGATACCAACAACGAGGGAAGCACAACAGCACATTAGAATTTAATTCGCAAAGATGAAAATATCCCCTAAATGAGAACCTTAAAAGAAAATAAAAAATGAACATATTGGATATTAGACGACTTAATGTACATCATCGAAATCATATTTTGAAATGAGCTATTCACATTAACTTAAATTTTACCAAAAATTATCATTATTTTTATAATTTAGTTGTTAATGATAAGTCTAGTATGAAAAATATTAAGTATTAAAAAGCAACTCATAATAACTTAAGTTTTAATAGAAATTGTTATTATTTTCATAATTTAATTGTCAATGACAAGTATAATATGAAAAATAATAAGTATTGAAAAGTTATTCACAATAACTTAAATAGAAATTGTTATTATTTTCATAATTTAATTGTCAATGACAAGTATAATATGAAAAATAATAAGTATTGAAAAGTTATTCACAATAACTTAAATTCTACCAGAAATTATTATTATTTTTACACTTTAGTTGTCAATAACAAATCTAGTATGAAAAATAACAAATCTTAAAAAGCTAGTCATAATAATTTAAATTTTAGCAGGAATTAATATTTTTCCTATAATTTAGTTACTAATAAAAAATCTAATATGAAAAATAATAAATATTAAAAAGTTATTTATATTAATTTAAATTTTAGCGGAAATTTTCATGATGTGAATTTATGGGCGCATCCTTACTTCTCCCAGGACCCCGCTCGCGGGCTCTCCCCTTCTTCCTTTCCCGCCTAACTCCGCACAGTGTTCGCTAATACTCCCTTCACAGGCTCTGGTGCTCGTCTCGCTACAGCGCGCTTGTTGACTAAGAACATGTGATCCAGAGATTAATGAATGTGGCTTTTTGCTACCATTGCCGGGTCTTCTTCATTCGTAGTTGTATATCATTTCAAGAATACATACATGATTTTCATTAACAATCGACGTAGTTGTGTTATTTTTCAGAACTCAAGGCCTGGTCCAGAATGTTCACCCATCAGATTAATGACCAGCGAGAAAAGTATTAGATTGATCTGGAATTCAAATTTGATCAAGTTCGCTCTTAGGGCCATAAAACGCCCAACAAAGATAGTCTACACCAATAAGCAATATACAACATAGATAAGCGCACAGAATGCTATTAGAATGCAAAATCTTGAAGCTACTATATAAAGGCACTACAGTACCTAAGTAGACTGATAATCAAGAGCAAAAAATAGGACGTCTAATTAGTGCTTTGGAGCCTTACTCAGCAAAATACTTCTGCAAAACATTCATAACTGGCCCAAAGTCAGCCTTCACTTGCACTGGTGGACAAGCAAATCGGCAAGCCATGCCCTTTATAGTTTTGGACTGATAATCAATTTTGACTAGGTAAACTTCAATCCCAGACTTGAAGCATAAGTAAAGGGGATTCACATCTGCAGCTTGAGCATAAACAAACCTTGGAATCCTATCAACAAGTCCTAAATCCTTACACATTCGAAACCCCTCGCAAAACGCATATATATATATTCCCCAAATTTACTCATGGCACTATAACCAAATCAGGGACTTCCCAATCAAATTGATGCAAAATCTCAATAGCTGCAGTCTTCACAACCATAGGATTATTATGGATAAAAGGTTGCGCCAATACTTGCTGTCATATTTCTTCAACACTTCCATATCGTGCTGAACATCAAGCAGCCCACCAGATTGGGACCGATACAGGACCTCATCCAGGGAGTAGGACTCCGTGGACGAAGGATCTGCCTTAAAAGGGATGTACCTGGCAGAAAATCGATGGTGGCTGGTGGCCGACATTGATGTGGCGAGCGTCCTCGCAAATGTTATCGTAGACAGGACGACGCTGTTTCGAAGCAGAGGAGACATAGTTGTTCTCAGTAATTGGCCATCCAGATTGAGATTGAGCTTTAATGATGAGATGATGGGGTGGGGACGAGGAAGCGGGGTTGGGGGAGAAGGGAAAGGAAGACGAAGGTCGGGAGAAAGAGGAAAGAAAAAGACGGAGAGAGGGAGAGGAGGAGGTAAAGAGGAAAGAGAAGCGGTGATGGAAGGAAGGAGAGGAGGGAAAAAATACTCGTATTTTTTCTGAAAATAGTTAGATTTTTTTCCCGGGAAAATTAGGGGGAAATACACCGCGCCACTGGAAAACGGTTTTTAAAACCGGTATTTGACATTTGAGCGACGTAACTAAAATATAATTCTCGTAACATTTATATTGTTTTTGGTCATGTGTTTGCCCGGAAGGATTTAGGGTTTTACCGCTCAGTGGCCGACTAGCACAAGAGCCATGGAAGGTATCGAACTGGAAGAACCTTACTTCTCCTTAGACGAAGACAATGGGGATTTCTGCAGCTCCATTCTTTCTCGCTTCGGCAATTCCACTGACGAAAGTCATCAGCATCTCTGCGCTGTTATCGGCGCCATGTCCCAGGAACTCAAAGAACAGAACCTCCCTACCACACATGTCGCCTACTTCGGTGGCGCATGTTCTTCCCTCGATCGCCTTTCTTCTGAACCCGACGCCCCTAACCACATCGTGGACGCACTGCTCACCATTCTTTCCATCGTCATTTCCCGTGTTCCCGTTGCAATATTGAAGAAGAAAAGGGATTTTTTGTCGCGCCTTCTGGTGCAAGTTCTTCGGTCTCCTTCGATGGCGGAGACTTCTATTATTGCTGGACTGAAATGCGTTTCGCATCTGCTGATATACAGGGATAGTCTTATGTGGTCTGATGTGTCTCAGCTGTTCAGTGTCTTGCTGGGATTCGTCATAGATTCGCGACCGAAGGTACTATTGCGGAATAAATTCTGTAACTTGTTCATCATCTAAATTCTCTGTAGCAGTGGGAGTGATATCAGGCGGAGAATTCCTTGCTACTTCACGTTTAAACTGACTTGATGATATTCTAGTAGAAACTCACATTCAGTGTCGTTCAGTCCTTCTTAGCGTTCAGTGTTTTTGTTAGGTTAAAAAGCAATAATCATATAGCCAAAGTTGAGAAACTTTGAGTGTTAATGTCACGTTTTTTTATATTGTCAACTGCGCATAACTTTCACGTTTATAGCCGAAGACGGTTGATGTTTACTTGGGACTCACATCCCTCTTTAATTTGATCCCTTGGTGCATTGTCTTTCCCGTTTATCCAACAACTAGGTGGCACGTATGGCATTGCTAAACAACGTATGGCATTGCTAAGCAACGGAGAATAACAGATGCTCGTGCAGATCTAATTATTTTAAGAAGATTCCTTGCCTTTCTAAGTTATAATTAATTTGCCTTACTTTTTGACTATGGTCGAAGTTCACTCACTGGGAAAACAACGCATGTTATTTTGAATATTGCGTGCTAATTGCATCTTTATACAGGTTAGAAGGCAATCACACTTGTGTCTTCGTGATGTGTTACTGAGCTTCCAAAAGTCATCATTGCTGGTATCTGCTAGTGAAGGAATTACAAGCTTGTTTGAGAGGTTTCTTCTACTTGCTGGTGGAGAAAATGCATGTTCTGGTGAAGGACCAAAGGGAGCTCAGCAGGTTCTGTATATTCTTGATTCTTTGAAAGAATGCCTTCCGCTTATGTCACTGAAGTGCAAGAATAGCATTCTTAAGTACTTCAAAACTCTCTTGGATCTGCATCAACCCCTTGTCACTAGGCGCATAACCGATGGTTTGAGTTTTCTTTGTCTTTACCCAGCATCGGAGGTTTCCCCTGAAGCATTACTTGAATTACTAAATTCACTGGCTCTTTCTATCTCAACAAATGAGATGTCTGGAGATGTAATGACGTTCACAGCTCGCTTGCTAGATGTTGGAATGAATAAAGTTTTTACTCTTAATAGGCAAATATGTGTGATCAAGCTGCCTATTGTCTTTAATGCTCTCAAAGGTAAGATTCTGCACGCACTTTGAATGGTGGAGTTAAGATAACGTTTATATCAGCAGATTTCAATTCTATGAACTCTTTTGTGTATCTTTGTATGTGCATCTGCTTCCACAAATAAATTCTGAACGCAAGTTTCTTTAAAATATGCAGATATTTTGTCATCAGAACATGAAGAGGCCATATATGCAGCCACTGGTTCATTCAAGAGCTTGATACATTCTTGCATTGATGAAAGTTTAATTAAACAGGGAGTTGATCAGATATCCTTGGCTTTGAATGCGCACACTTCATCAAGGAGGTCTGGTCCCACCATCATCGAGAAAGTTTGTGCAACTGTTGAAAGCCTGCTTGATTATCATTTTGACTCTGTATGGGACAGAGTTTTTCAAGTTGTTTCTGCTATGTTTCATAAATTAGGTACTTAGATTGCAATCTAGTCTTTTCTCACTTCACATCATACATTCCTATTTGTTTTACTTGTCATTAGGCTGCAAGGGTAGGATTATTATTTCTCATAGCATGGTGCATAAAAACTGGCTACTTGCCTATACTGAAGTGATCAATTATCTAACCCTTCGTTTGGGGTATTTTCATCAAATAGTTTCTGTTTCTTCAAAATCTCATCTCTCAAGCTTCAAATTATCGCACAGTATGTATGTGTTGTTGTTGACTTTGTTTGCGACTAATTTTGTTAATACAGGAGATCAGTCCACTTATTTTATGAGAGGAATAGTTAAAAACCTAGCAGATTTGCAGAAGCTACCTGATGAAGATTTCCCTTTTAGGAAACAGGTATTTCTATCGTTATAAGAACACATTTTATTTTGTTTCAATAATACTGATGCAGAATTGAAAATTTGACATGACATGGTTGCATCTGTTTTGTTTTTCTAGCATGTCTGGTTAACTTAGAGATCATACAATATGCATCATTCGTTGCATCTTGTCTGCGGAAGACTTGGTCATTTTGTTATCACATTCACTATATGGTCACTATTCTTAAGGGTTTTATTTTTCACTGGTTGGTATGTTTTACTGGGGTATCCTTATGATAAACATCAGTTGTCTATTTTAACTGTTGTATTCTGACATAGAATAGAGGTAGAAAAGAGTGAGAGAAAGAGAGAAATATGAAGAGAGAGAGCAGAAAGAGACGAGAAAGGAAAACTAGTCCACTAGTCCACACCATGTCATGACTGTCACGCCCTATATGGCTTGCTAACTTTCGAACTGCCTATTAACCCCTTTACTGACCACGAAACTAACTTCCTCTTATTACATTTATAAAACACATTCTCGATACTCATGCATATTATGCTGATATCCAAAATGCATGTTGTATTGTGTATTTCTAATTTACATATCGAATGTAGCCCAAATATCCCAATTTCTAGTTGAAAATGTTAAACATGTTTTAAATTGTGCTTTAATCTTGAAGTTCGGAAGAAAGTGACTTGTCTTGGTAATTTTTAGACACCCTAATGAGGTGGCAGATCTAGTTTTTGGCACGGCCTATTTGGATTGATATTGAGTGCTATTGTTAGATTCTTATGTGTTCTAAAAGTTAGCCAATGAAAAAATTATGGTTTCAGTGCTGATGTTCTAAGTTTATGATAGAGCCCAAGCAAAATAATATACTAAATATCAAAATACTCTTCTTCTCAGTGGAAAGAAAGTTACAACATATGAAAACTCAGCCAGAGGATACAAAAGGCAATTGCTTGCAACACATTCAAGCTCACACACTAAAATACACTAAAATAGAAACAGAAAATGATGAAGGAAGATGATCTTCCTCCACCCTCAAGCTGGCACTTGAGAGACCAGAACTCTCCTCACCACTCTCAGTTTCAAAACCCAAAAGACGGAACTCACGAAGGAGAAGATTTAAAAACCCAAAAGTTACAAAGGATTAAACATACTTCTAGACAGACCCTAACACATCACAAGGCCATCAATTGCTTTTCCTTACAACAAGGTCCCATAGGATGATCCTCTGAACCATCAATATCACTCCCTTTTCTCTCCTTCCTTCTGTCTTTTTGCCACTGCCCAATGTCCCTCTGTGTGTTCTAGTAGCGGTAGGAGGTTGGATCTTATCAGTTTATTATGCTCTATAATCTAGTTATTGAAGACATTCGGAGCACGTTTATTTTGTTGTGTTTCTCATTAGAATAGATACCTTTTACAATTTGATTGGTAGTGGAGGATTGGGGGGAAAGCCCAATCTGAAATGATTTTTAGTTTTTAACATATCGCGGCTGACTAATCTTTAATATCGTAAACATGCAGCTGCATGAGTGCCTTGGTGCTGCTCTCGTTGCAATGGGACCAGAAACTTTCCTTTCTCTTCTACCTTTGAATTTGAAAGCAGATGACTTATCCAATGCAAATGTGTGGCTCTTTCCAATTTTAAAGCATTATACTGTAGGGGCACGTCTAAGCTTTTTTACAGAGGAAATTTTGAGTATGATTAAACATTTAAGGCGGAGGTCTCGGCAGGTATGAAATATTGTTGATGAGTTGCTTTATGATTCTTTTTTTTTAAAAAAAAAAAAATTATTTTTCGGAACTACCTGTTTCTTACTCTTTATGTTTTGCAGTTTGAGCTACAAGGGCTGATGGTGTCATCAAGGAATGCAGATGCTCTCGCACACTCTTTGTGGTCTTTGCTGCCTTCATTTTGCAACTATCCTTTGGACACTGCTGAAAGATTCATGGATCTGGGAAGAACTTTATGTATCAAACTTAAAGATGAACCTGACATTCGTGGAATTATATGCACAAGTTTGCAGCTTCTTATTCAGCAAAACAAGAAAATTTTGGATGAAAAAGATGGTAATCAATGTGTGGGCGGAGATATGGCCTGTGAGCATGGTTTAGTCCGTTATACAAAGCAGGTTGCAACAAGCAATTTGAATGTGCTGAGGTCTTCTGCTCAGGAATTGTTAACTGCTCTGTCAAATGTTCTTTTGAAGTCTACAAAAGATGATGGAGGTTGTCTGCAGGTACTTAGATCAATTGGAAATAGTCCTTTTAATGCTTTACTGCTGAACAATCCTTTTGGCTGACCTGATTTAAGGATATTTTAAGATTAGTGACATAAACATGGGATTTTATAATTGCACGTCTTTGCCTTGGAATAGTTGTATGCATTTGTTACCCGCATCTGTGGCATTCACGCTTTCATTACTCTCTATGGCATGTTACATTTTACATTCTGGTGCTAGGTTTGAATTCTGATACAGATTTTGCCATCCAGTGCCCATAAAGTGCATATTTTAGGCATATTGCTTGTGGCACTTGATTCCTAGTGCCTATTCCGGTTGTGGGAGTAACAATGAGATGCAAGTCAATGCTGAAGCAGTGATTGTCATATCATTTGATGTTTGTGAGATTTTATATTCACACCATTATCTAGGTTTATTTTCATGTGCCTAGGTGGTCAAGTAAGGCCTGCATTGAGTTGACCAATGTGAATATGTAGCTTTTGTTGTTGTATTGGCTTTTTGTTTTTCATGACTCTAACTACTATGAAATCAGTACTAATCTCTAAATTGCTGCATTGTGACCATAATTCTAGAACTGCGATCTTTAATGCTCAGGACAACTTCAGCTCTCATGTAGTCTCTTTCCAAGTTTAGGCCTTTCAAAATTGAAAGTCTATGCTGAGTTATAATACATGGTCTTTTACTGCTAATATATTATCTGGGAATTTTTCTTTCTCAATTTGGCTTTTTCAAAATTGAAAGGCTATCATATATTGGCACAGTTCTTGGACTTTTTAATGGTTCACAATTACACAACTATGCTAGATCCTCTTGTTTGTAATTTTTATTTTCTTTCCATTAGATTTGACTTTGCACCTGGTTGTCTTTAGCTACTGTGATGTTCCTAGAGCTGCTTTTGTTCTGTTTACAGCTCACAATCGGTGAGATTGCTTCCATATCAGATCGAGAAGTGATATCCATGCTCTTCAAAAGGGCAATGCTTAAGCTTTTTAAAGTCACGGAAGAGGCCAGGAAAGCGGACAATGCCAGTTCAATGCACGTTGATGAGTCATCAAATAATGTGTCACCATCAATTGTCAGGTGTCCATTGACATCTCGCTCTTGAAATGTTTTTTTGGCTTCCAAACTTGTGATTTAGATTCTCGGGTCATGAGTTTTAATAAGGCGTCTGATGGTTATGGTGGGTGTCTGCATATAATTGATGGTAATCATTTTCTTTCTTCCTTTTTTTTTTCTTTTCTAAATCCCAGGGCAAAGCTTCTTGACTTGGCAGTTTCCCTGTTGCCTGGTTTAGACCCTACAGATATTGATACGCTGTATGGTGCTATAAAGCCAACATTACAGGTTTGAAGGAGACATATATGCATAATCCTTTGATCTTTGCACAGATCCTTTGAACATCCTTTACATGATGAAAAGTTATGTTGATTATGCGGAATCATTATTTGTAGGATGTTGAAGGCGTTGTACAGAAGAAGGGATACAAAGTGCTTTCAGTCATTCTCAGGGTATTTCCTTTTTTTCATTTGGTTGTTTATCTGGTTCATATGATAGTTTGAATTATATTCTACTATCATGTAGTCATCAATCTCTCTTGTGTTCACCGGGCAAGTTCCCTGCATCAATCATTAGTGTACATTGTGTTTCCTGGTGAACCAAAATGCCAAATTAATACTTGGTGTTTTTGCTGCTTAGCTAGTGTCAAGCCGTTTACTTATTTGTTTGTGGATTTCTCAACAGGATTCAAATGAGTTCATTCCGTCAAAGTTGGAGGAGCTGCTTGCTCTTATGGTTGAAGTTCTGCCTTCATGTCATATTTCCTCCAAACACCATAGACTAAATTGCCTTTACTTCCTAATAATCCATGTTTCCAAGGTACCTAAGGTTATGGGTTTTGCTTCGCTGTTTTAAACTACCTTGTTATGGTCATGATGCATCTCATCCGTAGAATATTGCTATATTTATATTGCAAGTGTAACGTTTCTGAAAATATGCTTTGCAACAGGATAATCTGGAGCAAAGGTGGCGTGAAATTATTTCTTCTTTCCTTACAGAAATTGTACTTGCTCTTAAGGAGGTAATTCAGTTTATCTGCGGAAGAACTCTTTCTTCTGGTACCTCTATTTAGTGCACTTTTCAAGTTGACAATTGTGAAAACATTGTATATGGTTCAGTATGCAGTGTCATTTCACTTTCCCTTGGTCAGCCTGGGGTTTTACCGGCACTGGATCCGTACTATAGCATTTTCATTTTCATTTGCTTTTTCTTTTGCAGGCTAATAAAAAAACTAGGAACAGGGCTTATGATATTCTTGTTGAAATTGGCCATGTACTTGGAGATGAAGAGAGAGGTGGCAATAGAGACAATTTATGTGAAATTTTCAATGTGGTAAATATAAATTTTGAATTATTCACTAAATTATTGATAAATTACTGTATGCTAACTGACATCAGTCTCTTCCTTGATTGGATGTGATGTAATATAATCTAATCTAATTCTGAACTCATTGTACATGAGCTGTGTATTGTTAGGTTGAGCATATACTATATTTGATTCTGTTTCTTTTTCTTGGGCTCAGATTGCTGGAGGCTTGGTTAGTGAAACTCCACATATGATTAGTGCTGCAACCAAAGGCTTAGCTCGTTTGGCCTATGAGTTCTCTGATCTTATTTCAACTGCTTTTAATTTGCTTCCATCGACTTTTCTCCTACTTCAAAGACAAAACAGAGAGATTGTAAAGGTTTGCTTCCTTTTCTTCTGTTTTATGGTGACATGTTTTGCTGAATGAAGCAATGTTATTGGCTTAAGCTCCAAAATCAAGTAAACTAGCGTTGAGTCTTGCTGCAGGCCAATTTAGGTTTATTAAAGGTGCTAGTAGCTAAATCACAAGCAGAATGGTTGCAACTGCACCTAAAGAGCATGGTAGATGGTTTGATGAAGTGGCAAGATAACACCAAAAGTCATTTTAAAGCAAAGGTTGTTGTTTGGCTAGCCGGTGGCAATATTTTATTTAATGCAGTTTTATTGACTTGTTGCTGATGACTGTTGTCTTGCTGTTTCATTTGCTTCTCGTACATATTATGATGTTGCAATTTGATTGAATTTTTTCCCAGGTTAAGCTGCTTTTGGAAATGCTTGTTAGGAAGTGTGGACTGGAGGCAGTTAAAGCTGTCATGCCTGAAGGCCACATGAGACTTCTTACCAACATACGCAAGGTCTGCTGAACAGCATCGTATGATAAATTTTTTCATCAGCACTCTTTCAGATGTGTAATCCTGTTTTAAATGCAGATCAAAGAGCGTAAGGAAAGGAAACGGGGTGCTAAAACTGAGGAAACTAGATCTTGTCTTTCAAAAGCACCTACATCCAGGTTAATATTGTGATTATTTTGCATTTGTACTTGGTTTAACTGGTGAAGACATTTATTTCCAAATCTTGACATTCAGTCTAATTACTCATCCACTCAAATAAGTTGATACGCAGTTCTCTTAATTTCCGCAACTTGACATGAAATTAAATTTATCTTGAGCGGTAAATTTGAGAAATGGCCCTAGGATATGATACGGTGATACCTAATGTGATTAACTAGGAAGCTTCTTGATTGATGAGTAAACTTTATTTCTAATGAAGTGTTGCAGCTTTGTGATTGGTTTTGTACTTTAATACCGTACTACCTTTGAAATGCCATCATTTTTTTCGGTATTTGTTGTGTCGAATTGCAAATTAAAATAATTAACCCGTTTTAATTTGCACCTGATCAATGTAATCCCTTATTACTACTAGTACTTCTACTACTGTTGATCAATGTAATTCTTTATTGCTTCTTGATATGACTTTAATTTCAGGCAAAGCATGTGGAACCATACAAAATTTTTTTCCGATTTTGATGATGAAGATAGTGGAGGAACTGACGAGGAATACTTGAACACGAAGACCATCTCCAAAGGGGGCAGGTCTTACTCACACAGTAAATCAGCAGCATCTTCATACCGGTGAGCTGTAGCATTAAATCTGTCCGGTCTGCTATTGACTGCTTGGAGTTTGTTCCAATGAGAGATAATTGCAATCTGTGGCTTTATTCCTTGTGGATAAACTATGTGATGTTAAGCATTTTGAAAATTTAACCTGACTATACTCTAACCACGAGTAATATAGAGCTTGGCCTAGCCAAATGAGACTGCTCTTTGATTGGTTCACTGTCAAAATGGATTTTAACAGTGTTATTGCATATTCTACCTAGGTCGAAGATGAGACGCAAGAAGAATTTGCTTGAGCACTTGTCTGACCAATCGGATGATGAGCCGCTTGATTTACTTGATAGGCAGAAAACGATTTCAGCTCTTAAATCATCTGAGCATCTCAAAAGGAAGTCAAGGTTTGATGATCAGGTTGAAGTAGATTCTGAAGGACGCCTGATTATACGTGAGGAAGGGGATCAGATGATGGCAAAATCTGATGAGCCTGATCTTGATACTGTGAGTGAAGCTGATAGTCACTTGTCTGGGAAGTCAGGAACTCAGGTGAAGAAGCGCAGAAAAACATTGGACTCTGGGTGGGCGTACACGGGGAGTGAATATGCCAGCAAGAAAGCAAGTGGGGATGTGAAGAGGAAGGACAAGCTTGAGCCTTATGCATATTGGCCACTTGATCGGAAGATGATGAGTCGTAGGCCACAACACCGAGCTGTTGCAAGGAAAGGTATGGCAAGTGTTGTGAAGATGGCGAAGAAGTTTGAAGGCAAGAGTGCATCTAGCGTGCTGTCCCCGAAGAGCTTGAAACTAAAAAGGACCAAGAAAGGCAGCAAGAAATAGAAAATATAAGGAACGTCAATTCGGTTGGCGGCGAGATAGATCATTATTTTGTGCTTTACATTATTCGAGTATTGGATTTAGGAGCTCTGGTTGTAAAGCAACTTTTGTTATTGTGCTTTTACTAGGTTTGGTAGGGGGAAAAAGGCCGAATTTGGAGCAGCAGTTTTGTCTACGATCTGCTTATTATCGTCATCTGTTTAGGCATACGATTGTGGGTTGCGGAATGTATATAGGATCAGTCTGGTTGGTTCTACATTGGCGAAGCGGAAATCTAAAACCAAGTGTTTTCTTCTTTCTTCTTCTTCTTTTTTTTACGTTTTTTTTTTGTCTACATTATGTGTCATGTCATGCCCCAGTCATGCGTGGCAAATACAAAACTGCATCTTAGTTCAGCTCATCCCACCAATTTCATTTCAATGGTGGCAAATCCAGATCTTGCGATTGATGGATAGAGTCCGTCATCCTTAATTCCCGCAAGGGATTATAATTGTGGTTTAGGATGTTTTCTCTAGCAGTGCATTCCCCAATTGGTAGTTGGCTGGTAAACAAAATTCTTCTTAAGTTGATTAATTTGAGTGTATTAAAAAAATTAGTAAAGTTGGTTATTTGTAATAAGTAGGGTAGTTTTTTTTTTTAAAAAAAAAATTCTTGTTAGTCATATGTGTCGACTGGAATTATAAATAAAATTTTTAATGTGTAAATTATCTTGAAAAAATATCAAAATAGATGGGAGTTTTAAATTTATGAAATTAAATGTTAAATTAGTTTTTATATTAAATGAAAGTGTTATTTATTTTATATATGAAAGTCAACCGCTCACGATGTTTGATACTCCTCCGGTCCTTATTATAAGACTCCATTTGACTTTTTATTTGGTCCTAATTATAAGACCCCAATCCATTTTGTCTCTTATATTTATGCATTTTTTTCAAGATAATCCTTCTAATAATGATAGTTTTAACCAATATATTTAATTAGCAAGGATATTTTAGGAATGACAACACTTATTTATTATAAATAACCAATTTAACTTACTTCTTTAATCTCTTCAAATAAGTCAATTGGGTCTTATAATTAGGACCGGAGGAGTATTACTGATATTGTGACCGGTTGGTTTTGAATTTTTGTTCATGAAAAAAATCATTTGATGTAAAATGTTTTTAATAGTTAGGAATATTTTAATCTTTTAATTTCTAAATCACAAAAAAACTTGAAAATAGAAAAATTGTAAATATAGATTGTTACAATATTAGTATTGGTTTTAATGATAATTAATTAGTAAATGACAACAATTTTGTAAATGGTTCTTATATTTAATTTTTTAATTTTTGGGTCTTTTTTTTGGTTATTTTTCCAAACTTCTATCCTATTATTAAATTAATTGAATTATTAAAGTACATAAAAATATATAAGATGCCATTTTTACTACCCATTTATCTTGAGGTTATATTTGATACGAAACATTAAAAATGAGAAATAGGAACCGTAATTGTCACTGAAAAAAATCATTAAGAAAATATGTAGCATGAAAAATTATTTACTACATGAGATTAGATAAACCCATATATGTGAGATTGGACTAATCTCACATACTCCTCCGGTCCTAATTATAAGACCCAATTGACTTATTTGAGGAGATTAAGGAAGTAAGTTAAGTTAGTTATTTATAATAAATAAGTGTTGTTATTCCTAAAATATCCTTGCTAATTAAGTATATTGGCTAAAACTATCATTATTAGAAGGATTATCTTGGAAAAAATGCATAATATAAGAGAGAAAATGGATTGGGTCTTATAAGGACCAAATAAAAAGTCAAATTGGGTCTTATAATAAGGACCGGAGGAGTATATAGGTTTCTCTAATTTCATGTAACAGTAATCTTTCATACTAAATATTTTTTTAATAGATTTTCTTAATCATAATCCCTATCACCCATATGTAATGTTTCTTATCAAACGGATCCAAGTCCTATTTTGTTTTAATTTCTAGTTCCATCCCATTCCCTTTTCTTCTAAAAAAGCTGGCAGCAACCAAGCAGGCTTTATAGCCCGATAGCGGACCCAACAGTCTGGCGCTCTGCGTGCCGCGGCCCGTGACCGGTCCATCCGGAGCCAGTCCGCAGTGGGTCCCAGGAATTCAAAATGTCCGTTTATCGTTTCCTGATGCGCGCATTGAACGGAAAGAGCGTCCTCGGTAACCGTTACTACTTTCCTCTCTCCCCTTTCCCTTCCTCCCGCTGCGCAGTGAGCGCGCAGTTAATGTCATTTCTCAGTTCTCCCTGCTAATATATGTGCACTTCAGGGCATTTCTTTCTTGAAATCTTGAAACGCGCCAAGCAGTTCCAGACTGCGTCGAGATTTAGACACCTGATCCTCCTCTTCACTTTTTAGGTATTCAATCCTGGTTTTTCTTCCGTAGCTTTCCAATCCGCAGACAACTGCACCTGAGCCAAAGGCGTAACACAATGGCTGGAACACCAGCAACGCCGTTGTCTAAGATACAACGGAATTTCTCATCTACTCCTGGTGGTCCCAAAGTTCGGGAGGAGAAAAACTAGTGACCGTTCGGATGAGGCCACTGAACCGGAAGGAACAAGCCAGGTACGACCTAATTGCTTGGGATTGCTCGGATGAGCAAACCATTGTTTTCAAGAATCCAAATCAAGAGAGGCCTGGGACGTCATACACCTTCGGTATGTCTTTCATGAAAACGTCTCGTTTTTTTAATTGCCATCTTTCTGGTTGTTAACAGGAAGGATGTATAATTTTTAAAACCTGGTTGGCAACTGTAAGTTATTGTAGATCACTATTGCATTTTCTCCCCATTTTTTGTAGTAAGCTTATATAAAATAGTTTGTTTTTACTTAGATAAAGTTTTTGCTCCTACAAGTTCATCTCAAAGGGTTTATGAAGATGGAGCTAGGGACGTTGCTCTATCAGTGGGTTTCGGGAATTAATGGTGACTTCTTCGAAGCTTGAAATTTTAATGTTTAGTTGTTTATGGGGCATATTAAAAACTTCCCCTTGGTCCTTCTTAATTTCTGTCCATTCATTTGACACTGCAGCGACAATTTTTGCATATGGACAGACTAGCAGTGGTGTAAGACATTCACGATGAGAGGCATAACCGAAAATGTTATTCGGGACGTTTACATGTTTATCGAGAATGTAAGTTACGATTGATACCCAAGTTAAATAGAATATTCTTGTTGGATGAGAGGTCAGTGAGCGTGGAGCTGTTCTAAAATGAATCCCATAAACAAAATATGATTGCGTTGTCTAACGGCGAAAAAGTTCTGTGTTTAAGAACGTTCTCTTTTTATATCAATCTCACAGACACCAGGAAGGAATTTTATTTTAAGAGTCTCCGGGATGGAAATTTATAATGAGATGGTCATAGACCTTTTGAATCGTGAATCCGGCCCTCTCCGCCTCTTGGATGATCCTGAGGTATAGTTAACAAGAAGTTTTATATGAGATTTGCTAGTAAATTGTATGCATATCCTTTATAGACGGTTCTTTTTTTCTTTTCTTTTGTTGATTTTTCTTTGGTATACAGAAAGGGACTGTTGTGGAAAGACTAACTGAAGAAGTAGCCAAGGATGGTCAACATCTAAGGCACTTGATCGGCATCTGTGAAGGTAACGTAGATTGTCTTGTGTGAATCAGAGGCTTCCTAGTTCTCTCTTGAGCGGTCTCTGTCATCATGCAATGCAAATAGTAATATTTATATATTTGACTACGGCGGATGCTTGAAGTCGATTTCCTTTGTATAACATCAAGCGAAGCCGTTGCAGAAAATAACATTCACTTTGCACTCGATGTGGAAAACATTAATGGCTTTGCCATTTTGGATTATTTTCATGTTACCATTATTCTCACAAACATTGAATCCGCAGCTCAAAGGCAAGTTGGAGAAACTGCTCTAAATGATAAAAGCTCAAGATCGCATCAAATAATCAGGCTGGTATGCTCAAATTGTATTCACTTATCACAACTTCATAGAAATATAGCCTGCAAATTAGTGTCTGAGTAATCATTTAGCTACTCTCAGCCCAAAAGCTTACTATATTTTTCCATCCTTGCAGTCTTCCGGGCACTGCATAAGTTTTATTTGAAATAAAGGTAGCTTTTAATAAAATAAATCTTGGGGGGCTAAAGATGGCTCGGTCAATAAAATAAATCTTAGACTCGGTCAATATTCTCATTTCTCTTTTTCTAATTAAGCCAGAGGTTAAAGATGGCTCTCCGTATTTATTGATGTGTAATCGTTATTTACTTTTTATTCTCATATTTCTACCTGCATTAGACAAATTTTTATTTTTATGTACATATGTATATCAGACCATAGAGAGCAGCCTAAGGGAAAGTTCAGGCCGTGTGAAGTCTTATTTAGCCAGTCTGGTTTGGTATGCTATATCTACTTTATTCTGACCTGAAATTTTTCGTAGCAATAAGTCATACTTATTGGAATTCCTAGTGTATATAGAACCTGGTGGATCTTGCTGGAAGTGAACGTATCTCTCAAACAAAGACAAGTGGTGTGAGATTGAAGGAAGGCGGCAGCCACATTAACCGAAGTTTATTGACCCTCACAACAGTCATCAGGAAATTAAGGTTAGCAGCTCTAGATATCTGTAAAATGTCCCAATGCATATGGAACTACTTGTTATTATATTTCTTTTGGGACAAAATGATTACTCATAAATTTATTGATGATTGTTTTTTTGAACTAAAAATCCCGAGGTGTTGATGAAAACTTGAGTGTAAAAAAGAACCCCAACTATTTTAATAACGGTCTTGTTGAGTTGCTTTCTGTTGAGTGAAAAGCTATATTAACTGCCTACTTTCTGCAAACACGGCGCCTTTTCTGATTGTTTAAATCTAAAACCTTTGAGCTTTTGAGTCCCTTGTATACAGTGGTGGAGAACGTGGTCACATACCATATAGAGGTTCAAAGCTTACAAGAATTTTGCAGTCTTCGCTTGGGGGTAATGCTCGGACAGCAATTATATGTGCTATAAGTCCAGCCTAAGTCACGTGGATCAGACAAGAATACTTTAAAATTTGCAACCAGTGCAAAGGATGTCATTAATAATGCTCAAGTAAACATGGTAGGGTCTAATGCCTTAAATTGAGGTAGAGAAACCGAAGTTATTGACCCTCACAACAGTCATCAGGAAATTAAGGTTAGCAGCTCTAGATATCTGTAAAATGTCCCAATGCATATGGAACTACTTGTTATTATATTTCTTTTGGGACAAAATGATTACTCATAAATTTATTGATGATTGTTTTTTTGAACTAAAAATCCCGAGGTGTTGATGAAAACTTGAGTGTAAAAAAGAACCCCAATTTTAATAACGGTCTTGTTGAGTTGCTTTCTGTTGAGTGAAAAGCTAGCTATATTAACTGCCTACTTTCTGCAAACACGGGCGCCTTTTCTGATTGTTTAAATCTAAAACCTTTGAGCTTTTGAGTCCCTTGTATACAGTGGTGGAGAACGTGGTCACATACCATATAGAGGTTCAAAGCTTACAAGAATTTTGCAGTCTTCGCTGGGGGTAATGCTCGGACAGCAATTATATGTGCTATAAGTCCAGCCTTAAGTCACGTGGATCAGACAAGAAATACTTTAAAATTTGCAACCAGTGCAAAGGATGTCATTAATAATGCTCAAGTAAACATGGTAGGGTCTAATGCCTTAAATTGATGGTGAGGTAGAGATTCATTTTTTTTAACTTTGATGCATTCACATTTGCATGAAATCCTAATACCTAGTGCACTTCATATTGTATTTTAAGAGATATTTTCATCATATTAAAATAGCCAGTTTAAGCTGAGGGTGTTTTTTTGCGCAGATTGTTTCGGATAAAACACTGGTTAAACACCTGCAAAAGGAAGTGGCAAGGCTTGAAGAAGAGTTGCGAAGCCCAGAACTAACTTCATCTTCATGTTTAAGGTCTTGTTAGCGAAAAAGATTTGAAAATTCAACAGGTATGCTTGTGGTAATTTTCATGCGGGCTGAACTAAATTTTGGAATGACCTCCCCTAATCTTCTAAACGGATTATTGTGTTCTTGTATCTTGGAGCATTTAGCTTTTCATTACCTTGTAGCAAGAGTGGTCAAGGATTTTTGTTTACTCTCAACTAAACTTGTTTAAGTTGTTGCAGGGATTAGATCAAAACGAGCCTTCTAGTCAAGTGGTCAGATGCCTTTCTTTTCCTGTAGAGAATGAATCGACTCCGGGTGAACATACTCAAGAACGAAGAGAAGCAGTAGGCAGGCATGCAGTACTGAAGAAACTACTGGCTTCTCCTGATCCATCCGCACTGGTTACTGAAATCCGGAAGCTTGAGAATCGGCAGCTACAGCTCTGTGAGGATGCTAATCGGGCACTTGAAAATCTGCATAAAGATTTTGCGGCCCACAAATTTGGAAATCAAGAAACTGCTGAAGCTATGTCGAAAGTTCTGTCTGAAATAAAAGACATGCTAGTGGCCAGCTCCACCCCAGAAAATATTGTGGTTGCGGACAAAGCCAACTTGATGGAAGAGATCTCTCGATTGAAGTCTCAAGGAAATACTATTGCATCTCTAGAAAGGAAGTTAGAGAATGTTCAAAAATCCTTTGACAAGCTAGTCTTATCTTTTCCGAGTACGGAAGGGACTCCAGAGAACAAGACCCAAGCGAAAAAGAAGAAAATTGTTCCTTTCAGTTTAAGCAACAGCCCGAACGTGCAACATATAATACGAGCCCCGTGCTCACCTTTATCATCTTCTTCTAGAGCCACGGAACATGAAACAGAGAACAAGGCACCTGAAAATGACATTTCTCTTACAAATAGCGATAAATGTCTAAGGTCACATAGAGACGTGTTTCTTTCAACGGAAGGAAGTCCAACTATGCAGCAATCGAAGTCAATGAATGTTAAAAAGATTCAGAAGATGTTTAAGAATGCCGTTGAGGAGAATATACGAAGCTTCAGAATTTATGTTACTGAGTTAAAAGAACTGGTGGCGAAACTGAATTACCAAAAGCAGCTTCTGGTTTGCCAGGTAAAATTTATTTTCCATCAAATAATTCTAGAGATACCCACCATAATTATTTTATTAATATCAATACGACGTGGCGCCATTTTCTCTCTCATATCATTGGAAATACTTCGTGCTTTCAACCTTTGCTTACGTCGAAACTCTTATGGGTTTCAAACTTCCTTATGGGATGCCAATCTCTGGGTTGGCCTGTAATATAAAGTAATCATCTCCATCAGGGTGTGTCAGGACGCACAGCTAGAGCATATTATCCTTGTGGTGCTCCGATGGTCAGATTCCCTTTTTATGCTGACTCATGGATAATTAGATTATAGCAATAATTCTTTTTTCACCTAGCAAGAGGTCTGCCATTTGAGAGTCATTTGGAGCTCTGCATACAACGCAAACACAGACACACACAGCACACAGGATAATTTTTTTGAAGTATTTTGATATTACGTTTCATTTAATAAAACAAATATTAAAATGTAAAAAGTAGATTCATTTTTCCAAATAAAAAATAAAAAAATAGATTAGTTGAGATTAAAAATAAGAAAGATCTGATGAAATGTCCAGCCGTATTACTCAAAAGCAGCAGCAAAGGGTTAGCCACTAACATAAAATACCAAATGTTGCGGATGATGCATGTCCGATAGATTGTACTTATTTTGATCTTCCCCTTGTAGGTTTTGGAGCTTGAAGCAAACAAATTTGTGAATGAAGGAGTAGATGCAAGCGCACGATCCCCCATACCGTGGCATATTCTGTTTGAAGAGAATAGAAAACAAATAGTCATGTTATGGCATTTATGCCACATTTCGCTTGTACATCGCACTCAGTTTTATCTTTTGTTAAGGGGAGACCCTTCTGATCAGATATATTTGGAGGTTGAACTGAGAAGGTTGACATGGCTGGAGCAACACCTGGCAGAGCTAGGGAATGCTAGTCCTGCACTTTTAGGGGACGAGCCTGCAGGCTCGGTTTCTGCGAGGTATAAGTTTTTCTATTTAAAAAAAAAAAAAGAGAAAATCTTTCTTTCTTTTAGTTTGTTCTGAGGAAGTGTTTGGTGTATGTAAAAAAAACATTTTTAAAAAGTACTTTCATATATCTACTTTAGTTAATGATATAGATTAGGGAACATGAATATAAAATGATTTTAACCATTTGCCGCTGGTTTGTTGAATCAAATGCAGCATCAAAGCTCTTAAGCAAGAAAGGGAGTATCTAGCTAAGCGAGTGAACTCTAAACTTACGGCCGAGGAAAGAGAACTGCTTTTTGCTAAATGGGAAGTTCCAGCAGTAGGGAAACAAAGGAGGCTGCAGCTGGTGAATAAATTGTGGAGTGATCCATATAACATGCAACATGTACAAGAAAGTGCGGAAGTTGTAGCAAAGCTCATTGATTTTTGTGGATCTGGTGAAGATCTTAGCAAGGACATGTTCGAACTGAACTTTGCCAGCCCTTCTGATAAGAAAACATGGGCGGGCTGGAACTTTATATCAAATCTTTTGAATTTATGACACAAATTTGTCGTTTTCACTTCATTTATCTTTTCTACTGGTCAAAGGTACATCCTGTGAAGCACGGAATATTAGAGTGCAAAATATTTCTATATGATCTCGTAAATCCTATATAGCGGGGTGGAACTTAATAACAAATGTTTTTCATTTGTGAAGCGCGGAATATTCAAGAACAAAGTGTCTCTCTGTTACAATTCTGTCATATAATTAAGAAAGCTATGAAAAAATTGAAGCAAGGATGTAAAATTTGGGCAAAAAATGTTTACTGCTTCAGTCCATAAAAATGACGTAATGCAGGCATCCGTCTGGAAAGGAGGCCGTGAAATTTTTCAACGTGATTATGATGGCTCGTCAAATACCCAATTGGCATAACCTGAAAAGCTACATTTCTGACCCGGATTCCTTCACGGCGAATTCCTGAGGTTATATGTCATGAGGATGAGGAGGTTTAGTTGGGCCGTAGTAATCAGTTTTGACTTTTGGGGTTTCATATCTTTGCTTTCGTTTCAGAGGAAGTAAGTGGTGCCGGTGGGATGAATGACCCAGACAATCATGAAGCCTACTTCCATGACTAAAAACTACCCATTTTCTTCCTATATTAAGAAAATACTTTTATGTTACTTGAAATTTGCATAATATATCTATTTTTTTTGTACAATATTTTGCAAAGGCATAAGACCAGAAGCATGAGATTCCGGATCACTCCTTCATTAAATTAAATATTGAAGGAATTACAATCAAGTTTCGCAGAAAAGAAATAATTATTAAAAAGTCTCAATAATAATCTCAACAACCTATAATAACAAGTCTGAGAATAATAACTTCCGAGACTTGTCTTTTAATTATTTTTTTGTTTGCACCTCATTGTAATTCTCCCTTAAATATTTTGGAAAGAGATCAATGAGGGGTTGATTCCCAATAACAAGGTGGTGATATATATAGATAGATAGATAATATTTTTATTAATATTAATAATTTTTTTTCCCTTTTGCCAGCAATACTCTAATTGGTTCCCGGTATAAGTATTAAGGCATAATACAGATCAAAACAGAACTACAAAATCATTATAAACAAGGTAGATGATGAGGTCGATGGATATGATAGTGGGCAATAGGCAAAATGCTTTACAAAGGTTTATCAAAGAATGCTACAAGGCTTGCGGCCATATGCGCGCGCGCGAGCATGGAGCGATGGGCGAACTAGTTGGACAAGTGAAAAATAAAAGAGCAGGGGGAGTGGGAGTGGTAGTGGGAGGGGGTGAAAGGAGAAATGGCGCAAATAATAGGCAAGAAGAAGAGAAATAATTGAAGAGACAAGTGGAAGGAGCGAGCAGAGAGATCGGAAGGAAGGAATTGGGGATTCTATTATTGGGAAGGAGGGAATGTAATTGTGTGTAAAGGAAAAAAGCCATTTTCCGGCATAAGCCCTCCTCAGAGAAACAGCGGTCCATTTCCCGCCAATGGCCGCTGGTCGCTCTATCCTTCTCTTGCCTCTCTTCCTCCTCACTCTCTCTTTCCCCCACCTGCCTCTCCAATTCCGAGGACGACGCCCTCCTCCAACTCAAACGATCCTTCTCCCCCTCCTCCTCTCTTTCTTCCTGGGTGCCCAATTCCTCTGCCTGCTCTACCAAGTGGCTCGGCGTCTATTGCACCAACAACCTCGTCGTCGGTTTGCACCTCTCTAACATGGCTCTCTCTGGCAACATTGACGTCGATGCCCTCCTCCGCCTCCCTGGCCTCCGCAGCGTTGGCTTTGTTAACAACTCCTTCTCTGGTCCCATCCCCCAATTCAATAAACTCACCACCCTCAAGGCTCTCTTCTTGACCACCAACCATTTCTCCGGCCCCATCCTTCCGATTTCTTCGCTGGCCTGGCCGCCATCAAGAAAATCGGCCTCTCCGGCAATAACTTCTCCGGCGACATACCCAACTCTTTGGCCAGGCTCCCTTTGCTGGTGGAGTTGCGCCTTGAGGACAATGGATTCTCGGGAGCCATTCCGTCTCTCAGCCAACACTTTCGGTCCTTCAACGTTTCCAACAACCGATTGGAAGGACCCATCCCCGATGAACTGGCAAAGTTCGGCGCGAAATCCTTCTCTGGAAACCCAGGATTGTGCGGGAAAGTAGTGGAGAAGGAGTGCGAGGAGGCGGAGGAGCAGCAAGAAGCAGGGAGCGGGGAGAAACAAAGTAGTAATTGGGTGAGGGTGGTGATAATGGTTATAATGGTTGTGATGGTGGCGATGTTGATAGTGGTATTGGTAAAGACGGCGAGGAGACGAGAGGGCGGCAGGAATATGGGAGGAATAAAAGACGGGGGAGGGGAAGAGGTGGTGCAAGTGCATGTGCCCAGCTCCAACCACAGCAGGACATCAGGATCAAGTAAGAAAGGGTCGAATTCGGTTTCGAAAAGGAACGCGATAGGGGACTTGGTGATGGTGAACGAGGAGAAGGGCGTGTTTGGGCTGCCGGATTTGATGAAGGCGGCAGCCGAGGTGTTGGGGAACGGCGGCATTGGTTCAGCTTACAAGGCCACCATGAGCAATGGGCTGTCGGTGGTGGTGAAGAGGATGAGGGAGATCAACAAGATCAGCAGAGATTCATTCGATGCCGAGATGAGACAATTCGGCAGAATCAGACACCCCAACATACTCACCCCTCTGTCCTACCATTATCGCAAGGAGGAGAAGCTCATTGTGTCGCAATACATGCCCAAAGGCAGTCTGCTGTATGTACTGCACGGGGACAGAGGAACATGCCACGGCGACCTGAACTGGCCCACCAGGTTGAAGATTGTGAAGGGAATCGCGAGGGGGTTGAGTTTCCTGCATTCTGAATTCGGATCACATGATCTGCCCCACGGAAACCTCAAGTCCAGCAATGTTCTGTTGAGATACGTACGAGCCGCTCCTCACTGACTTCGCCTTTCATCCGCTCATCAACCCAAACAATGCTCCCCAGGCGCTGTTTGCCTATAAAACTCCAGACTACATACAGTACCAGCAAGTGTCCCGCAGGACGGATGTGTACTGCCTGGGGATCATCATCCTGGAAATCATGACCGGCAAGTTCCCTTCTCAGTATCATAGCAATGGCAAGGGCGGCACCGATGTGGTGCAGTGGGTGCTGACGGCCATCGCGGAGGGAAGGGAAGCCGAATTGATAGATCCTGATATTCAAACTAACAACACCCACTACCTAAATCACATGCTGCAACTTCTCCAGCTCGGCGCCAGTTGCGCTGAATCCAATCCTCATCAACGACTTAACTTAGGGGAGGCCATTAGAAGGGTAGAGGAGGTTCAAGTCTAGCAACCGGCCGGTCGCATGCTTTGTAGGTTTATATATAAATTCATGGATCTTCTCCGGAATGATGCTGATGATAAGTACAGTCGCTTATCTGCTAACACCATCCTTTCTTGTAATTATACTCCATTTCTGATCCTTTGAAGCCCCGTTTAGACCATTTTTAGAAGCTAGGAGTCATCATATATAGACACACGCGCACAATGGAACTAGCAGTTTTCCCCTCCTCATCCATACATTCTCACATTGAGGAATTGCTTCCGTCTCTCTCCCTCATTCTTTGTAAAATTCTTATTCTTGTGCATGTCAATACAGGTCTGAACTTTCCAAGTCTTTTTAGATAAAGGGAGAGAGTTCAACCCAAATCCCAAATAATGCAGCCATAATTAATACAATCTGTTGCTTTGATTTTTAACGCGTAATAAAATGCATAGATATAGATATATAAATCTTGGCCGAATAATGCTAGGTCCGATCCAATTTACTAATTAACCCGTGTTGCGATGAGTTTAGACATGATCATCATCCTTTTGAACCCCCCCCCCCCCAAAAAAAAAGACGACTTGATCATCATCATTGAACTAACAGTATTCTATACGGTGACTTGAGCGTATGGATGGATTAATCTTTCAATGAATTGCAATTTTAGGGTCATGTTATTTAACATAAGCACGTCTTCCTTTTGGGTGTTTTATGGATCCAGGCTCCAGTTTCAACAATGAAAACGATAACATAGAGATAGGATTTTACAGATGAATGTGTGGAACTGAGATTCGGACAATTGGAAGGACAAACACAGGACAAGACACGTGCCTTCGGTCTTCAATATGAATTCTAGTTTGTAGTACTTTATATTACCTCAAGTTCTACTATAAATTAGATCTTAGAATTAAAAATAAGTTTATATTATATTTTCTTGTAATTAATCAACGGCATTCTTGTTTCAATGCTTTTAATCAGACCACATAATTAACAACAGTCTACTGCCACATCATCATATTAAGATCACGCTCCTTGACAACCCCAGAAGTCGGAAATTTTCTTTTCTAAACATCAATGTAATGCATTATCTCAAAACCGATTCCAATTGAATTTATCTTCATCATAAAGAATTTCTTTGGTAAATTTATCAACTTGACAAAGCAAGCATTACCGTGTCATGTATGTGTTTGGCTAAGCTATTTGAGAAAGTTACATACCACCAAAACAAAGGAGAGCATTTAGAGCAATGATAACTGGTTTGAATTTAATCATTTCTTTTGGTTAAAAATATACTCATTACGATTCTTAATATAGGACATAATTATTGAGTTGATTTTAGTCCTAAATATAAAACGTACTTCTCATATTTATCAAATTTTAAGACACGCGCCTTCGGTCTTCAATATGAATTCTAGTTTGTAGTACTTTATATTACCTCAAGTTCTACTATAAAATTAGATCTTAGAATTAAAAATAAGTTTATATTATATTTTCTTTGTAATTAATCAACGGCATTCTTGTTTCAATGCTTTTAATCAGACCACATAATTAACAACAGTCTACTGCCACATCATATTAAGAATCACGCTCCATTGACAACCCCAGAAGTCGGATTTTCTAAACATCAATGTAATGCATTATCTCAAAACCGATTCCAATTGAATTTATCTTCATCATAAAGAATTTCATTTGGTAAATTTATCAACTTGACAAAGCAAGCATTACCGTGTAATGTATGTGTTTGGCTAAGCTAGTTGAGAAAGTTACATACCAACCAAAAGCAAAGGAGAGCATTTAGAGCAATGATAACTGGTTTGAATTTAATCATTTCTTTTGGTTAAAAATATACTCATACGATTCTTAATATAGGACATAATTATTGAGTTGATTTTAGTCCTAAATATAAAACGTACTTCTCATATTTATCAAATTTTCTTAAATTACCTCTATGGATACTCTCTCAACTATAATCAAGTAGAAGAGGGAAGGAAGATATTAAGAAAGATGATTATGATGTTTTAGAAAAAAACATGTCATATTTTTTTATAATTAACTAACTTATATAACTTTCTTAATCTAATCAAATTAGTTAAATAAGTCTTATATTAAAAACCAGAGGAGTATAAGCTAAGTAACTAATTTATAAATATAAATAAAATTAACAAAAATTTAAATATACATAGCTAATTTATAAGCATTTGTGGATAATGACTCAAATCTGAAGATCCATGCAGTGGACGATACAAGATACTCTTCCGATTCTAATATAAGACTTATTTAACTAATTTGACTAAATTAAGGAAGTTAGTTAAGTTAATTAATTATAACAAATATAACATGTTTTTTCTAAAATATCTTAATCATTTTTATTATATTCTCGCTCCCTCTCATATTTAATTATGATTGAGAGAGTATTAATAAGAATAATTTTAAAAAATTAATAAATATAAAAAATATATCTTATATTTAAGATTAAAATTAATTTTATAATTAGTTCCCATAATAGTAACTGGGAGAGTAAAAATTTTTCTGGGGGTAGGAGTAAAAGTTAAATCGTCATGGGAAGGAGGGCCTGGGGAAAGGTTCATGGGTGGTAGGGAAGTTAGTAACATGGCAGCACGCGTGGCGACTACGTGGAACTGCGCCTGCGGATCTTCTCCCAAACAATAACAAACCTAAACAAAATCCCACCGCCCCGTCACTCTTTCCGCTTCCTCCGATCCCCGCCACCGCCACGACATGTATCGAACGGCGGCCAAAAGGCTCTTCTCCCGTACAACGTCTCTTAATTACGCCTCCGACGGATTCTACTTCTGCTCTCCTACTTCGTTCCTACGCTCTCATCTCTTCTCCACTTTTCAAAGTGAACCATCTTCTGATCACCGCTCCAACTATCAGCCCCGCCCCCAAAGCCTTAATTTTTCGTCCTCAAGTTCGTCTTCATCGTCCTCCTCCGACCACGCACAACGCCATGAGACCCCTACACCGACAGCTACGTATCAAGACGAGCATGTTCGCGTGCTTCAAGCCTCCGTTCCTCACGTCGTTCGTACACTCTGGACTCTCCTATTATTATGCTGTCTGTTGGCAATAGGTTCCGGGGGGAAATATAAGAGAGTCGATTTGTGGATCTGTGAATTAGTTAGGATTCCAAAATATTTTTGTGAACTGAAAAGCGCTGAGAAAAATCCAAACGTGGGTTTGTATGCCGTCGCACACGTCTTTTCAAAATTCTTTTTACCCTGGTGACACTTCATTGCGCTTACTAAAATTCTGCATTTCTTATTTTTATGCGATTATTGTTATACCACGGCTGAGAAATCCAAGGATGACTCAGATTTGTAACTTTAGCTCTAATAATAAATTATGGCTCTCGTTGGACGTCTTGCAGATAAAACTGGGATGGACCGAAGCAGCGTTGATTGCTGGAGCAAGGGACGTTGGCCTGTCACCTTCGATCATTGGATCATTCCCGAGGAAGGAGGCAGCGTTGGTTGAGGTATTTTCTGTCTTCTGTCTTTATTCTTTGCTATTCTAAGCACTGCTTTGGTCGTTAACCTCAATGCCTCTTGCAAGTGTATGTAATTAAATCTCTTGAATGTAGATGACAGAGAAGGAAAGCTAGATATACTTCCTTCTGTCAGTCTCGTTGTCCTAACGCTTGTTGCTGCTTGCAATTTACAAGTGATTGCCACCTCGTCTTACGGATTGGACTGGATAGTAGTATTTCGATCACCTCACCTTTGGTGAGAACGTGTTTAGTGATGTTGGGTGTATACAAATATCAGCTTAAGAGGATAAAGAGGAGAGAATTGAATAATGCTCTGTATTATTCATTAACTCAACTGAATATTTAGTACAAGCTTTGCTTTTATAGAGCTCGAGACTGCCCTTACTAAACTCTATTTCTCTAATTGGTTTAGTTATAACTTAACAAGATAACAGCTAGTGACAGCTGGACTAAGGCCCATTGGTCTTATATCTTAACAGGGTGTCGCCATCAATACAATCCAACAATAAGATTGATCTCACATTACTTAATAACTCCAGTTTAGAAGAACTAAAGCGGCTCATTTAATGCCAAGTTAAGGTAGAATGTTGGCTGTTACTGTTGTCAGCTGTAAACATATCTAATAATGTAATTTCAACAGCCCATACCGTGATTCCAATTTAGTTTTACGATATTGGATTAACTATGAATGTATAATGGCGTGGATTTGATCTGTGCCGTAGTTCTGCAGCAATCAATCCTCTCTTCCCTTATTGGTAAGACTATATCTCCAGAGGTAGGATGAGTGCTAAAATGGTAGAAGGAAGGGAAAATATTGTTGGGATCTCTCACTCTGTATTCTGACTGACATCATATTTTATGAGTTTTAACCTTGAATGATTCACCATTTCAAGAGTCAACAATGATGCTTAGCAGTACTTGTGGTTTTTCAATTATGGGATTTAATGCATAAATTATCTTTCCATTTACTTTGTTAAGCCTTAATGATTATGACAGATTGTCATGCTGCTGGTATAAGAGTTTTTTCTTTTCATGAGTTGTTCTGTTTTGACACTATTCTGTGTATATTTTGAACTATTCAGTTTTTTATGGATGACTGCTTACAAAGGCTTGTCGATAGAATTGACTCGGATGAGGGGTTAAAAAACTTGACGCCCAGTGATTGCATCTTTAAACTTGTCAGAATTCGTCTAGAAATGCAAGCTCCCTATATATCATCGTGGCCTCAAGCTCTTAGCATTCAGGTCTATCTGTCTAATTCTTTTGACTCCTTTCTCCTAGTTACAGACTTGGAACTTCCATTTGTAGAGATGAAAGAGTCTAGAATTTGTGATAAATGAATCCTGCACAGGCACAACCAGTCAACTTTCCAACAAGTTTTAAGCAGAGGGCTATGCTTATTGATGAGATCTGGCATGCAGCTGGTGATACTGCGTCAGACATTGATTGGTATGTCAAGCGCACTGTCCTCGGAGGAATATATTCAACCACTGAGATTTATTGGCTGACAGATAAATCTCCAGGTTTATTTTCTTGCTCTTCATCTTTCAGGACCTGGATTTGCTGGCAATTTTTCTTTATCCACTTTCCATCCTGGTGGTTTGGCTTTTTGTTCTGGGACACTTTTTGGAAATTGATTCATTAACTAGGTTCAATATTACCTTTTCTTCTGAAACGTTTCACAAACGTGAGTTGAGACTGTTTTATTTGCTCTTCGTATGGCAATAAATTTGATAATTGTCTAAGTAGACATCAAGCGAAAAGGGCACTGACACTTCTTCTTCGACGACCTGGTTCTGATTCGTTTTAGCTTTTATACATCCAAACCAGTGCAGACCCTACTATTAATTGTTTGTGTTGGAGTAGCCATACTGACGTGACTTCTTTTCTGGCAGATTTTCGTGACACATGGGCTTTCCTGGATGCTCGCGTGAATGACGCCTTTGATCTTAAGAAAAGCATTCAAGAGGTCATGCTCCATTGCTTACTGTGATTGGTTCCTTGAGTATACAAGTTCATTATCTGGAAATAAAGTGGTTGGCATATTTCCGAGTTCCTCAACTGGGATAATCATTGCAGGCACAATATTTGGCAGAAGCTGTGGGTGCTGGGATGGGGAGCTCTTTGCAAGGGTTTGTTAGGAAAGTTTTTAAGGGATAAATTATGGTGCTTGCGCCAAGCATTCATTTCTCGGTCGCTGAGAAACCCATGACATGCTTTTAAACACGGTTCATTCTCATGAATGTTTAGCCCTTGGCGATGCTAGCTGTGAGTGAGGGCAAATGCAATCCTCATTTTTTTTCTATTCCTTTTAATCTACCATCTTTACGTTCCGCAATATTATGCACAATTACACACAGTGTGGTTATTACTACATCTAATTTGTTGATCAAAGATTTTTCTTTTTATGCATTTGTAATTCAGTAAAAGAGCCTGGTACTCCCACGACTCTTGGACCATCTTGCAGGACTAGATGCATTTCTCTAATTTTTCTTTTAGCATCTTTAATAGACAGCCTCTGGCCAAGAAACTAAACTGAGCCACTTCGACTTCAAACAATGAAATTAAATAGACAAGAACAGTGACTGAGCAACGGATATACATGATGAAAGCCTGCAACATGGTCCTGGACAAAGGAAGCTGGTTGGTTACCAACTTTCCCTCTTGCACCTCAATAGCAGTATGACAGTTGATTGCATGTACCAAACAATAGCATGCCTGCGAGAGGGTTGGACGCAGAAAAGATGTGCGCGTGTGATCAAGATAAAAGTGGTCGTTCATGTCGGCGAGCAAATTGCATTCGATATGCATTTCGTGGTTTGCATCCATAAATTGTCGGGAGAGGGAGTGAATGTTCTGCAAGACATCATGCGGGGCAGGCCAGAACGTTGGGTTTCAAATGCACGTGCTAAAGCAACGAACTTCGACCCGGAACATATGTCTATATAAGTATCTATGTCACAAACAAAAATCTCAGATGGGTCCCGCAACGCGCGCGTAGTTTGGTTAGTCCCAAATAACGAAATGCTTGCCTCGTTTACAGCCTCGCCTCCCGTACCAACTCAGTCATTGCCGTTTCTATTTTGTTCCACGCCATCAGACATCTTCCCATCACACTTCTTCACCGATTGAATTTTATTATCAAGAGAGCAATAACGGACTAAAATGGTTCTGAATTTACGGTTACAATCACAACCCACATACGCAAGGAGAGATTTAGTTGCGGTGGTGGTCACGACAGCATGTCCCGGAACAACAGGTGAAATTGAGATTGGCAAAATCGAACATGGGTTGTTCGTATGGATGCAGTCTTAGATTAGTTCTTCGATGTCAAAGTTTACTTGTTAGATTGATATTCAAATTAGCATTTAACATATCAACGTCATACGTGTTTAAGGAGACCATTACATCATGGTTTTTATTCAAAATTTTAAGTTTAGAAACTAAATGACTACTTTACGTTATAAAAAGGTAATTTGCACCGTTAGCTTTTCGTACAGAGACTAATGATACTAACAAATCAAATAAAGTTGTAAAATTTCCTGGTGTCAATCAAATAAGTTTATAAATACTAAATTAAAAATTAAAAAAAAATCCGCAAACAATATTTTTTTTTTTCAGAAATTGATACTGCAAACTATAATAAGCGGCCAGGTCAGTTTTGAAAAGGAGAGTATAAAGACAGCAGGGCATGAAAATGAGGGCTAATTCGTGGAAGGGGCCCAAAACACACAGAGAGAGATTATTTCTCTTTCCTATTCAGCCGTCACGTGCGGCCCTGAGAGGTCTTGCCATCGTGCTTTTCGCTTCGACTCTGTCTCTGCTACTCTGCTCTCCCTCAGAGCAATAAACAACACCGAGCCATGCCAGTGTGAGAGAGAGAGAGAGAGAGAGAGGGGGGGGAAGAATCCCTTCTCCTCAAGTCACCCCAGTCATTACGGTAAATCTCAATCAAAATCCCTCAACCTTGCTTTAAATAGGTTCGTACACAGACACTTGCAGTTGCAGCCTTTCACCCGGCCGTCTTTACTATTTATAATTACTACCCCCCTTCTCCATCATCGATATCAATTGTTCTATCCAATTATGATTCATTTTTTTAACTTTGATATATCCTTCGTCATTTATTCTACTTACCCCGTAAATTATGACTGATTCCCCTTTCTACTCTCATTATCACCCCCTTTTCGCTGCCTTTCCATTATCTTATTCTTATTTGAGTTCCTGTTCCTTCTGCAAAAGTTTCTTTCTCTCTCTCTTTTTCTTCTCTTTCCCTCTTTTCTTTTCAATTTCCGCTTCGCCTTCTGGGTCTTAACTATCCTCTGTCAGCCACCCTATTTACTGCCCTCTGCCACACTCTTTTCGTATGGTATTCGCACCTAACCTGATTTGCGCGCTTCTTCTTTGTCACTTGCCAATGCCATTACTGTTACTTGTACCCCCCTTGTCACTTCTGCATCAACAAGTACTGCCGCTTTTACTACCTCCCTGCTCCTCTTCCTGCCCCCATTTCTTGTTCTGTCTGTTTCATTTTCTCGCCCTGGGTGCTCAACTCGCCCGCTCCCCCTCCGTTCCTTCCTTGCCCCCTCCGTCCCCCAAGTCGCCGCCGGACTACCTGATTTGTACGGAAAGCGCCGCGAGACCGCCAGGGTCCAGATGCTCGAGAGAGAGATCAGTTTTCTTGAGGTGGGTTTCAGCTTTCTTAAATTCTTCTTGTCTTAGCATGCCCTTGTGCTGATTGTTTGAAAGCAACTACTTTCAACGTTTCGACTTTCTAATATAGGGCAGATATGCGCGTCGTACATCAGTGTCATTTCCAGATCTTGGTTATTGAACCATCCGATATAGCGACTTGGAATGCTTATTCCTTGACAGTTCTCACATAACATACCTCAGTAACGAGAACAGAGTTGTGAAAATGTTGTTCGCCGGTAATCTCTGCCATGACTTATGAGACAAGATCATTCGTTCGACGAACTTATATTAACTGCATGAACTGGGAGCGTGCTTCAATTTATGGGCGAGGATTAGCCGCACTCGATTAACTTTGTTAGCCTTAAAACAACCTCTTCGCTTGCAGAGTCTCTGAACTGCGGTTGCTGATTATGGGACTTGCTGTCCCATTTGAAACTATGGCACGGGAGGACATGTTTGCCTTATCCCTTAATCGCTCGGGTTGTGTAATATGTCCTCTATTGTTCTCATATCCATTCACCTTATTAATTAGGGCTGACTAAGCCTTCTATAATGCTGCGCATGATGTATAAATTTTCATCATATCAGACGACGCAGCTTGTGTGTGAAAAGGTTGGGATCGATGGCCAATGGGGACTGTTAGTATATGATTCCCCTGTTCACTCAATTACTGAGTAGTTGTGGAATATGGAAGTGGCTCAGGTAACATCTTGTGGGCTTTCGGTACGATATGGATTACTATACTTGTATAAGCCCATAGCGATGGGAATGAAAGTTTAGGAACTGTGTAGGCTGATACAGTAGTTATGCTGAATAAACAGATAAAACTTGATTTGGCTTAAATAGGAGACTGAACATATGGGTGAATTATGCGCAGTGGGATGGCGTGTTGGAAGCTATCATGGATGTGGTGTTGGTGTTGTGAAGGGTGCTGCTGTGGTGAACTAAAATGGAGACGAGGCTGCTGTGAGAGCAAAGGGGGCAGAAGCGGTTGGACTGCATGCATGAGCCGCTGTTGCTGCTGGCCAAAACAATGTAGATGTAGCAGTACAGGTTGTTGTAATACATGTTGGTCTTGTCCAAAATCAAGTTGCTGCGAACGCAGGCATTGCTGTATCCCTCAAAGTTGTTGCAGTTTTCAATGCGATTCCTGCCCTTCTTGCTGCACTTGCAAGTGTTCTTGCTCTTGCTCCTGTCCCACCTGCCCAAAGCTTCGCCCCCGTTGCTCTTGTACAAACTCCTGCTGGAATCCTTGCTGTTTCTGTTGCTAGTTTCCAATTCTTTCGCACATCATGATGATGCCTCACCTTCAACCTTCATCCCAAATGAAATTCCAACTTCCAACGGCCCAAGGAATCCGGATCTTTCATGTTTCTGCGTTTCTGAGCTCCTTCATATGCTCTTCTTCTAAATGTAAACCTTGCTGCTGAAGCCTGTTGTGCTGGGCTCTGCTTAACATGTACATATTATTTTGTCAGCCCTGCCCAGCTTCCCTGCCAATAGACCTTTACTTGGGTGGGGTTGGGGAGGTACCGTTTTCGTTTTCAAATTTGAATTGATGATGAGGGCTTCGTGAAAGGTGATGCTTGATTAAAATAGAAGTGGCAGGAACATGTGCGACTGCTATCCACTCCTTTTCTTCCTGCAAAACTGCGCTCACCACGCAGAAGTCAGAACAATGTCCTTCCATTCAGTACACTACATGCAGTATAAGCCATTCAGGCCCTGTGTTGCTGGTATTCGCAAATTCAAAGGAATGTGTTCCCTCGGAATTGACCACCTGTGCTTTCTGGTAAATTTTGTAACTCTTTTTAAGTTTAACTGCGCATCTCAATCAGATATATAGTTTCTTTCAAATATTATCAGGCATCTTAAAATACGAGTCATATTCACTATACTTTATTAACCAAATGATCTGTCATAAACTTTATTAGGAGAAAACAAGTCGTTAAATATCATTTTTCCTTTTTATTAAATGCATTAACTATTGATCTTACTTCCGTTTTTAAATTTAAGTCAGTGACTCAGTTTATACTAATTCACTGACATTAATAAAAAGTTGTTGAGAGGTAGATTAATTTGCTAATTACATTTAAGTTTCTAAACTATATTTGAACCATATAATCAAACTATAATTCATGCGTGTATGATTATTGTAAATATTAAAAAAAAAAGATAAGCAAGAAAATGTCCAACATAATACGTATATACATTATAAAACTGTAAAAATTAAAATAATTAACATAGATAAATATTACACCTCCTAATTATTTAATTTATTTTTAAATTTAAAATATTTATTTTCTTAAATTATATTGTTGAGGATGAGGTAATATTTTTGTTGAAGAAAGGTCCAATTTCAAATTAGTAAAGAAAAAAATTAATTCCTTCGTTCTTATACTTCATGGAGTTTTTAATTAGACACTCACAATTTTTGTTTTTAGTAATAAACTCCTTACTAAATTTTTTTTTCCCAATCATCGTCGTTGCTCGCTGAAGAGTTTAGAGTTTATAAATAAAGACCGAGGGCCAGTTTTTCTTTTTTCGACCAGAAGACCCAGGACCAATGAGGCTAGCTAATTAATGCTAAAAACATTGAGTAGCGAGCGGGAGCTCGACCAAGCGTAGATTGGACGATGATGACAAGGAAACAGAGCTACATCGAGTGGGATAGAACTCGAGAAAGAGTCAAGTTCAAAAATTCATCACCTTTGGACTTGTTCAAAAGTCCACCTTGCAGGTATTTCTTGATTCCTTATTCTGAGGCTGCAAACTACAAAGCATTACTCAATCTCTATCTTACATTGTCATTAAACGATAACAAATAGGGATATTTTACAAATACATCCATTCTGAGATCATCGAATATTCTGATGGCGCTTCCTATGAAAGAAAGCTGCCAAGACAACCACATCGACGGCCGCATAACTCCTAGTGCTGCCCGACCCTTGCCAGCAATCATCCTTCCAATAAACTGCCTGCCATACCTTCTTCAGTGGCTAAACACACCACCATCAGCCTACTCCGACGCCAAAGAAGGAACCAGGGACCGGGATGGTGAGGGAGAGAATGTAGGGCTTCGATTGTCGGAAGAAATCCAAGGGTGAATTAGCAGGAGCAGAGGAAAGAGCAAAAGAGAAAAGAAGAGGATACGCCGAAAGAAAGCAGAAGAAAAAATCGAGCAAGTAGACTGCAGAAGAAAATTGGAAGTCAGAAGTGTGTACGGATGTAGATCTGGTAACTGCAGAAGAAAACTGGAAGGATAAAACAACTTAAAATCTTGATAATTTCTATTACCCCACCATTCTTGTTATGACTTCTGTTAGGGATAAGATACATTTTTAAACTTCCAAATGATATTTCACTCGATACCCTCTCTCTACAAAGTCATAAAACCGAAAGTCTTGCCTTGAATAACCCAGCAGATAATAAGGGGATAGTTCCCGCAGATAAGTAAATGTTCCAGCTTTTGTCAACACTACCTTACTAAAGATACATAAATAAGATACATGGTCCAAATATCCAAGGAGCTCAACCAAATGAAATTTCTAGTGACCATACTTCTGAAATTCCCACTCACTGTTATCTGTCGCAGCAGAGAAAAAACAAGCAGATCAGAAAAGCACTTGGAATTCATAGCATCCTAGTAGAGAAGAGATGGAAAGGATTAAGCACATACCTAGAGGGCATACTTGACGGGTCTTGAGCCATCTACTAATGCAATGAAAGTGAAAGGCATGGTTACAAACCCCTGCGTAAGATAAAAACCCAGAGCAACGGTTTAAGTACTCCTGCATTTGCTAAGTTGAGATAAACTACATAAACAAGCGGATCCAAAAAGTACATTTACATATAGCAAATCAGGAATCAACCAGGTGGAAAATGATCAAGGCAATAGGACAATAGAGATAACATTAAATTTAAGGTGCTCTTAATAGATACTCCCAGTCTGATAATTTAAACTACAATTCATTGTTCAAAGAAAGGGCCTTCCTTTATTTGGAATAGAAAACTGACGGTGTTTTTATAATTAACTGATAATAACTAGGGCTATAACCTCGCATTAAGCAAATTGAGACATGGACTTAACGCATCACACAGAATTCAAGAGATGATTCGTGCTATCCACAGCCTGTGAATAGTGCAGTCGGTAACCCTTTATGTTGATATATTGATGTTCTATAATTAAGATACAAGTCTAATAATGCAGCAAGATAAACTTAATTATCTGACCTAACAAAAGCAGAAAATAAATCATAAACAATCCATAAAGCTAAAAACTAAGAATACCCAAAGTTATAATATGATAGCAATATATGTATTAGATAAAACAGTGAGAGGAATTGCGAATTGATAACAACATCATAGGAGACGGTCATCTTAATCATCATAAAAACAATTACATCCAACATCATAGCAAGAAAGATACCTATGATTTCACCTCATCACAAAATTTATCAACATCAACAGATATAATCATTATGTTTTATAAAAACTCAAGAGGCGTTTGGATGGAAGCTAAACCATAGTTTTAAAAGTGCTTTTACGATTTACGAAGTAAATATGTGGAGGAGTTTGCCTCGTTTTACGGAAAAATGTTTTTGAGAAGCACTTTTGAGGGTTGCCAAACACCCCTGAATCAACAAACACTAAACAGTTACAATTGATCCATAAATTATGTATTTTTTATTTTTGATTTTCTAACCCAGTGTAACATTGTTCTAATTATAAATTGATAATGACACCAACAGGAAACAATTATCCTAAACATTATAAATATACATGCATTTACATCCGACATAATAATGAGAAAGGCACAAGTGGTTTTCGTATTGTCAATAACTTTATTGCAAATGAACGCATATACCACAAAAATTAACTTACCACCTCACCCTCAAACTTTTTTGTTTAGGGGGCATATGCCAGCAAACAGAGGCAAATGACTTGATATCACAATCACAATTAGTTCGAATTCATTTTGAACAACAAGAGGTCTGAAAATACAGGTCCGAGAGTTATTCCCCAATCCCAACGAGGCAAAATGGAATCTATGTCAGGTGAAAACTTTTTTCCCTGGATATAAGGTAGGAGTAGACTACATTCAAACTGCAAAAGTCATTGCAACTAGAACCAAAAGTATTATTGAATGAGAAGTAAGAGAATGAATAAACCACACTTATAAAGTTCTATGATCTCGAAAGTTGTCTTCATGTCTCCGCAAGTTTCACTTCGTGATGGACGACCATGTAGGTTATTCCCATACGCATCAAAATTAACGGATGAAGCAAAGCAAAAAAGTGAAAATATTTTGTGACTCATCTATTCGTATTTAAATCTTCACAGAGAGTGTGTTAATGGGTGTTTAAATGCTATGCCTGGCCTGCCAATGGGGACATAAGTTACCAATATCTTGACAAATTTACATTTACAATCTAACATATAGGCATTACAGACAGTTTATATGATGCTTAAATACAGAGACAACAGAGGTCACATCACAATTCACTTTCAAAAAAATTTACAAACGTATCATAGCAGGAAAAATTACAACACTCTCAAACAACTGGCCAAGTATCATAGTGCAGCAAGGACAAACAAGACCAGGAAATCACCATACCATCCATCAACTATAGTCAAACAAAAACGCAAGACCTAAATCATATAGCTATTTAGAAAATAAGGCGGTTAAAACTTAAAGGCCACACTCTGCAGCCCGCACTGAAGTGGTGACGAGTATTTAGAAAAGAAAAATTGTTAAGCAAGGCAAAAAATTCAATGTTGTGCGCTTTTATTCTTTGATTCATAATGGGATTAAGCTGTCGTAGGATTTCAGGAAATACCCCAAGCCACAGTGCATTCCTCGCTAGTGGCGCTAGCCTGGTTAGCCTGGCACTCGATGCCTGCACGTCACATCGAAAAAAAACAAAAAAGAGTAAGAGTGTTTGCATGCGTCCAACGTCCAGGATCACGAAAGTTGAGGGGTTAAAGAGGATGAGCAGTTAATGAGTTCAAAAACGCAGCTAATCTATACTTACAAAGATCCATAATATGGTTCCGGCATATCGCACAGTTATCAACGACGATATCTGTAATGGGAATAGCAAGGAATGAACAATTCGGAAGGAAGAACGGAGCAAGGGAAGAGAAAAAAAATTAGGGTTAGGATAAAGGAAAGGGGTACCCCAAGCCCAAAGAGCAACAGCATTCCACTTCTTGATTTCGAAACGCTTAGGCTTCTTGGAAGAAGGGCCAGCACTACTGGAGGAATCACCGGCTTGCACCATCGGGATGTCGGTATCCATGGTAGCCATATGTTTTCTTCCACAAAACTCGAATGTCCTCCGACTCTACGCTCTGCGATCAAGACTCGAAAGAATGCCTAATGCGCGCGCTGCTTTAGGCTTTGTTTGGTTCGGCGAGAGGAAAGGAGGGGAGGTTAATTAAAAGAAAAGGAGTAGAGGAAAAAAAAGTTATGGGTTTTGTTTCTTCAGAAGGAAGGAAAAAGAGAGAGAGATTTCTTATTTAGTTATAAGAAGAGGAACGAGGGGTAATTATAAATTGATAAATATATTTTTATTTCTATATTTAGATTATTTTATTTTTTAATTGCAATATTCATATCAAAATTATTATTTCTTAATTTATTAATTTCAAAAAAACTAATTACCTCAATTACATGTGATAAAAAATTATGATAAAACTAAAATAAATTAAAAAATATAATAAAAAGTTTAATATTCTATCTCATTAATTTTATAATTATAATACACACACATTATGATATGTATATGTTAATATATATATGTATATGCATGTGTGCAACTTTTTTGAAATTGATATATATGCATGTTTACAGCCCATCTAAAATTATAATACACACATGATATATAATTATAATACACACATTATGACATGTGTATATTAATATACATGATCCAAAACCCTCAATCTGGGAGGGACAGCGGAGAAGGGGAAGGGTGATGAAAAAGAGAAAATTTTTTACCTCCCCTTCCCTCCTCCCAACCAAACGCACTTCCTCCATCTCTTTTCCTCCTTTTCTCTTTTCCTTTCAAAAAACCCCCAACTAAATACTACTTTCTATTCTTAATATAAGACTCTGTTTAATTTTTATTTTGGTCCTAAATATAAGAACGCAATCCACTTTGTCTCATATTTACTCAATTTTTTCAAGATAGTCCTTTAATAATTATAATTCTAGTTAATATACTTGATTAGCAAGGATATTTTAGGAAAAAAAACACATATTTAGAATAAATAACTAACTCAACTTACTTCCTTAATCGTTTCAAATTAGTTAACTAACCTTATAATTAGGACTGGAGATAGTACTACTTTAGTTTTTATAGAGAAGTATTTTTCATTAACCTTTTTTCTTTAACCATTTCTCCTCCATCGATCTCAATTTTGGTTTTTCTTGTTTTTTCTTGCCATAATTTTTGGTTTCTCACCTCTATTTGTAAGTAGGATGCATTTTTTATTGCCTTTTAAAACTGCGAGAAATTATTTTCTGAGTGAAAAATTTAGAAAAAAAAAATTGTTCCAATGGGTTAAAGTAATGTTTGAACAACGATTAAAAAAATTAACGTGAAAAACCAAAAGCCTTAACTTTAAATGACTTTCATAAAAAAAATATTAAAAAAACTCTTAATGACTTAATCCGACTTACAAACCGTGACAAATAGCTGAAAATTCAAAATAGACTTGTCTCTGGCATTGTCCATCGCTGACGGGTTACGATTTTTACCTTTACAACTTAAGAAATAAGACCATGAACAAAATTATACTTTTACCTCCTTTAATATGTAAAAGAATTGGGTGGCATAAGAGAAAATTGCACCCAAAAAAAAAAAAAGTTTTTGAAAGTACCAATAACAAGGATAGATCAGATATTACGAAGTTGTAAGGGGGGAAAAAACAAAGGAACACGAAAGAGGATAACCAATAAAACCATTGTAAAATCTCTTGTCCGTGCTCGAAATGTAGAGAGCATGTTCTGTTTATGTCCACGTTTGATACACGATTTACAAGCATTTACTAAGCATCACACAGCACCGATAACAAAGGCCATTTCAACTTTATAAGAATATTTTGTACATAAACTAGGAGGCAATAAAAGCGAAAAATAACACTTCATCTTTAACGGCGCACAACGACTTCCAAGGTAAGCGACGCGGCATTAACCATGGCAACCTCCAGGTATCTCAATACAACTGCTAAGCGACGATGGGATAAGATGCACAGGTTGCAATTCCTAAAATTTGAAGTTTAATACCAAGGATTAGCAAAACCAAATTTCGCCTGGAAACCTAATACTCAAACCAGTAAAAGTCTCCCTCTCCCTCTTTGTATATTTTATACACACAATTATGGGCTCTTTTTCTAAGGCTGAGGTCTTTCAGATACGTACCACAAAGGTTCTTCCCCAGTTCCATCTTGAAGTAGCCATGATCACCCCAGCTATCTCCCCAGGAGTTTTTGATGATCCAATATGGGACACCATCTTCCACTCCATACCCAACTGCAAGGACAGCATGGTTCACATCCTGCCAGGTAAATTCAGATTTAGTCAAAGAATATCCGATCAGTGTCATCCCGGAAATTAACATGGAAAACAAGCATATGCATGCAATTCATCTATTTTGATGACAAACGGCTCCTGTCAGTATAATTAAAATTACGGTGTTCACAATCGTTAGGATGTTTGAACAGAATAAACCACATTCTGTAAGACCATAGCTTCATATCAATGCATTAGACTTCTAGCAATGCAGTTTGATCTGCAATAGCATTAAAGACGCTCCACCTAATAGAGTCAGATAGTCTATCGCTTCTTAAATAGAACTCACCATGGGAGTGTTGCCACAAGTGTCGCTAGTATAAACACCTTTCTTGTAGAATCGGAAACCACTAACCACCTCAAATGCCACACTAACCGGCCGAACAAAGGCAACGGCATGCTTTAATTCATCCTCAGCATCCTGCACCCAAGATATGATGGATGAATAAGAAAATCCTGAACAGTTGCCAGGCCAAACTAAATCTGATACTGTAACATCTGTCTCGAATCACATATAAGTTAGAAAACACCTCGGATCACGTGAAAAAAAAAAAGTAACAGAAAACCTAGCAGTTCAATTACCAAGGTGATGTTGACAGAGTCAAGGACTCGGATAGCAATATTTTCCGCAGAGAATTTGCAGACTTCGTCTTTTCCTGTGTAAGGATATGCTTTCTCGGTCTCAAGCCCACCATTATATTTGATGTATTCAAAGGCTTGGGATGGCAGCCCGCCATTACAACCAAAGTTGTTGAAAGCTCCAGCGCAATCCACTAGCTGCTGCTCAGAAAGAGAGATGTTCTTTCCAAATGCCTGAGCATAAGCTGCCTCCAAAGCCCCAGTGGTGCTGCAGAAGGTAGATATTAGGATATCACGGTTACAAGCATGATAAGAGATATAGAGTAATGCCTTATTCGTTCTAGACATTTTATAAGGGCAAAAATAACCTGAACGTCCAGCAGGATCCACAGTGGCCTTGATCTTTGACTGGGCTGACTATACCTTCTTTTCTCCAGTCTTTCTGCAAGTAAAGCCAGCCAAAGGCAAAGAAACGTTGTGAAGACCCTATGGGTATCAAGATTTACAATGTCGAGAGGATGGAAGACACAGACGATACCCAACAAACTAGCAATTGCAAATAACCACAAACAAGGAGAAGGAAGAGAAAATGCAAACAATGACAAGGACCTGTTCAGATCCTAATTAGCCGTTTCTCAATTTCCTAAAGTCCCTCAGAACTAGTCCCCATCCATTAAACCATAAAGCACCATAAACCAATTATTTGAAACCGATCGCACTGCTGTAGCTGCGTTCAGCAGGCAATTTCAACGAAAAGCGGGTAGCTGCTAGCGACTAAGGGAATTGAAACAATTATTATACTCCCATCGTACTAAAAATTAATGACCGTCATTCATTTTTACAGGCAATTTTTACATCTAAAATTTAAGACCTTTATAATAATTGGAAACTCAATTAGCTTTAATATAACGGAAAACTACGTTAAGTGACGCTATATTAGAGTTAGCAGTATATACTACAATACTGAACACGTAAGGTGCGCCAAAAATGAACTCTGCCAAGTACCCACCGGCTGTCGAATATTAGGAAGATAGCTATGATTGATTGATTTGTTGCAACTTGCGAGCATCAACGCAAATACATAGTTTCGCTGCGATAGGAAACAATAATCACAACGCAATTAGTGAGTCAACGTTACATACTGTCTCAGGAAGAATGTCATCAGTAAACTTGTGGTTGCCCTCAAGGGTAGCAGAGCAATTTTGAGCAGCGCCTAATCTGTGGTTTTTGAATTCCTCCCAAGTCCAATCCGCAAAATCTGTTTGAGATAAAAGACGACATTCACAACGGGTTTGACCAGGTTAACATCTGCTAAGGCCGCCAGTCATAGACTATATTCATCCTAAAGTGCTTGACCATGTATAAAAGCGGGAAACAAACAAAACAATGGTGAAAATTCGCACATACGATTAACACCAAGAGTGTAGGACAAGCCCTTCCTGTTGGTCGATCGAATGAGCTTCAGATTATCGACGAAGATCTGGAACCGGAACTTCATCTCGTCGACAGTCTCATACCGCTTCCCATACCTGATCATCCGTAGAACCACACATCCCAGTTCAGATGTTGAAGACCCAAAAGAAGTAGCTAAAAAAAAGAAAAAAAGAAAGAAGAAGAAGTGATGAAAAAAATGGACATGGACGAACCTGTGAGCGAAGCGGGCAAAGGAGAGGGTATGGCGGGTTTGGCCGATGATCCGGAGGACCTGGGCCTCGATGTCGTGGAGGCCGTCCGAAACCAAACGGATGGGATTGGAGTCCTCGAAGGTTGATCCAGCTGCGGCGCAGGCGAGCAGCAGGAGTAAGACGGAGAGCAATGACAACCGGGCCATCTCTCTATCGCCTTCGCTTCGCTAATCGCTACTCCCACTGTTATGGAGGGCTACAAATCCAGTCAGGTTTCCTTCGTATTCGTATTGGATCAGCACCGCTGCTGAGAAATAGTGATTGCCGGATTGGTTATCTCTCGAGCACGAAATGACCAAATTCTCCTCGTCCTCGACGTCGCATGATTTTGGGCCTCACAGAGACGTAGATTATTCTCCCTACACGTTTTATCGGGTTTTTTTCAATCTGACTTTTACAAAAATCAGATTAGATAAAAACAACTTCTTTAAATTTATTGTATAAATCCGTTTCAGTGACAGAAATCAGATTGTAAAAATGTGATTCCAAACACATCCCAAATCAAAAAAGCTCCTTTTACTGATAGAGAAATCAGTTTAAAGGTTCAGATGTGATTCCAAACACACCTTAGTCATCAGCCGAAACGAAGCTGCTGTAAGCTTGTGATTGAGTTAGCCGGCTTTCGTGAAAAAGCAGAGCCTCCTCCGCATTTTAGCCTGCTTCCGCATTTTATTTTGTGTATGTGCGCATGTGGCATGCATCATAGCATTGCATTGCCCACAAAATGAATTTGATTCTTAACTTAAAACTTAGATAATTGATTCATAAATATTAAAAAATTAATTATTTATTATAGATAGGTGATGTATTTTCTAAAATATTTCTATTAATTATATGTATTAAAATAAAAATATTTAACATGTTTAATCATTATGAGGACACTTTGAAAAATAATAAATGAATATGAAAAACAAGATGGATTGAAACTGTATATTTAAAGTTGGATTAAAACTCCAACTAACATTTAGGGTGGAGGTAGTATATCCACACAAAAAATTTAAAAATTGAGTTGCAAATAGAAAATTCTCTTTAAAATCATGGACAGTAAAGAGAGCTGTGTCACGGAACTGCCCTAAATACAACGTTGGAAACTCCAAAACTCGCATCCCTGGGTCTCGCATGTTTTATGTGAAAATTTATCCTTCGATTGATGACCCCTGGTATATTGCCACATTCATGTGGCAGCAAATGACTTGGACCTATTGAGTGCCAGATCAATATTTTCGGCCAAATGAATTTTGTTAACGGTAAAGTTAATCTCTTTTTAAAACTAGGAGGCAACATTACAATGTTTTGAATAATTTAAGAATAACTCTCTACAACTTAATACTCTTCCGGTCCTTATTATAAGACCCAATTTGACTTTTTATTTGGTCCTAATTATAAGACCCAATCCATTTTTTCTTTTATATTTATGCATTTTTTCCAAGATAATCTTTCTAATAATGATAGTTTTAGCCAATATTTTAATTAGCAAGGATATTTTAAGACAACACTTATTTATTATAAATAACCAACTAACTACTTAATCTCCTCAAATAAGTCAATGGGTCTTATAATTAGGACCAGTAGTTTAGAATACTTCAATACTCTGATAAAACTGTTCAGTAAGGACAATGTTTTTTAATCCTATACTATACATATGATTGCATGTAAATATATAAATATCTCATCGAAATTGAATTATGCATGTGATTGTCTGGATTAACACCGAAAGCAAAAGGTGATGCCTGGGTAGCAAAACGAACTGCAAGTCACACGTGGAAGGTCAAAAAAAAAAAAATTATAAGTCACATATGGACATTCCTCGCTGGTATGGGACTAACCGCGCCTTTTGTGAGCGGAGCTCAACCATGCGTATGGATGAAAGATGCGCGTACATATATGTACTGTGTGTATGTGTGTGTATATATAAGGAGAGAGTTGTCCAAATTACTTTTCTATTTACGTATAAAGAACCGGATCGAATTTCTAATTTAGACAAAAAAAAAAAAATCAAGATGCTAGGCATTCCGAGAAGCTTTTTTATGTCATGTTCCTGTATGAGGAATGTTTAAATGTAAATCAAATTATAATTTTAAAAGCGTTTTTACAATTTACGAAGTAAATATATAAAGGAGTTTGTTTCGTTTTATGAAAAAATATTTTTTAAAAGCACTTTTAAGTATTCCCAAACACCCCCTAAATCTACATGTTAGACGTAGTTAGTGTATTCGGCGGCTCCCTGTTCAGTGCCTATGCACGGTTCTGTCAAGTGGTGATAGTTTTATTTTCCCAGGGTATAATAGACAATTAATAAAGAAGCGATTGCCCGTTAACGTTATGCCTGTATTTATTTACGAGCCGGGCCAGACTCGTCATATAAAAATAGGAATACACACGCACACGCAACTTAGGTTTGATATTGACATTGTTGATTGGCTCGTTTGATATTGACATTGTTGTTGGGCCCCGGAACAAGAAAAAATTGATGTTGTTAAAATATTCTCAACACCCTAGCGTCATCCCTGGGGCCCGGGAAAGGGAAGTGTCCAAGTGAGAAGGGCTGGTTTGACAAGCAATGGGAGAGAATGGAGGGTGACGGGAAATGAATAGACTCGTCCCGCATGAGGGATGACAAGTGTGCGGACCACAAGGCCCTTCCATGCCTTCGTTGGCCTCCAAGCTACGATAAGATTTTTTTTTCCCGTATAAAACTCCATTGACTAATTTTGAAATGTAAATCATTAGATTATATATTAATTTATAAGTAAAAAAAATTAGTTTGAATAAAAATAATAAATATAAATATTTTAAAATAATTTAATAACTTTCTTAATCCTTTCAAATAAATCAACTAAGTCTTATATTAAAAATTAAAAATAATATTATATAAACACATGCATATTAAAAATCGGAAGTAGTGTTATATAAACACATAACATGTATCGGGAGATGCAAACTTGCAATCTCCAATTATTATGAATAGGTCCTTGAGACCAATACAAGCCAGTTTGATATGGTAAAAGTTGCCTTGTTGTAAAAAGAAAAGCATTTTCTTTTCGTCTCAAGTTATGTTTGGCTACAAATTATATTTTAATGATAATCTCTTCATTTGTATGTGAGAACTATCTCTCCTGCTCAGACAAATGTGACCATAGTAATAGCCTGGGAGCACTATTAGGGTGCATAAAGATTGGGCTGGCTATCAACCCAAAGTCCAGCCCGATCAGAGCATGGGTTTATATTTTGAGCTCATGGTCTGGTTTGACTCGAAGGTAACTCAGGATAAAAATCGGGTCAAACCAAATTAGGATGGGTTGAACTAGGTTGGAGGATTATTATTGTAGTTAAAAGCTGAACCAAAAATTTATATTAAAAAAGTGATCGAAGACACTAGGAAACTGAACCGTCAAGAAGTAATCTTTCACCCATGGACATACCTCCAACTTCTGTACCACGATTATGAGAATAAGAATCAAATATTTCAAGTAACCAACGTCAGAAAGTAGCAAAATATAAAGCAAAACTTATAAAGACACAGATCTGAGATCCAAGAAGTGAGTAAGGAAAATAAGTGGTAAGAGCAAAAAAGAAAACGTAGATTTGACTGATAAGTGCTGAGGAAAATGTGGATCCAAGATCCAAGACGCTGAGTGCTGACGTTGTGGCCATAAGCTTCTTGTGCTCAATGCCTCAATAGTGCACTATATTTAGAATCAGATCTAAGATCTGATAACAATCAAATGCAATTTGGCCCTTCAATCTTTATCTTTGGTTTCATTTCTTGAGCGCTTAGCAACTCGTCAATTAGATCAAACAAAAGGCCCACACTACCTTCATCTTAACGGACGGGATAGTGGCATGAGATGAAAAGAAAAAAGAGATGACCATTGAAGAGGCGATGACAGGAGTCACCGAGCACGAGCCATGTGAATGATATGGGTAAAGAACAGTGAAGTAACACGTGACTGACTAAAGCCAATGTGGGATACTAAAATGAAGTTGTATGATAAATTTTTTTTTATTTTTAAGAACACTAGATTGGGTTAGACCATTTGGTTTGAAGGGCAAGTCTGAAACCCAATCCAACTAACCGATAGTTTACTCAGGTATAGCATGGTTGCTTTTTTTTTTGGGGCTTATATTTTTGTTTTGGACTGTGTTGGTTCGGGTAGCTTCGGGCCACACCAGGTTGATCGGGTTCTGGGTTTTTACGAACAGCCCTCATCATATCAAACATATACTTACTAACTTGCATGTAAAAATGAACTACAATTATCTCGACTCTTTGACTACACAAGAATTGGGAAAGCCCACGCTATTAAGCTTAGAGAGCCCCAAGAGGTCTATAGGTCCAAATCATCCTACACATAAACCCCGGGGAGCACATGCATGATTTAGAATCCACAACACTTACATAGGGCCTACAAGCCCATTATCATCAATTTAGATTCTTAAAACCAGAGCGAACCAATTGTCTTCAACGTCTTAATTAAGTTTTCCTTAAATTACAAGTGTGCATGTTAAATTTGAGCATAACATAAAATTCCTCATTTCGCTAAGGCCAGAGTTCAAATAGCACTTATAGTTCGTCAACACTCATAGAGAACTCTAATAATCTTTTGAAGCATCAATTGGTTGTGGTTTTCCTTTCACAGTACTGTTGAAAAATTAAGAACCAGAACTATCGGAAAAAAATTGCTCCACAGCAACAATAGAATAGAGCAGTCCAAAGCATTGAAAAGAAAATGCAACCCCGTGTAACAGATGCCTTCACTACGATCTTGCAAAGAACAGAGGAGTCCAAAACAGCCTTGCAGGGAAAAGTACTGCTTCCTTGCCGCATTGTACGCTTTCATGGGCCACCAAACTCACCCCCCCCCCTCTCTCTCTCGCACACAGTAGCCAATCACTCTAGGTTACCCCAGAGAGCAATATGCAGAAGAGAGTTCTCGCCGTCGACAGCCATAGATTTTTGAAACTCAGAGGACGAATAACTTTAACGGATATAACGTTAAGGAGCTGTTTTAAAATACTTAAAGTATATGGACCAATTCCAAAATTTGGTTAAAGTATAGAGATCAAAAGTTTAATTATCACAAAAAGAGAGGAAAACGAAGACTGATAACCTAGTCGCTCTCGATAGTCGATGGCACACGACTACGAAAAAGAAATCGCTCCTCAATGTTATATAATTCAAGCTGGGCCGGGAAGAATTTTCTGACTGTATTAGCATAGAGCCATGCCACTTTCTGAACTAAGGAATCAAGCCTCCCGAACATCTGCAGCGTTTCGCAGCCACAATCAACTGTTGCTTCAGTTTTGTTTAGCAGGCTACTCTAGAATATGACGACGTTCACTCCTGCGCCGGTAGCTTTGTCCGAAGAGAACGCTCTGTAAGCAGACCTGTTATGTCCCTTTGTTCAGCGATTCTATTTCTAGGCTTCGAATTTCGTTATGTCATTCTGTTGATGACGTGTCCGCTTGCAAAATTACAATGCCTGTTTGGATCACAATATTATTTAGTGATCGTGCATGTCTGTTTGCAGTGTCCATACTTGGATACTTTATTATTATAATGATGTTTGATTGTTGCTACTATAGGTTTCTTGACATACTGCATGAGGCCCCTCTCTTTGCTCATCGGAAGCCTGCGAGAGTTGTTGGGAGCATTTTCTATTGCTTACTATTGGCAAGTAGAATTGACATCATGGAAACTTATGACTCATTGGATGATTTTAGTTGAATTGCAAGCTAATTATGTTTTTGTTTGCTTATATTATGGAGTGTTTTTTTTTTGTTGGTGTTTCTTCAATTTTAGGCTGGTTATACTATTTTGGCTATAGGAGCTCCGTGGATACTGCGCCCCATTCATGGACTGATCTCTCCAATGCTTTGTACTTGTGATGTTTTTCTTTTATTAATCACAGGTTTCGCCTACAACTATCATGCTTTTTGTTTCCTTAACTTTGCACTTGGATATTTTCCGATGCGGGCAATGCTTTATTTAGGATGCGTTTATAGCTTTATATATAAAGAGCATGCTTATCTCGTACTTGTACGTTCAATTCACTTCCACAGAAAAGTTTTTCTTTGTCGGTAATGGAGTCTAACATATTTCAAGGGGATATTCCATATTCTACACACACAAAAAAGGGCTAAAAATTTGGCAATGCCTCTGCTTTCAGTTTGATATGCCTTTCTGTTCAGAATGTGAGAAGAAACGTTTGCACAACGCTTACTCATAATAACTTCCAACTTTTCATGCCTCATCTTACAGTTTAATAGGAGATCTATGCAGTTCTTTTTTTCATGCAGAACAATTGTTTTATATATTCAGGGCTTCTTGTTGAATAATTCACAAAATAGAGCCTGGTTTTGGTCCTTGTAGGGGTGAATACTTAAAGACTTCCTAAATAATGCATATAGGCCTTAAATTCTTAAAATTTGAACATCGTATGCATTAACATATCATCACTTGTTTATACGAATGCTCAATATATCTTTTTCTTTCTTTATAAAACATAAAGACGGATAATGATGGATTTAGACGTGCGCTCAGAGAATCAAAACTTCTTAGGGCTATATTGGAAGTGCATAATTCAACAATATCAATGTAGTGTTACTGAACTTTATATGCCTTTGTCAGCCCTAGTTTTCCCAGCGTCTTGTTCTTTGATGCACATGGGTTTAATGGCTATGAAGGTGACATTTAACTGTTTCAGGAATGTTTCAACAATATCTGGTATACCAAGTGCAGAAAATACGCTTGCAGGTAATTCTTTTCAAGGAAAATACTGCAAATTCATTTGGAAATTTCAAATACATGCACTTTGAATATTCATCACTTCCATGATACAGAGAAAACAATGAAATAACCAATAAAAAGTTGGCTGCAAAAGTTTCTTATTTGTTTGGTGATCTTCTGATGTCCTAAATAATTTTTCCATTGATGTGCTTTTTGATTGTAAAAATTTGCATTTACAAAATTCTTTTGTAGGGCTATTATAGTTTCAGCCAGAAGTTGAAGTATATTGTTCGCATTCCCTTTGCCTTCACTGCTTATGGTATGCGTTTCTGTGTTTAACTTGGATCTGTTTTAATCTCCTTATCACACTGTAAAATCAATTGATATATAACTAATTTGTCTGCTCCGAATTACTGATGTGTCTGTTTTTCAATGATTTGATACCAGGAACTGGTGCAATGCTGCTGGTTATGGTCTGGAAACCCCACATAAGTTTTCTCTCAATCCCTGCGATTTTGAGGTAAACACGTTTGTCTGCATCAAAGTTATTATTTTTTAGTGGTTTAAATGGAGCTAAGAATGAATGCCAATATGGAAAGCCTTATTTTTTGCTCTAAATCTTATTAACAAAATAAGGGTAATGGTGTTTGCTTCATATTTTAAGGCTGAGTTTTTTTCAGCTTATCTATGTGTGGTACAGGAAATATACTAACATAATAGGAAAATGACTGGTTATATAAAAATAAAAAATTAATATCAGAGATAGAATGATTTACTCATAGATGAATAAATTCTTCTGCTTTGCTATACTATTTGGATTATGAGCATATTTATACTTAATCTGTGTAACACCATTTCCTCATAGTTTTATATATGGGTCATAGATCATCATGAGTGATTTGGCTGGTGGATTGTGGAGTTGCAAATATATATGAATACATGTGTAGTAAGTATGTTGCATATGTATGACCTCGATGCAAGTACAAGATGAATGGATACGTATGCTAGAGGTCTATTCTAGACATCTTCAAATTCAGATACAGCCTGGATATACCACCTGATAGTGACACTATGGATGAATTAATCGGTGGTGATTCATTTCTTAAACAATATACGGCCAAGGGTGTTGCTAGATTTTTTTATCTGTTTCTTTTCTTATTATGGGTAATTCAATTATTATCATCTTTTACAACTGATATGTGACGCAATACATGTAATCTTTAACGGTTTTCTTCTCTATTCCCTATCTCCCTTAGTTTATTTGTTCGTTATCACTACATAATTGATCATTATCAGGTTCTTGTTCTACAAATGGCATATGTAATTTTTCTTAGGCATATTCTGTATTTCTTTATATCATGGTGTTTACTTTTTGCCATCTTCTAAAACTCTACAGGATTATTATGGTACTAGAAGCATTATGTGCGGGATCTTTTATGAGTCTTTATATAGGTGAGTTTACATGTGTATATTCTTTGTTTCAGTAAAAGGTGGAGACATGGGTTGGATATAAGGTGAAAAATGTTGAAACTGGGGCCTCAAGCTTCCTTTGTTTGACTTGTTTTAACTAGCTTTGCCGAAAACTGTGCTGAACATCTAAAATTAAATGTTTCTTACACTCATTGATTATCTGACGGTTCAATGTGTCATGGTGATATCCCCTTTGCGCTACTTCGAAATAATTAGAAAGAAAATAAATTAGGAAAGGGAGCATGAAGCCAAAACATAGTTTAGCAACGAAGTTTTAATTTAGATATACTTCTAAATTAGGAAAGGGAGTTTGAAGCTAAAACATAGTTTAGCGACGAAGTTTTAATTTACTTCTATTTGAAATCTCAGGTATAAATAGTTTTTGTGTTCCAGTAATTCCTGCTATGGGATTTTTACCTGTTTCTTTGCTAAGAAAGAAGGCTGAGAATGGGAGGCCAGTCATGATAACCCCCCAGGATGTAATTAGAGAAGTACATATCTACCTCATCAATATTAACAGGCTTGGAAAAGAAGTTCCTTAATCAGGTTGTACTTTTTCGTTGGGTGATGAGGTGAATTCTACGGCATTCCCTATAATTGGGTGAATCATGTTCTGATCCTAAAACCACCTAGAGGCTGGTATATCCTGTTGATATAGCATAGGCAGCCCTATATATTTTTTGTCCGGACAGCTGGTGATGGATTTTGTATTTCGGACCGCTTTCTCTAGTCTCAGCATGTTATTGTGTTAGAGAATGAAGTAATGTTTCTTTATTAATGGTAAATGAAGAACCTGGTTATCATTGTACCATGCCAATTCAATGAAGGTCTTTAAATACTGGGGTTCATCCTGCTTTTGCATCTTCATAAGTTCTCAGATGCAAATTCCTTGCTTCCTCAGACACATGCTGCTTGGCTCATCATAACTGTCCACTTGATCAAATGACCCATCCAGAGCCACATGTTGCATCTCCCAAAAATTCACATTTCAATTATATTGAAGTATAGGTTATGGCTCTTGTTTTTTTTTTTTTTTTTGGGCATAATGACAGGAGTCTGTAACATTCACCCATTGTCAAGAAATCCTAGCCATCCGTTTTCTTCACCCTATAAAGTGCTTGCTGCAAGTCCTACATGGTGCATTTTGTCACCTTCAGATAACTCCTGCATGTGAGGCCGAGGTTGAAGTTTCTGCAACCCTTTGCTGCTGCAACTCCTTGCTACTTCAACCACTGGGTGCTGCAATGCATCATTGCTGCAGACATGGCATTGCTGTTTCAACCCATTGCAGGATCTGGCTTTCTTTTTTTTTTTTTTGGAAAAAAAAAAAAATCTAACTTGCAAGCTAGAGTTTAGTGGGTTTGAAATTGGATGGCTGGAATTTGCTGGCAATTAATGGCTGCAATGGACTCTGTCATTGTGCAGAGAAATGCAGCTGAATACACCATTTCAACATAGGTGAAATAGTGTGTTTCAGGTGATGCAACATGTGCTTCCATCGAGATCATACCATTAAGGATGACTGTGATGGGCTGGGTTGCATGCTGAGCAGCATGCATCTCAGGACTCTGCAATATGCATTTGTAAGTTCTCTTCTATTATCCATTGGACTGTCTTTTTCATACGCTTATCTGATTTGAGCAGCTTCTTGAAACTATTTTTGCCTTTAAATTGAGACTACCAACCCTGAATGGCAAGTGGAAAAGGTTCTAATCTGTGTCCTGTTGAAGATTATATATCACGTTTGTTGTGACTATTTCACCTGACACATTCCTATGTGCATTTATGGTGCATGCAGGGTACATACACCAGTACAATTCATTAAACTCTCAGCCTGATGTTCTGAAGTCCTTGTATTCTCCACTCCAACCATCAAGTTCTTTGGAGGGTCTAAGGCAAACACTTCGTAACTTTGATTTTTCCTTGTTTTAATTCAGTACTCTGCATCCATTGTTTCAAACAGGATATTGAGAACAAACTTTCATCATTAAACTGTGTTTGCATAGGATTATGCTTGATGACCTAGCCTTCGATCATGTTATGCCAATGGCAGCTGATATCAATCATGTTTACAAGCCCAAACTTGTGTTGTACTGTGCGGCATGTGAACATTGTAATGAGAATATTTTGATTTAATAGGTACCATGATGGTGGGAGACTTTCTGATCAGCAAATGGCCTTGCTTCAATACCAGAGAGAAAATCTTCATTTCCTGAGTGAGGAGGTATATAACAATATTTGAAGCGTTCGTTACAGTAGTTAATGATTATATATGTAGCTGATTGTGGATATCCCTGTACCTTCTCTAGTTAAAGCGTCAACATTTTGGTCTTGCAGATTCTTCGACTGCAAGAGTGTTTGAGTAAATACGAAAGAACTGATGATGGGAGTGCGCCACAGGTGATAATGACCCTGGATAAATTTTTTCAAATTTCCACCTGAATTTATAAAATCTGTATAGATTTTGGTGAGCATTTGCTCTTGTGGTCATATCCAGTCAGAACAATTAATATGGTACTCCCTTTGGTTCTAAATATAATTCCCATTTTGTAGTGTAAAATGGGTAAATTCCACTACAAAATGGGTCTTATATTTAGGACCGGAGGAGTATTATTTAATTATGAAAATTTTAGTGATCAAGTTTTCTGTTATGTGATATCAAATGTTATTACATTGGTGGAGTTGCATCGGAATATGTATACATTTAGCATTCTTGTCTGTAGCGTCTGGGATGTAAAGCTTGTGTTTAAGTCATTTAAATCTGCATCACATGTTCTTTATTCAAAACATTTCCAGCTAATTGTAGCTTTTCCATGGAAAGTATTTTTATTATTAAATTATTGTTATAATTGAAGGATCTTCTTCAATCTGTATATACTAAAAGTAGTGACGCAACACTCTAAAATGTCTGCCATTTAGTGCTTGGTGCATTCCCCTATTGGAAAGATGCTCCCCAAGTATGGGGAGGTCACAGCTTCAATCTCGTAGGGCTGGTTTAGCCCCCTTTTTAATTAATTGAAAAAAAAAAAAAAAAAAGAAAAGAGAAGAAAAGAAAGAATGCCTGCCTTCCATTGTAGAATAAAGTCACCCATTGCAGAAAGTGCTGTTAACTGTGAGAATAAAATGCTGTTCCTTGAGAATAAAATAGTTGTTCTTGACAATTGTTCTTGACACCTTGACACATGACAAATTTGTCCCTCCTTAATTTCAACAAGTTGCTGGCATGCTTTTAATTCCAGAACAGTATTGTGGTCACTAATTTTAGTGACGGGAAAAATTAGAAAATCACACTTTTTTACAAGTTTAAGGATATCTACTACCACTTATTAAGAATTGTGAAATTAGTTAAATTTGCCATATAATTAGAACCAGAAGGAGTACGAATGATCTTCCCTTGAAGTTCTTTATTCAACAAAATGCCTTATTCTGCAAAGTGGGGTGACCTACATGAATTACATGACACTATTGTGCTTTATCAATAACTAACTCTTTAGATGCATCATTTATCAATAAATCCCCTTTGGTAGCTTCCACGAGTGTTCTTTTTGATCTCTCCCTACCTTTCTTCTTAGGGCTGAATATCAATTGCTCAACTCTTGTCATTGGTGCCTTTGTTGCCCTTCTTTGTACATTTCTAAACCGCTTCAAATGATTTTCTACCATCTTCTTCTTGATAGAATGCCACACCTATTTTTCCTTGTAAATATCATTTCTAATATCATTATGAGTTTTTACTTTCTTTTATAACTACACATTCATCTCAGCATTCTATCTTTGCTATCTCAACTTCTTGCTTTTATCCTTCTTTTCTTTTCTTTTCTTTTTTTTTTTTGGTTGACAATTCTTTCTTTTATCTTTTTAATGCCAACATTTACTACCATATAGCATCATTTGTCGTATAATTGTTCATAAAGCTTCCTTTTAAGCTTAGTAGGTGCTTTACAGTCACAAATGATTCCTGATGCCTTCCTCCATTTCAGCCACCTAGTTCGTATCCTACGCATAACATCGTCATAAATTTCACCATCATTTTGTAAAATCAATCCTAGATAAGGAAAACCTGATAAAAATACATGGAGAGGAGGATGCTTAGCTGATAAAACTAGAAAATTTTGATCCGAGTTTAATCGCACAACTCATCCCTTTAAGCATACGGAAGGAGGATTGGTTGCAACCTTCAGTTCAAACTCAGTGAAGACCTGCCGCACCTTGTGCATGTTTTTCTGTTTATTTGTTTTTTCCCCCTTTTCTTTACATCAGAGAATAAATTACTTCCTTTGCAGGTTGATCTTGCTCATTTATTAGCAGCTCGGGATCAAGAATTACGGACACTTTCTGCTGAGGTGCTGTCTGTCTTTCCCAAGCTTTCAACTTGATATGATGAATGAAATGTTGCGATATTTATATAGTTGCCTCATTCATCTTGCTCAAAATTCAAAATAATATCTGTGATGCCTTTTATGATGAGTTTTGCTTTATAGCTGATTATGGTGGTTATTTTAATTTCTTCGATCAAGTTATACTTTTTCATTAAGTTTTGGATGCCATTTATGATAAATCATGTCATATTCAAAATTCATATAGTATAGCGTCGACATGAAGACAATTCTATATTAAGGATCGGTGTCACTGGAGAGAGAAGAGAAAGAAAATGAGGAGCTAGTGTTTTCTGACACGAAACGAAACATAATAGTTTAGGTCAAGTTGTTCAAATAGTGGCCAGATAGGTTTTGAATTTGATTACTAGTATGACATCTTATACATGGCCAATCCTCATGCTGAGACGGAGCAAATGATGGCCTCAGAATATAACAAATATATACGAATTAAAAGATTGATTTTAGGGATAACGATAGGGTATGATAGATTATTGACTCTACTCTGTTTGCTCAAAAGGATCCTGACTGGGAAGTGCATATTACAGATGAATCAATTGCAATCTGAACTAAGGCTTGCTCGATCTTTGATTGCTGAGAGAGATTCAGAGATATTGCGGGTTCGCACAACCAACAATCAGGTATCTTGTCGGTAAGCTAGTGTCTTCCGCTAAAGTCGTTTGACTTTTAGGTGTGTACACTAAAATTTCCACTAAACACAACAGTATGTAGAGGAGAATGAAAGACTCAGAGCTATATTAGGAGAATGGAGCACCCGCGCAGCTAAGGTATGGTTAACGACAGCCATGATTGTGAAATTCATAGAGCCGGGAAAAGACGGGCTCGGCCCTTTTAGGCCCTGAAATTATGAGGGCTGGGCTTGATATTTTTCTCTTAAAATGAAAAATAAGCCCTGGAGGGCCGAGGGCTTAAAAAGGCCGGTCCTGGAGGGCTGCGGGCCGGCCCTTTTATATTTTTTTTAATTTTTTTATATAATATTAATGTTATTAATTTTTTATATTGTTAATAATATTTCAAATATTTAGTTATTATTATCATTTTAAAAGTAAATTTAGTTTTAGATAATAATTTATCCAATTAAATTTTTAAAAAATGGGTTAATTTGGACTTTAATAATGATTTGATTTATATTATATGCGTTGATATTTTTAAACTATATATATATATATATTTGATAATAGAATATTTTTATACTTATATAACTTGTGATTCTATAATTTGAATTAGAAATTCATGAGTTTTAACAGCAATGTTTCTCATATTAAAGTAAAATAATACTTAGATTGCAAAATTTAAAAATAAAATTCTTATAAAGAAGAAAAACTTGATATTTTTGTTACGAAAGAAAAGTATACTTATGAAGAAAAGTAATTAATTATAGTGATGATGAAGTTTCAAAAGATTAATGATAGTGTTTATTTATTGCACAATTGTATTATAGATAAAACTTTTAGATGTTATCTTGTTAATGAATGTTTTAGATGTTCTTAGATGTTGATGAATATTTATATATGATGATATTTTATATTTGTGACTTAATTTTATTCATATTTATGTCTTTTATTAATAATTTTATTGGTTTATTTTTATATTTTTATAAAAATATCATAAATATAAAAATAGTATTTTTTCTTAAACGGGCCAAAAGCCCGCGGGCAGGCCCTGGTCCTGTAGCTTAAGGGCCGGGCCTAGCAAATTGGGGTATTTTTAAAATTCCAACCCTGGGAGCCCGTCAGCCCTGAAGGGCCGACCCTGATTCCCAGCAAAACAGGCAGTTTTAGTGTACTTTCAGGCTTTCAGGTCCAAAAAAAAAAGTGTACTTTCAGGCTCCAGTCTTCCTTTTTAATAATATAGTGTGTTATATAATATTTGTTGCCTATTGAAGCTTGAACGAGCGTTGGAGGCGGAGCGGATGTCAACTCTTGAGTTACAAAGGAAGATTTCTATGCTAGGAAACCAATCACATCCATCAGCCGAGTCATCTGAACATGGAGATTAATCACTTGACGGTAAAATGCATGGAATGTTGCTGCCATCAGAATCCTTACTCCATGTTTTCTGATTCACCCCAAACTCTTGTAGAGGGGATTGGACGAGTCTTTATAGCATTGTTACACTCCGGAACATCAACACCCAATTTTACGTACGGTTTTCTGCTTTTCTTTTCATGCGGCCATTCAACTAATCGAGGGTCAAATATATCCCAGGCTATCCGGACACTGAGAACTCGACTCGTCATTGACTCAATCAAGATCACGATGGTTCATGATTAAATCAGATTGTTGCCAAAATTTGCCAAATTGTTTATCATTAAATTAATATCTTTTTAACTATGTATTTATTGTTTTAGATAAAATAAAAGGCTGAAAGATAAATTAATTAAAAAACTAATAAATCTATAATTAAAGAATTAAACAAATACAAAAAAGATTTTTTTTGAAAAAATTAGAAATGACATCTTCCTTAAACATTAAATCATATATATATAACCTCCTCGACCGAGACCGAATCCCCATAAAGCATAATGAAAAACAAAAGCTAGAGAGAATAACGAGAAAAAAACCAATTTTGTTTCTAATAAAATAAACGACTATGGACAAATTAGCCATCATTGGAAATGTCGCCAACAAAGTCTACCCAGCAATTTCCACCATAAAGCTTCATGTTTTGGGCCAAGCCTAGGATGCTTCAGAGTGCTTATGATCATTCAAACCAGGAGGCAGATTATGGCATTATCCGTCAAAGGCGGCAGGCTTGCCAGGAGCATCGACTGGTCACATATGATCATTAAAATAAAATTCTGTACGGCTAGGTTACAGCGGGCTGACATGTGACATCTCGTTCAGAAAGAGACACTTGAAAACATCATTGAAGAAGTCACAGCCTTTGGCAATGCCTCCCCCTCCAACCACGACCTCCATGTCATATTTGCATGCTCTTGTACAGTCGGGGCAGTAAGTCACCTGCATGAAAGAAAATACAAATTCATTTCAGAATCCACACGAGCAAACATCGCAAACAATATAGCTCTACGATTGACAGGACAAACAACGGATGGCATCATATCATAAAATCAAAAATGCATTATAAGATCAGATTAAAAACTGTTAGTCTCGAGACAAGGGATAAACAGAAGAGTACCAATGCTGCGATTACAAACCTCAAGCAGCTTGGGTTGAAAAAGGCTGTCCAACATGACATCTACACCATACATGGCCCTGGATTTTGGATTATGCATCTCTGAATGTGCAACAGCTGCGGCCTCGAACGCTGATCGAATCATATTCCTCACTCTTCCATGGATATCCAACCAGTTGACTGCAATAATGTATATTCGTATTGGTAAGTAATCCAAAATGCAAAGCATGTGCGAGAAGCCTCTGATTCTAGGAATACTCATCATCAGATTAACATGCGCGGCAGTCTCCATTACCTTGATGTTCTTCCTCAAATTCTCTCACGAAATCTTTTGTGTTCTTGTGATTTAATCTTCCACGATAATTCTGGGATTCATGAAGCGGCCATCAGAAATTTGGAAGAAAATGTAAAGCAATGAAATACTCATTATTTCCATATGAAGGTTCAACAAGATATTTTATTGCTGCTCGAGTGCAAGGAAATCAAAACATACCATAACAGTGAAGTGGGTTTCATACTCAAAAAAACTACTTTTGTCTAAAGAATATTCGTTGTTGGCTAATCTAACCTGTAAATGAAAAACACAGCCGCTTTGCATTAGAACCATATAGTGGGCATATTAAAACGTTAAGAGGTGAAATAGAGTATTCTATAAAGGGCAATCTAATAATCATCCGGTCCTAAATATAAAACTTATTTTATAGCATAAATTATACTATAAAATAGGATTTATATTTAGGACTGGAAAAGTAGTATATATTAAATCAAAGGATAAAATATGCATACCCAGAAAACATCGGACAGAAATAGTTGCAGAGGATTCATGCTGCGAACAAGTACTACGTAACGAAGATCAAACTTTTTCCCATTGAACAAAGCAGGCCTCTCAATATACTTTTGGCAAATTTTAGGACCAGTTTCCACGAGTCGGATTATTGCAGATAAATTATCAGTTACAGTAGTGTCAATAGTTCGCGCCATATTCCAAGGTTTTAGTATCCATATATTGTTAAGCCCTTCTCTTTTGCGTACACAGTAGTCTCCAATAAGTTGAGATAGATGTGTTTCAAGATTATAAGTAGGCTGCAGCCATTCAGGAGATCCATGTACCTGGCCCAACCCAAAAGAAAAAAAAGGTTATCATGAAACCTCAAAGGAGAAAAAACTAATCGTAAGTTACGATATCTCACTATTATAAATTTGGCTATGCAAACTTGCAAAGTAAAAATGTTACATACTAGTGTATTAAGTATTACATAATTTTTTTTCAAATAGCATGGTATTTCGCTAGAAATTGGCAATAGATACACTTCAGCCATTTAGAATGATTACGTTAGCATCAGTTACAATGTGAACTAGCTGACAGTTATCACCTTCTGAATGGTCTCTGCCAAATGATGTTTCATGACAAGACAAGCCTCAAAAGGAAATTGATTAATGTATTGATGATCTGTTATCCCAGTGACCTTCTTCATATCTTCATCTACTTGCACACTTGTCCATATTATATCCGCATCCTTTGGTTCTTTCGCTGTGATGCAAACAAATTTAAAGCAACAGAGCCAGAAAAGATGGCATGCCATACATCAAAAATTAATAACAATTATTAATAAAATATATTCAAATTAAATAATAGTCTACATAATAATGAGTGACCGGAATGGGAAGAATAAAGACTTAGAGGAAATTTAAGCTTCTATAATAGCATTATCCACTATGGGTTTACTGCACTTACAGATTGCAAACCCAGGATGTGTCAGAAATTCCTCTACTTGAGGTATATCTGAGTAAACAAGCAAAGGACGTCCACCAAGATCATGACTGACGGTTCTAGTGTTAGAAGATTGCATAGTTGGGGGTATTAAACTTTCTGATTGCAACTTCTTATGGTGCTTCTCATACTCCTGAATGTAGTAAGCTAATTAGCTTTAAACTTTCTGAAAACCCTCTAAAGAGTAATAGCCCATAAGTCACAATCTATTAGAGTAAAGGAGGAAAATACCTGAATAAAATAGTTCTCCGGGGTATGGAACCAGGCTGTAAGCCTGGCCGAACGTTGTTTCTCCTCCTCAATACCAAAAAGAAAATCACGAGTACATTCATCGCCTTTCTGAACATTCTGAGCAGGCCATAATATAGAAAAGCTGAGAATAAATAAATTAAAAAGGTTAGTTCAGTATTATAAATGATGAACAATGTTGACTTACATCATATTCCAAGGTTAGGTTACAAATTACAAACTTTTTTACCGAAAGAAAAGGTAATATTCCAAAATACAAGTCTTGATCAAACGGACCATACTGATGAAAATAGTTTTGGAAATTTTGAGCAAAAGAATACATGATGCATAAAGTAAAACCGCAGATTCATTCATAGGATAAAAAACTTCACTTTGTGCCCTCTGTGTGTGTATGTATATAAAAGAAGACATCAACAACAAAGTGAAAAAGCAGAGTAAGGGTTAGTTAGAAGTACCTTGTAGCTGATGCTAGATTCCCCTCTGGCATGAAAAGAAAAGGAGCCAATCTGAAATTTGGCTCATCACTATGCCGCAGGGATGATCCTAGCTCATCCATTACGTACCTACAAAAATATCCAAAGCAAAATGCCCTGACATTCACGTATCATTGGTAAATTTAGAAATTAAGATAATTGATGTAAGACCTTGATTTCTGTTTAGTCGCCTAAAACACCAAAACAATCAATAGTGGCAAGGCATTGATGCAATCAAATAGCATAAAATACCAATACTTAATTGGACCATGAAACAAAACTTTTGCAATTGAAAATTGCTTCTAAAGGCTCAAAATTATGTAATCTACATACTAAAGCAATCATAGAAAGATTGTACATTTGTACTGTAACTAGGAATTAATAGGGAAACAAGTGAAAGCGAGGTCATACCAAACAGAAGTTTCATCAATCTTTTCCTCATCTGCAAGCCTATATGTCATTAGATATTGCCACATTGCACTTATAATGCGATCAGCAAGAGGCTCATCAGCAGTCCATTCAGGAAGACGGGGAAGAAGCATCGAATCGATGACATGTTTTTGAGCTTCTAATATTTTTAGTGCACTGACTCCATTAAGCTCTGAAATGTTAGGAAGAGACTCCAGTATTTTTATGGCACTACCTCCAAGTGGACCAGGTATATCCACCTGAAAATAACTCATATTCCAGAAGGTCCAAGGGCTTGTTATGCAGTAGGACGCTAAAGAAAAGAATGATTATAAAGCAAAGCAAATGAGGAAAACAGGGCATAAGATATAAACCAAAAGTACCTCGAGCGAATGCAAGCATGGGAAACCTCTCAATAGTTCTAATAAGTCATTGACTGAGTTTTGCTCCAATGGATTTCTACGAAGGTTCAAGTATGAAAGAGATGGCAAACGATGTGGTGCAAATGCCTGAAGAGAGGGGAGCCAACAAGAACAACAATGAATAGACTCAGGAGCAATAGATTAGCATCAAATGCTGCATGATAACATCATGATCAGTTAGGAATATACTTAGGCTACCATTTCAGTGCCTCTAAGATGAAAAGGAGTGCAGACTTTCAGTAATTGGAACTCATGTAAAAGAACTTTGTCCTGTACTATAATGATGAACACAGCTCTGGAATGCAAAGAGCTGATAGAAAAGCTGCATGATAAATAGTTCAACCTTACTGATTAAATTGCGGATGTTTCTATCCGACAGGTCAAGAGAGGACACACTCTGCAGTGGAAAGTCATCCTGATCAGTGCCACCTGGATTATCCTTTCCATATATGCCCGCAACAAAGCCTAATGCCCACACACCGAAGTTGCTAGTAAAAGCTGAATTATAGATTTCCAATTCTGGTAATACTTTGAGAACTGCATCAGCCAACTCGCCATCACTGGAAGAATAAGAATAAATTACTTCTCCTAAAACATAGTGCGGCGAATGACCAATTTAAGCAAGCGTTTCTATCTCTCCGCAAACTCACCAACTTTTAAGGATCGGATTATTGTTCAACCAAAGTGCTTTTAGGCATTTAAATTTGATGACTTCCTGTGCGACCACTGCCAATTTACCAAGTTTGTTCCCGCACAGGCTAAGTGCCAGAAGATCCTGATCCAATGAAAGGGGAGGGAGAGCCCAAACATATAGAATTAGACTGTAAATAACGGTTGGCTTCAGCTAAATGTACCTTTTCATCATGAAATGTCTGTTATTCGTGAAGTATAACATAACGCTTCCGCATTACACTATCTCCTATCCCTAGTATTTATCTCTAGTATATAAGATTCAGTTGACTAATTTCAAAAAATTAAAAAATTACTAAATTACTTAATTGCAGTATATGTTGCGTGATCACTCTAAAATATTTATATGAATCAATTTATAAACTAGACAAATTAGTTTGGATAAAAAAGATAAATATAAATCCTTTCAAATAGTATAGTAACATAACTTTCTTGATTCCTCCAAATAAGTCAACCAACCCAAGGTAGTACTTAGTACCATTTCCGATCCTAATTATAAAAGCTAGTTGACTAATTTAAGGAGATTAAGGAAATAAATTAAGTTAGTTTTTTTGTAATAAATAGGTATTGTTTTTCCTAAAATATTCTCACTAATTAAGTGTGCTGGCTAGAACTATTATTATTAGAAGGACTACCCGGAAAAAAAAATATAAGAGACAAAATACATTGAGATCTTATAATGAGTACCAAACTAAAAGTCAAACAAGATAGTATATAAGGAAAAGAAAAATTACTAACCGGAAATCTATCAGATAAACTCAGAGATAGAAGCATATCGTCATCTATTCCAAGTCCGTCAAGCTCCAACCAAGTCAACGGACCGTTGCCTTTCATTTGTGCTGCTTCCAATTCACTCTCCAGTGACTGGGCAACATCGGTCTTGGCATACTCATGCGAAGCTCCATTAGCAAGGTCATTCTCGTCAGCGTTCATATTTAGATCAATATCTACACACATCAAAGAACCCATCCTCTCTGCCAATCCTGGAACCTGTTGCAGCTGCAGTCACCCAGAGACTTCTCAAATTTCGAGAAAGAAAGACGCATTTATTCTTTGGACTACTAGGACAGAATATCAAGTTCTAACAAAACGGCATTTTAAATAAGTTGTGTGAAATAAGGTTGAGACCTGGTTGTAAGCATCGGAAAGTCTAAAAGTCCATGCATGATCAATAAGGAAGACGTGGGAGTGCTTGGGCATGAAGTCGGCAGTAAGAAGGAGGCGTCGCTGGCGACCATCCTCGCAGGGCTCAATTTGGAAGTAGCGGCCACCGTCGAAGGTCTCGGTTGAGAGCTTCTCGAATAGCTGGCGGTATAGTGACTCAGGCAACCCCGATGCTGCCAATAGCAACCCATGAAGTTCGACGAATTCTTCGTAGGTTTGGATTCTCCTCCTGCTGGACAGAGTTGCCATCTCTTGCTGCTCCCACTTAAAACCCTTTTCTTAGAAGCTCGCTGTCCTTGGTCTGCCACCTTCAACTTTTGTTTAGGAAAACACTTCACAGTCCAAGTGCACCCTTCAACTCATTGCTGATTTACGATAAAACCACAACCAAACAAACCCCCCCCACCCCCACCCACACCCCCACCCCCAAAAAAAAAAAACACATTACTTTCAAACTCAAAATTATTTTTACTTTAATATTTTTGTCCAAAATTTAATTTAATTTAATATAATATAAATTAAAAGAAATATTTGGAGTCCAATCTAACATAAATACTGATTGAAAATCTTAATAAGTTTAAAGGTTGGCTTGCTTTGAATTATAAGAGGCATTGTTTAAAGACAAACTCACTTGAAATTAATTTGAGTCACAATTGTTATGTTGTTTTATTATTTGAAGATTTTTTAGATGATTAGGGAAAATTTTAAGCATCTCTAGATAATTTTTTTAGTAACAAGGCCACAAGCTAAGTCGGACATCAAAAAACAAATTATATCATATCACAAGGTAAGAGGTTTCTCCATCTATGAGTGGCCTTCAAGTATTCTAGTAACGAGATTGTTTTGGTATATGCTTGATGAATTAGCTATTCTGGACAACTCTTTACGTACAAGTTTTTTTTTATGGGTTTAGATGATAAATTTCTGATAACTAAGAATTTAAGAACAAGTTCCTCTGAATTTTAGCTTGACGTTATGCTTTTATTTTCTAATTAATTGATCTAACCCATTTGTGATTCTAACATTCTCTAAGTATGTTGCTGGAGGTTCCACATCAGAAGAGGAGGGGGAATGGATATAATACATGATTTATTTGGAGCACGAATAAGAGTCTTTAAAATTAATTTTTTAACTGTGATTTATAGAACACGAGGTAAGTATGTAAAAAAAGTTTTGTCTCAATTTATATAAAAATAATTATAAGTGTTTATATTAAGAAGCTTCAAACAAGCAAATAGTAAAGAATTAGTTTTAGAAGCTCAAATATTGATTTTACTATTCTTTTTATCGAGAATTTGATTTAAAAATCCTATAAAAATGTGATCTAGAAAGAAAATCTCTAAAACAACACATCGAGTAGACGTTAACATTAGAAGTATTTTTCAATATATTGGTGGTTATTCCCCTGTAATACTATCATGATACAGCCTTATAGTAAGTTTGATTATGGCGGGGTAAGGATCAAGGTATTAAAGGATCAGCCTTATATGCCCAAATGTTGAGTTTGCCATTTTTCTAATTGAGAATTTGGCTGAAAATCCTATGAAAAAAACGTAATCTAAACATAATATCTGTAAAATGACACATTCAGTAATCAGTATACATCAGCGTTAGAAGTATCTTCCAATATGGTCGTGATCATTTCCACTCTAATATCATTACGATACAGGCTAGGTTTGATTGTCGTTGGGTAAATGGCTGTGTCAAAGAATAAAGAAGGCATAGGCTTTAAAGAATTTTAAACTATGAACGTTGTTTTACTAGCGAGGATGGCATGGAGAATTCTCTCGAATCCTGAAACCTGGTGGGTTAAAGGGATTCATTTTCTTTCCTCGGAATTGATTTAATTTCCTAGAGGAAACCAGAGGCGGAAGACTTTTGCGTGGAATTGTTTTAGTCTTGAGGGTCAAAGGATGCTGGAAAATGATTTAGTGTGGCATGCTTGCAATGACGAATTTATTAGAATTTGGCATGATGGCCTAAAAGGAAGTAAGATTGCGCCATCTTGTGACGATATGAATGTTGTTGCAGCACTAATACAAGGTGGTAGATGGGCTTTGGAGGAGCTGAGAGGGAAAGTAAATGGGGAAGTTATTGAGCAGATAAAAGCTATTCTCATCGGTGAGGAATGTAGGAGAGACATGCTACTACGGGCTCTAGAAAAGAAAAGAAATTATTCTGAAAAGAGGATATCATTGCTTGTGGACGGCTACGTGGAAGATCAAAGAGCCTCCAAAATTGTCACATTTCATGTGGAGGTGCTTGACTGATGCGGTGGTAACCAATGTGGCTTTAAAGAAGAGGTACTGCTCCGACTCGAATGTGTGTTTGATTTTTGAGAAGCAGAAATGCAGGAAAATCGCCTGTTCTTATCGCCCTTGGTTGAAAAAGTATGGTTTGTATGTAATTTAGCTTTAAAAATTTAGAGAACGGAGGCCTGTCATTCTGATACATGGCGTGTTAGTCTTTTTGAACAACCAAGTTTTTTTCTTTGGTGACATGAACAACGAAGTTGTTAATGAGTGAGAAATGATTATCACTTAATTGGTCCCAAAAAAAAAAAAAAAACAGAGAGACTATGGTGTGGGTGAGTCATCCACGTTAAGTGCCAAATGTCTTATTCTACTTGCCATATAAGCGCAAGTTTGACTCTCTCCTCCACTTGCGGATGTTAAGGACTAGTCTACTATCATTTTAAAAAGTTTAAGGGCCAACATCACAGACTGAGCTGTAACATATTGAATTATAGGGACGAAATTATAAATTAGTGCGAATTATATTGACTAAAAAATCATTTTAAAACATGATTTTTTTTTTCAAAAAATCACTTCTTTTTTTATTCAAACACATGAAACTACTATGCGCTGGCCAAAAAGCCAAACAATTGGTTATCACAGTTAACTTCTTTAATTTGTAAGTTTTGTTTTACTGTTTTCGATACTTAATATAAAAATTACTTAACTAATTTGAGTAAATTAAAAAGATTTATTAAGTTAGTTATTTATAAAAAATATAAATTAAATTATTTAAAACATCTTTTTAATCATAATCACTACTCGATGAAAACCTTAAAGCCCGCTTTGATTCCATTACACATAAGTCAGGAGTGTAATGTAATGCGATGTAATCCATAATGTATCCAATCTTAATTGCCATGTTTTTGTTTGGTATGATATTAAAAAAGGTTAAGGTGTAATTTTAACTCCTATCTTATTTTCTAGGTGTAATTTTACCCCTAATCTTTTTAGTGGTGCAATTTTGACTTTGCAATTTTGCCCTCAGGGTCATCACCCAAAGATCAGTGACAAAATTGCACTCTAGAAAAAAAGATCAAGAATAAAATTGCACATAAAAAATAAGATCAAGGACAAAATTGCACTACTAAAAATTTAGGAGCAAAATTGCACCTGAGAAATAAGATCAGGATTAAAATTGCACCTTAACCCTATTAAAAAGATGAGAGACAACATCAATTTTTTAATTAATTTAAATATAAATAATTTTGAAAAGACAAAACTGCCACTAGAGGAAACTTCTCTCCTCCGCCTAGTCTATCCTATTGCTGATGAATCAGAACTGCAGCCATAACACAAATCACAAAATTAGGCAAAAATCAAAATTCAAAAAATGAAATCAATAAATGGTGAGTCTTAGTGGTGTGAAACCAATTGCTGTTGTTCAAGTCTTAATTATCAAAATTGATGAGCAGTATCGGGTGGAACTTGAGATCCAGAACTTGAATACATGAACTCATTATAGGGGAAAAAAGAATCTCCAAATTGCTGAATGGATAAACCTAAACCATGAAGTAGCGACAAACAATGGAGCACTAATTGAAATCTATGGAGATAAAGGAGTTTAGGGGGAGAGAGAGAGAATAAGCAAAATCAGAGAAGCTAATAAATGGATCTAGTAGGTGGGTTAAGACAATAAATAGCACGCCTACTCAATAAAGAAAACTATTGATAAAGAAGAAGAAGGAGTTGAGGAAGGAAGAAGTGTTCAATGGTGGTGAAGGGGCGTCGGCAAAAGTAATCCTGCGGGCAAATGTTGTCTTTTCACATAGGTTATAAAGGACAAAATTGGCATTTTATAATAGATTATAGGCCTGCAACGAGTTTTCATTGGGGACTCTATGAATAAATATTATTAGGGGTGTTCATGATGTCTGTTCGACAGTGTTAGCCTGAGCCTGAAAAAAAAAAAGCCTAGCCTGACTCAAAAAATTGAAGCCTAAAAGAAAAAGAGTACTTTTTGGGTAGAGCTGATCACATGCAAGGCCGGGTGCCGGGCAGGGTAGCCTGCCTCGCCTATTTGGTCCTGCCCAAGATAAATTTGTATGTTCAGTTTTTTTTTAATTCTTTCATATTACTTTTCCTTCCACTCTTCCAGCCCTAGCTGCCCCCCAAACCGCTACTCCTCTGCTCTAGTTCTCAAACTCAGTCGCTTATGCTTTGCTTGGATTGAGAGAAAATGGGAGAAGAAGGAAAAGTGGAGTGAAAAATGGGAGAGGAATTACGTTTTTCTCTGCTTGGATAGGAAAGAAAATAAAAGAGGAAGGAAAAGTGAGGGGGGAAATGGGAGTGGGTCCCACACCCATTTTCCTCTCAAAATTTCTCTCCACAAATGGAGAGATTTTCCTCATTCCGTCACTACCCTCTCATACCAAGCTCATAATCCTTAGCCTTTCCTTTTATTTTATTTTATAATAATCCTCAGCCTCAGCTTTCATTTCGTCCCATATCCATTTTCATGATATCAATTTCTCATATAATTATAATCTTTAATTTTATTTGATTTTTATCATTTTATTAAAATATTAGATAATGTATAGGTTATTTATTTCCTTTTATTTTAATTAAAAGGAAATAAGTTAAAAAATTATTCTCTTTTTAGTTTTACATAGAAAAATATATTTTTTTTTGCTAAATTGTTTTAGTTTCCTTGCCAATTAATTATTAAGGGTCTTTTAGTCATTCTAATACTTTTTCTTTTTTTCTTGTTTTCTCTCACTCATCCAAGTAGAATGAGTAATAATATTTTCTTTTCAGTTTTCTCTTCTCTCTATTTTCTTTCCTCCCAACTTGTCTTTTCATCCAAGCAGGAGGTTAGTCTCCCTCTCACCTCTCAGTCTCCCCCTCTCGGTCTTAGTCTCCCTCTCACCTCTTGGTCTCCCTCTCCGTCTATCCCTCTCAGTCTTTGTCTCCCCCTCTTAGTCTTAGTCTCCATCTCCCTCTCCCCCTTCCTCTCAGTCTCGGTTTCCTGTCCCTCTCAGTCTCTCCGTCTCCCCCTCCCTCTCTGTCTCTATCTCTGTTTCTGTCTCCCTCTCCCTCTCAGTCTCTGTCTCCCCCTCCCTCTCAGTCTCGTCTCCCTCCCTCTCACTCTTGGTCTTCATCTCCAATTTTGTTAAGACCACCAACCAACGAAGCAGCAAGCCATCGAATAGTTTGGTAGCTCACAGCGAGGTCCATCTCTCCTATCTCAAGTCAGTCTTCATTTCCATTCCAGTTGCTCCATTTTTCTATGTTGATTTGTCTGTTGGGATTTTCTGTTTACAATTTTGAAAGGATGATGAAATTAAGATGTTTATGATAGGTTATGTAGGCATATGTGTTTGTGAATTGTAATATATAGCTTCATAATTTCTGTTAGATGAACATCTCTGTCTGGCTTCTTTGTTCAGGTTCGATTTTATAGAATGCATTGAATCATTACTTTCAATATGCAATGTGCCAAGTATAGTCTTAAAGTGGACTTAAGAAAAAGGAGGAAGAGAGAGACGTTAATCTGTTGGTGTATTAGTATATATTATTGTTAAATTGTTAACTTCACAATGAAATATTTTGAGAGAAGTTGAAAAAATGGGCAAGTTAACTAAAGATGAGTAATCTGTGAGCATGGGTCAAGATACTTGTTGTGTTATTGAAAAAGAAATTGGATAAGGCTTTTATTTTATTAGGTTTTTCTTTACTATTTGCATAGCACGTGAGTGTTGCTACTTTATTGGAAACGTGTGGAGGCTTGAATCTTGATATTTTGATTCTTTAATGGTAGTTCAATTTTACTATTCACTTAATTAGATTAGATAATGCACCTTGCTTTACTTGAAATATGAGACAATCCCATTAATCATGGTATATAATACATTGGCGCATGGAATTGAATTCTTTGTATTAAATGCTGTTCAACATTAGCGTATGGAATTGGATGGTCTAGCTTTTTTCCCTGAAAGCTTCAATAACTGATATTTTACTTTATAATTTGTGATGTAATTGTTATTTGATTTTATTTTTCCTAAAGCTTCAATAACTGATATTTTACTTTATAATTTGTGATGTAATTGTTATTTGATTTTATTTTTCCTAGATTCTAATATACTTGGAGGGAGAATTTAACGGCTATTGAGGATTAAAAGGTTATTTTATAAATATGACTAGTTAAGCTAGTAAGGTGAATTAGTATATCTTTTAAAATTTAAAAGTACATTTCTTTTTTTTTATTGTTTATTTTCTAATATATTAAACTTTGTTTTTTTTTTTTTGTATTTTTCAGGTGTTTGAGTCTTTTCTGAAAATTATGAAGATTGATACAAAATGCAAATTGTTCAAATTTTAAGGTTTCAATTACAATATTAAATTTTATTTTAAATAGATTATTAATGTTATTTAATTAGATTTTTGTTAATATTTGTTTTAGATTATTTTTGGATGATTTTAATGTGCTAAAACGTAGAATTATGAAATGTGATTTTTAGATATGGTATCAACCGGTTTAGACCGGAAACCCGCAAACAGGCCACTTGTCTGGTCCAGTTCTTTCCAAAACCGAGAAAAATCTAACTCGGGATAAATCGTTTTTGACCGTTGTAACTCGGACAGAACCCGGCTAACCCGTTGGGTTGGCTTCGCGGTTTACCTGGGTTGCTTCCTTTTCTTCCCCAACCGTGACACCACTCCCTTACTAGAGGAAGAAAAACGAAAGCTTGCAAAAAAAAATGAGAGAGAGAGAGAGAGCGTGCGAATGAAGAACAAACTTGAAGGTAAAAAACATGAAAGAAACTACCTAACAATAATGAAGAGGAGAAGGAGAACGATGAGAAGGGCAAAAAATAAGACACCAACCAGAGAGTTTTGCAGAAGATGAAAGAACACGAAGAGAAGAGAAACAGATAAAGAAGAAAATGGCTGAAGGAAGAAAGAAGGGTTGCGCGTGGGGGATTGAACTTAATATTATCAATGTCAAATCTGCTGCTGTATGGGGAAAATACAAAGCTGAAAAGCTGCATAAACAAATAAATGCGCACAAGAAAAATGAAATTTCAATTCCGACCTCCAATGCAATTTAGTTGCTTAGTTGATAATAAATTAATAATATTAAATGCATGGGTATAGCCATATATCATATATGTCCAATGGATACTTGAAAAAAAAAAAGGTCTAGCCGTCTGGAAGCAAAATAAAATCTTATCCCGCCACTAATTTTTATTATTTTAAAAAATTATTATGATTTTGGTCTAATATTATTTTTTATTTAAAATATTTACTATATAATTAAAACTTCTATTATTTTAGTTATGACCGGTCTGACTCCGGTTTAATCCTAATTTGACCAACTAACTTTAATCCATTATCTTGACCGGTCCGGTTTTTAATACTTTGAAAATTTCAAGTATGAATGAATTTTTTTTTTGATATGAGTAGGGTGTCAATTTTTGAGCAATAAAGCTTGTCTTGCCTATATCCTACCCAAAATAGTTAGAGTTTCTATAGACAGGACTAGACAGATGCAGTTTGTACATATTTCAGGCTGAACATTGAGCAGGGGTTCTATATGCTCAAACCTACCTATGTGCACCCCTAAATATTACCAAAACCAGTATAATCTTCTTTACTGTTAATTAGACTTGATTGCTGACGGATTAGCTAAACGTGCGCTGCGCAACGCGTTGGGCTTGACGATCCATAACGCACACACGCTTAGGGAAGTCATGGATGCAGATACCGGAGACTAGTAGCTTGTTTTTCTCTTTCCATTGTTATAAAAAAAACAAATTAGACTAACTAAACGATTCATTTATGATAATACAATAAAAATTACCATTACACGTTTGCAGCGGTGGGTTGACCAAACGGATTCTTAATACGACTAACCAATGTATATATTTTGTAGATATCTATTAAATATTAATATTACTTATCTATTGTAAGCCAATGATCAAAATTTGTCACAGCCACAATAAGAAAAATGTTCTCTGGTGAGAATTATGGGTAAGCCGATTCCTGCATACCCCAACCACTGATAGCCCCTACCCCTCTAGCCAAAAAACAAGCCCCTACCCCATCATCACCCCTAAACTTCATGGCCAAGAAGCGCTCCCAATTCATTGCCGTCCAGTCTCAAACTTGGTAAGCAAGAAGAAGAATAAATGAATAATAACATAATGGGTAATTTTGTTTATTTAGGGATGGGATTCAACGTTTCTTTCCTTCTGCACCAAATTCTTCTAGTTTAATCCGTTTGGTGTTTGAACCTCTTATGTATTCCGTCCAAATTGTAAGGATTGGATTTTGCACTGTTGCACCAGCAGAGTCTTTTCTTCTTCTAGGTTGCCAAAACATAATTTAGCTTTTCTAAAATATATGCAGGAGTCTCTTGAATCCGGAGGAAGCATGCATCCTATGTCAACAGTTTCAATTCAAAGACCTGAATTCCAAAATTTCTTTCCTAATGGGTGTCCAAGCCGGGATAAATGTCTAAGAATTACTGCCTCTTGGACCATGTGAGTTTCAATATTCTGTCTTTTCCCTCTTTGACCCCCGGCCGGGATGCGAGACTACATTAAGTTTTGTGTTCTGTTTGATAGCTTGAACAGGGCGATGGGCTCAAAATTCCACGCTATGATGAATAATAAAAAGGAAGAAGTTTCAGTACAGCTTTCAACATCATCCATGCTCGTGGCGGAAATTCTGGGGTGCGATAATCTACATTGTGACGAATCGCAGCCATCATATCAAGAATTGGCTCCAGATAATATGTTCGAGTTTGGGCAATTTGTTGCCCGAGAAGCCATGCTTGATGAAGAGTATTGGGTCAGTAATAAGTTGTTACATAAATATAGTTCTTGTATTTGCTAATTTCGTTTTTCGTGATAGACAGCAGCGTGGCTAAGGGCAGAAAGTCACTGGGAGGATCGAACTTATGAACGGTACGGAATACAGTACTCTAGAAATGTTCTTTCACAAACCTATTCAAATTTTCTACCTAGTACATTAAGAAGTTGGAGAGTGGAGTTACAAGGACTCTAAAAGATGAAGGTGAAACAATTTGTTGTTGCCATTGTCATTCAATTTTAAGCGGGTGTGATTGATCCCCATTGAAGGAAAAGTTAACTGCCTGTGCCACTGATTCTCACTATGGCTTTTCCAGATATATTGATAACTACAAAAGAAAATTTGCGGAGCAGGTATGAGACGATGCAAACGACTTTGATAAGACCCTAAACTCAGTGTATGTGCATGATGAAGTCTGGAATCTTCCAAGAAATTCTTTACGATAGTTGCTAGTTCTTGTGGCCTAGGAATATAACGCAGTAAAGAGGCGATGCAGAGGGCAAACCAGGGAGAGCTGTACATGCATTATCACGGTAACGATGATGATGTTAGATTCTGATTTGGTTGATAATTTCAGGTTGTACGAAACATCTACTTTGATGTGACGAAATGATCCTTTTTGCGTATCAAAGTGCAGATAGACAGTTGATTATCAATATTTTAACTGTTTGGAGTCGATTTTATCAGGTGAATAACGAGCAGAAGAATGTAAAAGGGTCAATATTGAAAAGCGTGGTTGGGACCCTTGATTTGAGCATTGGATATTTGCTGAAGGGAGAGACCTTTCCTGGGGTAGGGATGGGCAGGCGCAGGCTCCGTTTTCCGGGTTTTAGAAAAAAAGAAAAAAGAAAATTGTATTCATTGTCGTTGCGATACAGGAAAATTCTAATAAAATGACACTTGAATTTGCAATTGAAATTCCAATTTGGTCACTGATGATGGCGTTGCTGTGTGAAATCTCACTTTTGCAGGAAGGGGTGAAGGCTCCTCCTCTTCTTTTTCGTAGCATAGACAGAACACCGCCAAGCAGATATGGCTATATCGCAAACTTATGTGTTGCCAAATCAGCTCGTCGGGTGGGCATTGCCAGCAACATGCTGTATTTTGCTGTTGAATATGCTAAATCTCATGGTAATGTAATTTGTTGCCCCTGCTGTCTTTCTAATTTCTTTGCACAAAACAATCGAGTTGTTTACCTGCTAGCTATTCCTCCTGTGTGATTAAATGAGCAGGGGCGGAACAGGCGTATGTGCACGTTGACCCAAACAACAGACCTGCACAGATATTGTACCAAAAAATGGGTTTTGAGGTAATTCAATTCTTAATTTGCTCATAATCTAGCTTGCCTCTCATATCACTCTTCTTAATAACTGGCGTGCTTGACCCTTGTTATGTATTGCATGGACTGCGGTTTTTTATTTACACATAAATGCCAAGGATCTTCCTTGTATCCTTTTCAGATGGTCGAACCGGCGCATGATCATTTGTCACCCCAGCAACCGTACTTGCTTCGCTTACATATATAGATCAATCCAAAACATGGTGTACTATATATGATTTGATTGGACACACACCGATGAACAATTATTTGTCTTGGATTGTCAAGGTTTACAAAATTAGATTCAAAACTTCGATAAACTCATGTCACAAGAAACTTGAGCAGACACAGATATGATCAATGCATTCTGATACAGTGCTAATTAAATGAACGATTTTCTTCCGAGATATTCATGCTTAGGAAGAAAATTTCCTTTTCTCAGAAGTAAAATTTGAAAAAAAAAAAAAAGATTCCTATTTTTACGCCTAGCAAGGAAATTTAAGCTCCTGATTTTTGAAAGCTGAATGGATCATATAAATCAAAACACATCGAAGGCAAGAAAGTCAAAAGTCGCAAATCTGTCTGTGCCTTCCCATGACTCGTCCAAAATTTAGTTCTACATCTTAAGCTTAAAATCACGATTCCAAGTTTATGAGAATATCATGCGCCAACCCAAAGGCAAGAATTCTCAGACCACTAAATTTATAGATAAACCGACGAATAGTGCAAAGCATGCGGTTGACTGTCGGGCACTTCAACATGCTGCAACAGAGGAGACATTTTCAAACCAATTATATGGATCTCCGGATTGGAGTGGCCGTTCAAAAATACATCTGTAATCTGCCAAGATGCAGAGCCAACATTTAAAACCTTAACGGTAATTTCTTTGTACAAATTACTATTTAGATCCACTCCAGTAATGTTCATAGTCTATAATGAAAGAGTGTGGCACTACACTACAGAAATACATAGGATCTTATTCATTTATTTACACTTTATTTGGAAAATAAAACTTCTAATGGATTAAGTCCATAAACTTTGACTCAGAATAACTCCGTCTTTATAGTTCATTGAGTTACGGAGTTATAAGGACCAACTTATTCCAAGTCTAGAATCTACTGAGATTTAGTAAAGTTTAGGCACTGAATCAATAATTAAGATATAAGTTCAAATACTAGTTATATTTTCCCTTTCTTTTTGCTATCTCTTCCTCGCAGCGCTTTATTCAGTAATTTAGTTATAGCAAAGGATTCAAACTAATATATAATTATTTATACCTGAGTGCATCCAAAAAGTTTAAGGAGCTTCAGAGATAAGCAACAATCCACAACAAGACCCACTGCACTGTCTGTCAAATTCCGGCACCAGGACAGATCCAGAGTATGCAAATTTTTTGCATGGCTTGCAAGTGACAAGGCTGTGTGGCGGCCAACCTGAATAAAAACAATGCTGCACCCAGTAAGGGCAACAGTATATAGAAGATATAACAGCTCCCGTACTAGAAATTAAACAGGTGACTGATAGCAAGAAGATTAACAGCCTCGATTACCATTCAAAGAATAGACTCATCAGTACAAAAAACCGGGGGAGGGGCAAACTCCTTGTTGGGTCACTCTTAACAGCCAGACAACGTTGTTTCGGGTAACCCTACCAAGAATGGAGATCAGACTGGAGAATCGAGATGTTAAACTTTATACTATTAGCTCACTTTAGGACAACGTTCCAATGTTCAGCTGCTTTACATGTGTTGGTGACGGCATGCCCAAATTGGGCCCGTTATCTTAATAAACCTAAAGCCTTTACTGAAATCTGTATTTCTTGTATTTACTATCTAAATAATTAAAAATCATATCATTCGCAATTTTTCCCTTTTATCTCATCCCCGATTGTCAGGTGGATTAACCGCATTAATCTCCTATATGTTTGAACCTCTGAACTGCTCTGTGAATCAAAGAGGTCAGAATCTGGAATTGTTCAAAGTGTTTAAAATGTGTGTATGCATGGCATGCACCGCCAAGCAAGAAAAGGTAAACAAGGTACCTTCCTAACATTATTGAGGGAAAGTTCTTTCAACGATTCTCCCACTGTCTCCAGGAAAGCAGCAACTGCTTCATCACTGTTAGAAAAAAGTTATGTCAGTTATTCAACAATCAGAAGGCATGAAGATTTGATGGATTCCAGCTATGAAGCACAATCTCCGGTCAAAAAAAAAAAAAAGCTATGAAGCACAATCAGAAGAATATGAAAATGATGCTATCAACATTCCAAAAGCCAAGACAGTTAGTTACACAGTTAGAAACTCCTACAAGTAGCCTCTGACAAGTAGACTAAATCACTGTCAACCTACAAGAACAGAATCATATACATAAAGTGCATAATAAAACATAAGATGCCCACAAAAAGCATGCGGTGAAAAGTAAAAAAACATACAAAATGAAAATACGAAATGGAAGAAGCCTCGAGATAACAGCAAAACCAAGCACCTGAAGGCATTGCAGCGAAGTTTCAGCATACGAAGTGCTTGACAACCATTTGTTAGATATACCATCGATGAATCTGTTAATTTAGTCAAGTTCATAAGATCAAGCGCACATAACTGAGGACAGTGTTCAGCAATGACTTTTATTGACAAATCAGTCAACTTTCTGCACATTGAGAGATACAAATCAACATTTAACTCACTTAAATACTTGTATGAAAACACTCTTGAGGAGATTCGAAACATTAATAGGGATAGTTCTCATATGGTACTCACACACAATCCTTTAAAACAAGCTCCTTCATGTTGTGACCACGGGCAATAATATAATCCTTGATAAAATCATCACAAATAGTCTGAATACCTGCCACCGACAAAACTTCAAGATGCTCAAGCTTCATCAGTGCAGGCACAATTTGTGCAGCATCAATGCCTTGGCAATCATCAAGATACAACTCTCTCAGAAGTGATCCTAATGAATCGGCCAAGATATAAAGGCTGGTCGATGTAAGAAGAGAGCACTGGCTAAGATTGATTGATCGAAGTGCAGGGGCAGAAGAAACTAGGGTATGCAACCCCTCATCTGAAAGACGGCATGCACCACTGAGGGACAAACTAGTTAATCTAGGTAAATGCCCTGGTGCCTGTGCCAAAGTAGAGCGTAATACATAATCCGGCAAACAGCGACCACACTGATCAAGTTGTAACACCTATTACACCAGTGAATAAACAAGAATTTGACTCCCCTGAGTTGTAGAGTTTGAAACACTAGAGAAACTTAATCAAAAGCAAAAAGGAAAAAGAAAGAAATCTTCCAAAAGAAATAGAAAATGCAAAAACTAAAAGCTACCATACAACAAAAATCAGATGACATAACAATGAAAAGTACTATTAGCAAAAATAAGAGGGGCTTAACATACATAAAGATACAAAAAGGAGAAGAGAAATTGCAATGTCAGTCATCAAGAATAAAAAGCGCTATACCAAGGTTCTCTGAGACTAAGAGAAGACAATAAAATTATGAGGTCCAGTCCCGGGGTTACATCCAAGTCAAACTAGGTTACATAACAAAGCAACTGCAAAGTAAACTCAGATAGAGGCAAGATGTGTATAGACAGCCACATTTAGCTAAGCATGATTAAAGGAGTAATTTCATGTGCCAAACAGAGATCAGCATTAAAGAAAAGCAAAACTTATAAATGTCTCCATCGCACTAAATACTCCATTTAGGAAGAGTATTTCTCATCAAATAAATCCTCCCCATATATGCAGAGAAAGGTATTAATTCATGCACATGATGAATGACATAGAAGTGAAATGCTAAAATTCCAACCTAATCAAGTATAGTGCTTTTGTACCTAGAAGATATTCTAAATAATCTTAGCTTACATAATACAGAAAAGATGCCCACCAATACTAATCCATTAAAGATTCTGACATTCAGGTGACATAATGTTGGTCAAAGGTAGCCCTCTGTTCATCGTGATGCATGTCAACACCATGTTTAGAATAATAATACTACACTCATAATCAGAATTCTGAGTAAAATGTATGACACAGAAATCCAAACATCAAAATATAATAAAATTGCAATAAATACTGAAAGCTATCATATAACTCTAGGAACATACTGCCAAACTCGCAGTGTTGCACATTTGAAAAGATTTCGTAAACTGCTCCTCCGTCATCCATGAGCAATCCCTTAGCCGGATCTCCATGGGTGATCCACTGACAAGAAGTTCAAAAAAATGACTGTTCATTTTTCGACGATTGCATAATAACTGACTCAGCTTATGCCTCAGAGCATCAGGGACATTATTAAGGGAGACGATAGCATCTGCATTCTTGGCAAGAACGCTAATGCATAGTTCTTGCAGTGAAGGGATTGAAAATCTTGCACCTTTTTGCCCTTGATTCTTCTTGGGAACCCATTTTACGGATACAGGTAAACTCCTCTCCGAAGAGACACCATCTGTTTGCGTACTTCTCACTGCTCGATCTTTGATAATTTTCATAGCCGTAGAGAAAGGACCTGGCCATTCTTCAGCTTCATTTTCCACTCTAGCTTCATTAGTTGATCGGTCATCTTCCTCATCTGCTGCAAAATGAGCAAATCGAGCAGCATTTGCCCTGGCTACATCCCTGAAACGTTCCATATATTCGTTCCTTCCTGAACCATACTCTCTTACACTCACGTTTATCAACCGTTCTTGACCTTGTGAGGCTGTATTGTCTTCTAAATGGCTGACATCTTTAGTAATATGATCTTCTGAATTGGATTCCAAGCCCATTATAGCTTCTTGACTGTCGTTAGGTAACAAATCATCACGGCTCAGCCCTGCATCCACATTTTCAATAACATCGCCTTTTTCACTAACACCAACTAACTTTCCTTTGCCTATTCTCTCACCGTTTGATCGTCTTGTATCAACTGACTTAGAAAGATCCATGTGAAGTTCTTTGTTTCCTCTATCTTCATCTCTCATTTTTCGACAACGCTCAGCACCACCAGCAACATCCTTATCAATGGATGCACCATCCATAAAATTATCATCGTTTTGCCCTTGACATTCAGTTTCTTCAAGAGTCTTGTCCACAGGATTGGCATTTGTTCCTCTCTTAGGTATCGTCTTTCCAGACCGTAAATTCAGAAAACCTTTTCTTCTTTCATCTTCCCTGCATTCAAAACTATGTAAACGGACATCCATACTTAACTCCCACTTCCTCTTTGCCTTAAAGGACTTGGGCCCAGGAATCTGCGAACTTGAACCGTGCCAACACGAATTTGATCCGTCTCCTCTCATTTCATTAAACAATTCCACTTTCGCGCGGTCAGTGTTGTCCGCGAGTTCCAAATCCCTAATGTCATTTCCGCTGGAGTCCAACCCCATGCCTTGAGCATCCAAGCGAGACACGCCGGGGGCACTAAGCTCCCGAGAAATTTTCCTCTGGAACTCACGGTCCTCGGGAAATGAGCAATCCCCATTTTTACTGAGTGGGGAAGAATCACATGGGGGGCGTGCAGCAACATCGATCCGGGAGGCGAGGAGGAGACGAAGGCTTCGCCTTCGGGCGGGGGCCGAGGGAGTTGGGCTTGGGCGTGGTAGTAAACAAGAAGGAGAAGGTTCGCGAGCATGGGAAGGAGTGATGGGGGGAATGGGTTTAGAGTGGGAGGCCTTGGGGGTAGTTTTGGAGTCAGCCATTCGGCGGGGAGAGGGAAAGAGGAGTAAGCACTGAGCAGACTAGTAATGATTCAGAGCAGTCGAAGAGGGACGAGTTTTCATCTAGGCTTCAGGGTTCAGGATTCAATGAACGCGCGGAAGCTTCTCCCATACACCTCTCCGTATGCCTCTTTCCCGCCATTTCTGACGTACGCGGTACGATACAGCTGAGGCATTTCACCTTGTATTATCATTTAGAGTGAAATACTCTGTCTTTTTTATATTTTTTAAAATATATATTTAAATCCAAATCATTGATTCTGCTTTGAATTTTTTTAAAAAAAAATTAATTAAAATTTATGTTGAACTACTTTTTATTTACTGATTTATCCTTTATAATACTAAATCCGTAAATTTTGGTTAAAACCATTTCAAAAATTTTAAAAAAATTTACCTTAATTTTATTTTTTTATTTTTAAAAATGTTATTTATTTAATTTTTTTATTTTTATTTTTTTATTTTTAAAAATAGTTATTTATTTAATATTTTTATCATATAGGGACAAAAAATTAAGTACTTTAGTTAATATAACCATAAAAAATTGAATGAAAATTTGATTAATTTTTAAAAAATATATAATCAATAAAATACGTTATAAATGTTTGCAACAAAATTTTTTTTAAAAAATTTAAATTATAGATTTAAATTATTTATATAACATCCCAAACTCACATAATTGATATATATGATGAAAAATATGCATTTAAATATTTTTTAGCCATTTAAAAAAAACCTAAATAAAATAAGTTTTAATATGTATATGAAAAATAAACTTAATAATTCATAATATAGTCATTCATGATTTATAAAATGTATAACATATTAGAAGTTTGAAAAATACATAGATTAGTAATTATTTTTTTATTTATCAAAATTAGTTTTTTTAACATATATAAACATTTAAATAAATGTTTATATTAGGAGGGATATTTTGGTTAACGATTGAATGAATGGAAATAGAATTTCAAATATATAAGGAAGATTCATGTAACGTACATTTTAATTTTAAGAGAAGTTTATATGCATTTTAAAATAGAGGAAATGTTCTTGTAATTTAGGTAAAATAAAGGGATAGTCAATAATTTTACTCTATCATTTATTATTTAGTTTCCTTTATCCTTTCTTTAAAATTATATACTTTTCTTTAAGTAGTGATTTATTTTTGTTAACATTATAAACTTTTTAAATAGGTGGAAAATATTTGATTTAGGGGGGTTTGGCAAAACCAAACTAGGTTTCAGAATCACTTTTCCGCAAAACGAGGTAACCTCCTCCACATATTTACTTTTCGTTATCCGTAAAAGTACTTTTGAAACCCTGGTTTAGTTTAATCCAAACCCCCCTTAATAATAACGAAATGCCAGAGTCACCATCTATCATAATGAGAAACCAGAACCTGAAAAAAGTGCATGGAAATATTCTGCTTCTGAAGGCATGATAATACTGGGCAAACAACATGGCGAGTTGGCATTTGAGACCTTGTTAGCAAAAGCCGAATAAAAAACTGGAAAAAGAGAGAAGGGAGCAAAAGACCTTTCAAACAGAAACGGCTACCATATTCACCACGGCAATGTTGCCTAGAACACAGATGTGCTCCTTAACCTATTCTAAATTATTCACCATCATCAATTATTGACGTGTAACTGTATCACGTTAAGCCAAAGGAAAAGGGTCCTTACTTCTAAGAATAAGGAATAGGATTTTTTTGCCAAATGAGATCAATAGGCATTATTATATTAATATTTGGAGAGATATTTTGACACAAATAAGAAGTAACGGTTCTAGTAACACGAGTAATTCATCCCCTTGTCTTGCGTTACTTAATGCAAGTTATAACTTTTTATTTTTAATATATGTCATTTTGTTGTTGTGTTAGAAAAAAAACCAAAAAAAGGGGGAGACCGGAGATTAACTACCAAGCAAGAAAATCACTATTGTGGGTAATATTACTTTTCATATTTAATATAAGAGCTGGTTTAACTTTTAATTTGGTTTTAAATAAAAGATCCTAATCTATTTTGTCTTTTATATTTTTTTTTTTTCAAAATATTCGCTTATTTATATGTAGGGTCGCCAATCTTTCACTTCTTTTGATTTTGTTATCATTAATCTTGCAATGCTCAACAGCTCAACTTTGCTGCTAGGCACTAGTAATAGCAAATGAGATCATAATTCAAGGTAAATAGTAAATTCATGCAACTTTTCCCTGCAGCGCAAGGAACATTCATCCAAAGCTAAAATATAGTCATCTACAACTAAATTATCCAGATATTTTTATAAAACTAAGAGTTCCGTAGATAATTATACTCCAATACAATAAGTATGAGGAAATGAAAAATTAGATATATTTAGAGCATTTGGCAATAATTATTTCTCTTTCCGGGCTGATATTTGTTTCATATTACCTCATATCAATATCATTAATATAAAATCTAATTTGACATTTAATTTGGTTATAAATATAAGACTCCTATTCATTTTGTCTCTCATATTTATCTATTTTTTAAGGTAGTCTTTGTAGTAGTTGCATATGTTAAATATTTTATCAAATAGTAATTCTAGCTAATATACATGATCAACAAAGATATTTTAGAAAAAAATAACACATGTTTATTACAAATAACTAATTTAACTAATTTATTTAATATACTGAAATTAGTCAATTAGTTTTTATATTAAAAACCGGAAATAGTATTTTGTTTAGATTCATTGAATATATTGGCTAGGAAGTTATAAATTAAAATAAAAATAGACCGCATATTAGTAAATTCTAGCTGGGGAAGTTCTATTTTTAACAAAAAATATTAAGATTGAAATTTCACATGTGAAGCTCTTCAGACGTACGTAGGTGACAACATTAACAATCCATTAGTGAGATGCATGGTATTCCGTTTTTTGTGGGCGTGTGCGTCTTTCTTTTTTGGGGGGGGGGGGGGGTTGTTACTATTAAGTCTTTTTTTTAATTTTTTTTTCAATAAATACGCAACCAACATTGACAATAGCCACTTGGGTTGTGGGATTTTCTTATTATCTTGGTGTCTGTTCTCCCTACAAAGCTGAGGAATGGTGAATGTTAAAGGGTCTCAATCTAACAATTCAAATGGGATTCAACAATCTTGTAGTGGAATCTGATAACCAGAATTTAATTCACTCCCTCACAAATTGAAATTCTCACTTTACAACTTGCTCGACAACTTTGCTAGAGGTGAAGAGGTTGCTTTCTTTACTGACAAAAGTTCATCTCCAGTATGCTCATAGGAAGTGTAATATCATTGCAGATGCTCTGGCCAATATGGGTTTACTAGCACGGCCATCTATGACCCAGCTCTCCTCCTAACTTGAGGACTATAGTGCAGAAAGATTTATTGGGATTGCAATCCCCTACTAGTTAGTTTTCTATTTTAGGCTTTTTGCCTTCTTGTATACCAAAAAAAAAAAACATTGACAAGAGCCGAAAGAGTACAAGATATCAAACAGTGGACATCAACCTTTCATCACCACCAACTCTTTCATCTAAGGTGGTCAGCTAGAGTCCCTCTTTTTAGTAAGATTAATACTACTTCCGGTCTTTAATATAAGACCTTATTTGATTTTTATTTCAATCTTAAATATAAGATCCCAATTCATTTTGTCTTTTATATTTATGTATTTTTTCGAAGATAGTCCTCCTAATAATGGTAGTTCTAGCCAATACACTTGATTAGTAAGGATATTTTAGGAAAGACAACACCTATTTATTACAAATAACTAACCTAACTTATTTTCTTAATTTTCTCAAATTAGTCAACTTGCTCTTATAATTAGAACCGGAGGTAGTATGATAATTAACAATCACAAATTTGAAGATGTCAATTAAGGACCAAATATTCCTTATATACCATCAATACTTTGGAAAGCAAATTCATTAATCCATTAAGGGTTAAGGTGCGGATTTAACAACTATGTTTTACAAAAAGGACAGCTGGCACCATTTACTTTTGAAGGGTGCTAAAGTAGACACAAACATTAAAAAGAGTGCTTTTAAAACCAAGCCGTTGAAAGGCCCAAACGTCTACCCACTTTGTGTAAGTGGGTTCCACATCTTTCTCCACCTGGCAAGTGTTAAGCTTCGGACATTTCAGACATGGCAGGTAGAGAGTTCAATGACTCTATTAATATCCGAACGCCTTCCCCTGCAACCACATTTATACCCATCAAAGAAGGCGAAGACGCAGGAAGTACACGAAGTGAGGTCTAAAAGTGAAGTTCATGGCATCATCATCGTCCTCGTCGACGACAAGATACAGGAGAAGGGTTGCTTTATTGAGGCAACCTAGTCGCAAGGACAACTACGAACCGCCGATGAGGTATTGCCATCATGGGTGGTAGCTCTCCAATGGATGGCGTGGACTGATAATAACCCAGGTAGGAGGTTTTATGGCTGCCCAAATTGTGACCAGGTATGAAGTGGTTTTCTTGCTATGAAAAATGCTATTTTCTTCCCTGGTTCCGTAATTGAAATGTTGGTATTGAACACGACGGGATGGGGGATGTGGCTATTTCTCTTGCATGATAGGGACTTTGTGAGAGGGCAAAACACTGTGATCAAGGAGCTATTAGATGATATTGACAGACTATATGATGAAAGTAGCAGAAAACCAAAGAGGAGAGCATGGGCGGATACTAAGTGAAGAGCTTAATGTAATTCATAGTGAATTGAAGAAGCTTAAACGCAGAAACGAGCTGAATGATGTGGAAGTGAGGAAGAGGGAAAAGAAGTTTAGAAGAGCAATGTTAGTGTCTGTAATGATATCAATTGCAGTAGTTGTTGTTTTGTATTTGCAAAGTAGGAGTGTGTGAAATTGATTGCAATATTGATAGGGACTTCGGTGAGAGGGCAAACACTGTGATCAAGGAGCTATTAGATGATATTGACAGACTATATGATGAAAGTAGCAGAAACCAAAGAGGAGAGCATGGGCGGATACTAAGTGAAGAGCTTAATGTAATTCACAGTGAATTGAAGAAGCTTAAACGCAGAAACGAGCTGAATGATGTGGAAGTGAGGAAGAGGGAAAAGAAGTTTAGAGGAAAAGAAGTTTAGAAGAGCAATGTTAGTGTCTGTAATGATATCGATTGCAGTAGTTGTTTTGTATTTGACAAAGTAGGAGTGTGTGAAATTGATTGCAATATTTGTATGCCAGGAGATATGGGTTATTATGATGTCTGTTTTGTAACAATTATGGACCACTTCATGGTATATTTGATGAAAAAATTATTCATGTGGTGAAACAATTACTGATCCAACAATTATATAACAAGTGAAGAGTATTTGGTGGTAATTGATGGCAATAATGTTAATTGAAATAATAGAAGAGAAGAACATATGAATTAAATAAATGTAAAGGTAACCTAATTAATAATGAGGAAGTGAAGATGTAACATAAGATAACAACCTTAATTAATTATAATGGACATTTGTACATGCCACTAATGTTGCTAAAAGAGTTACATCACATAGGACTCGCAAAATAAAAAGAAGGCATCCATCTGAAAGACTAAGCATTGGTTCACCAAAATATAGACCTAGGAAGTGATAATCCCATGTAAAAGGCAGTGAGGTAACCATAATCCAAGTAACGAAATACGTAGTACAAAATAGTCAAATGCATAGTCTTAAATGTTTCTAAGCAATCTAAATGTCAGAGCTCTTAGAGTTGGTCTTACTTCTTGTCTTTATCGTTTGGCTCTGCAGTTGGAGATGGGTACTTGAAATGCTTCGTTGGCCCTTCCACATCAACCCAGGAGGTGTAAATGGTAGTGTTGATGGCTGTGAAACAGTGGTCCCTTGCCTAGTGAATGGTATCCTCCTGGAACCCTTTGGTGCAGTGCATTTTAAAGCTCGTGATAGTCAAAGTTCTTTCTCATTTGGGATTGGAAATTTACTCTGAGGGTCCGCGTAGTGTTGTATATACTCCTGTGTAGTACCCTCCTCAATGACCACCTCAAAACGCATTCCAGGCTGCACAAGTCAATGACATTGCTTAAACGACGGTAAGTTTGCATGAATTAAAATGGAAGAGACTAGTGTCCAGTAATACTTACATTGTAGACGATTCTCCCAGTTCCCTCATCAATTCTTATACCCATTCCACACTCAACTCTGGGTTTGTAGACAGCCCTCTTTCTTGCTATGTGTTTGGAAGGTTTGGTGGTTGTTGCGTCGATGGAGGATGATTTTTCGACTATTGGGAGGGTAAAGTGGGATTGAGTGGTTGCTGTGAAGGTGGAGGGGGTGGTTGCTGTGTAGGTGGACTATGTGGTTGCTGTGAAGGTGAAGTAGGATTGGATGGTTACTGCATTGTGCCTTGGTTGGCTGTTTTCCTCCTTCTACCAGGTCGAGGCTTATTTGATGGAGGTGCCTAGAAAGAAATGAAAAGTTAGCTTATAGTTATTGTAATAAATTAATATAAAGAAATTGGCACAAGTTACCTCTGTGCAAGTGCTTCTATTGTGCCCAACTTTCCTACAGAAGCCACATTTGTTGACTTGTCCCCGTTTGCTTACTCTTTCAACAAGTGGTGTTTCTAAACCATTGCTCATGCCAACTTTACTTGAGGTAGCTTGGGAAGCTTTCCTAGAGGCAACATTTGTCCTTCTTGTTACTTCTTCTGTCCTGATTCTTTTTTTTTCCTTAGTCGGCCAGACAATGTGCGCTCAGGTGGTGGTAGCATAGGGATAAACTGTTCTGTATCCCAGAATTGTTTGCCCCTCACAAGTGCAAACTTTGTCCTATAGCTAGCAATGTAGGTGTCCTTGTGGTAATAGCGTGAGATATGGGTGAGGGGCTCCAGTTTACAATAATACATAGCATGAATAGCATGTTGGCATGGGATTCCAGTTAAATCCCATGCCCTGCACGTGCACACTTTCCTAGTGAGACATACCGTGTGCCTATCTTGTCCCTCAGTCACCTCAAATTGCTCATCCTCGTTGAAAAAAACTCTACACGTAGAGGACAACAACCTATTTGCTTCAAATAAGTCCAGACATTTTGGACTATAGTTGCCTTTCCAATTCCTCACATTTTGCTTACTCTCAGCCCATTTTTCCATCATCTTAACCCTTATCCCATCAAACATTCTAATAACAGGTAGATATCAATATTCATCAATCCAAGCATTTAAACTCTCACTCATATTGTTGTCTACAACCCAAGACAAGCATCTATTACTGAAAGGAGCTCTTACCCAAGCAGATGTAGGGTATGACACCATTGCTTTAGCTGCCTCTTTGTTAAGTGCTCTAAGTGCTTTGAGATTGTCTTTGAATTGTTCTTCAAACATACTCCAAGCACAAGAGAAAATTTTTTTCTTCATCTCGTTCCCTCTCTACCTTTTGCTCCAATTAGCATAAATATGCCTTGCACAAAGTCTATGCTCGGCCTTTGAGAGTATCTCTGTCACAGCATGTTGTAATCCCTGCATGTATAGAACTAGTCAATTAAATGCTCTCATTAAAACCACATAAGTCATATGTAAATTAGCAAAGGTAACTAATCATACCTTCTACATGTCTGACATGAAAGTTACTTTGCCACCATTGTGAAGATCAAGTGATATCCTAAGCAACTAAATGAACCAACTCCAATTCACACCATTCTCTTTATCAACCAAAGCAAATGCTAACGGGTACAATGAGTCGTTAGCATCTAAACCAACAGCAGTTAACAGAATCCCTCTAGCTTTACCTTTCAGAAATGTTCCATCAACTCCAATCAATGGTCTACACCCAACTTTCCAACCAACCTAAACCAACAATTTTGACTCGTCAGGACAAATTGAAATATAAAACAACAAATTAACAGATTATACCATATGTGACAGAAATCTAAACATCATACCTTTGCTGCATTAAAACACAAATACATTCTTCTAAAAACTCTTTTCCCTTGTTCCAAAGCCTCGTTACTTATCTCCACACTAATATCTGACCCAGGATCTGACACTTTCAGTTCATTGTAGTAAGCTTCTAACTTGGAGAATTCATCTACGAAGCTCCCATCCATGTGTTGTATTATTCTCTTCTTTTCCCTCTTGCACTTATGTAAGCTCATGTGGACCTTCAACTCACGCTCAACATCATTCTTCATTTCACATATGCTGTAATTAAGTCTCTCCTGTATTTTCTCCTTGAAGTGCTCGGCTAGCCACTTCACACTTGCCCTAGGGTTCTTGAAAACCCTACCACACCAGTGCTCATTGCACAATGTCTTCACCTTGTAGCCCACATTATTCCCATCTCTCGATGCATATAAGGTGAATGGGCAGCCCTCTTCACATATTGCCTTTAATAACCTTTTCTCACTTCTAATAATTTTGATATTCACCCCTTTCGAAATAGCATAGCTGTCTATGGCGCTCCTGAGCTCATTTAGGTCTAAGAAAGTCATGCCTCACATAAAGAAAGGCCGGTCTCCCAAGCCCTCTAACACGCTAAGCCCAACGCTTTCATCTGGAGGCTCACAATCTTCATTAAGGCCCATATCCTCATCTTCCTCTTCACTATTTTCAGATACTTCAAAATCATCCACCAAACTCTCCTCAGTGTCAGAGCTGGCACTATTTCCAACATAATTTGAATCCTCGCTATCAGAATCTTCTTCATCCTCACTATCTCCCCCTTCCTCACTTTTATCCTCATCCTCATCCATAACCAATACTCTTTTCCCTTTGTCAATTTCTCCAACAACGTCATCCTCACTATCTCCCCCTTCCTCCCTATGTTCAGGTAAATCTTCAATTCCATCATCATCTATCTCTTCTAAACCATCTACATCTACACACTCAATCACCTCTTGTTCTGGATCTCTATCATTTTCATTGCCCTATTCCTCTTTGTCATTTTCATTGCCCCCTACCTCTCTCTCATCTTGATTGGCCTAGACCCATCTCTCATTTTCCCTACTTCTTCTTACCCACTCACCTATGCTTCCATGCCCCTCACTCAATTTTTCCTTCATCCTTTGCACACTTCGTTTTGCCAAATCAAAAATTTGACTCACCTTTTTAAGTAGCCTCACATGCTTCTCTTCCAATGTCTCGTCCTTCTTAGCCTTCGTGTCGTCTTGTCCATTTGCGTCAACATTGCCCCGTTTGACAGGAACATTATCACCCTCGTTTGTCGCCATTCGCACTGCAACAAGTAAATCCCCAAATTTATTAAGGGCTTCAATGCCATTTCACTATTCAACTTAAAAATACAACTTTCTGTCTAAATCGATGCTTACCTGTGAAGAATCTGTTGTTCCCTCATCCGTAATCCTTTAAGAATTTTCGATCACATACACTTCGATGGACCACACTTGCTAACCCTCTATCTTGATTTCTCACGTTTTCAGTTTCCCAATTCAGACCCCTACAAGAATCTCAATTCTTAGCTTTCTCATTCTCTCCTTACCCCATCGATGCTTTGCCGCCTACTCTTAATGTTTGATTTCACGCCTCACCCTTAATCCAATTTTTAGGTCTCAGCCACATCACCTTAGTCTCAGCCACATCACCATTTTCTTTCTGCCACTTCACTATTTACTCCTTGCCACTTCATCATTTTAGGTCAAATTTTTCTCACCCCCATCCTTGTAACCGTCAACGTTAGGCCTTTCAACGGCTGTGGTTAAAAAGCTCTCTTTTTTAATATTTGTGTCTACTTTAGTACCCTTCAAAAGTAAATGGTGCTAGCTGTCTTTTTTATAGAACATGGTTGTTAAATCCGCACCTTAACCCATCCATTAATGTTGCTAATAGCAATGTGACTTTGAAGCATGTATGTGTTTGAATTAGCAACAAGAGAATAAATCTTAAACAAAATAAATTAAAAATTATAATTTTGAGTAAAACAGGTTTTGTTATAAAAAAAATTAGATGGTGTTCTTTTTTTAAATGATATGGTTCAAATTATATTTGAATGATTGTTATCATAATCATTTATTCATGCATAAATCACTAAAAAAATACAAGTTAATGTGTAAATAATCAATTTCAATTTTTAATTTTATTTTATCTTATAAGTAAATAATATATACTTGAACATATTTTATAATATATGAGTTTACATATAATTTAAAGGGAGTTTTTTAGTATATGAACCGTGTCCAACACCCATTAACATTACTCCCAATGACCAATTGACCATATTTCGTAATTCATAAGCTGGTGTTAACAGATTTTGATTATAACTCAGAAAGTGTTTAGATAGGAATCAAATCTCATTGTAACTTGCCTTATACCCGTACCGCATGGTAGGAAGAAAGTCTCATTGTAACTTGTCTCATACCCCTAGCAAAAGAAAACTCGTGCAGAACCACTCTTGGTTCAAATGGTAAGGGTTGTATCAGATCATTACAGATCTCGAATTTGAGTTCTGAGATGGTAATTGTGTTAGATAGTTGGCGATAAAACTTTGCAATACTTATGGTAATCAATCCAAATCCCTATAGTTAAAGTAAAATTGATTCCAAATACCGGATAATTTACTAGGTCAAAAAAAAAACTCTTTGCAGTGGCAACCTAGACTCCTTGCTGTGTTACCAGAGAGCAGCAAATCATCATTCAACAAGAGATGTGACAAAGGAGGCCCCTTCCTTTCCATTGTGATGGGTTGCCATTGTTATGGTCAGGGCAAATTGGACGCTAACCTTGAATCCAAGAAAACCAGCGAGATTCCGTCGCATTAAGGGAGGAAGCCACTCTCCATAATCATAAGGGATTTTGGCTTCCTGCACACCGAACCACTGAAACGATTAGATTGCTTCCCTTTTCCTTTCCCTTCCCAGGTTAGATTTCCACAGTACTAACGGGAAAGGAGGACATCCGATATCCCATCTGGTTATTTATTTATTTATTTTTGGACACTTAAAAGTACGGGCGTCTTATGTCAGACCTCCCTGGCATACTCATGCTGAAGAAATAACTGTTAAGATTATACTTTCGAAATTGATGAACTGAAAAGGGAACTGATATTGATTGATAAAGTTGATTTACACAAAAATAAAACCTTTCAAAGTATATATACCAGAAAATGGGATGCATCGCATATTTGTGTAGACGATTTTCAGAACCCCAGAAAATCTCCACATGACTCGATGGACCAAGACTGTAAACATATCAACCCTGCAGATGGAAACTCAATTCTCCTTCTCATCATCACTGGCAAAATCTTCATTGGTCCTGCCCCTATCCTTGACTTCTCCATCACTGTCCTGCAGATAAGCAGAATTTTCTCCTATGGGACTGGAATGTCTCTGTAATGGCTCATCATCATCATCAGAATCTGATAAAGCTTGCCTCCGTCGACTAATAGTTGAAGGTGCAGCCTTCAAACAAAAAGGAGTAGGCAGTACTTCAGTCAGGAGAAAAGTGAACAACAAATTCAGGTCAGTGGTAGACAAAATAAGAGTAATGGACACCTATCAGGCATCCATTCTCCAGACACAAGGTTTATTTAGAATCAACCCATTGTTAGACGTTGATAATAAGATCATATCCAAATGGAGCTACTCCTGATTCTAAAGCCACGTATCTCTTATGGTTTAGAAAAGGAAAAATTGAGATGCACAAAACCTGAGGATAAAAATGAGCAGTAAATGTAGATAGTTTCAACGATTCATTACCGTCCTATCATCTACATCAGAGTCTTCAAGCCCAGCTGCCGCAAGAAGACCCTGGGCATTCTCCTCAGCACCATCATCATCATTTATCTGAGCATCAGGCTCTCTGTAGTTTATGTCAGCGTCTTCGAATTCATTTTCCTGTTCATCAATCATTTCACCTATTTCCTCTGTGTCATAGTGTGACTTTGAATGCTTATCCTTCTTTCTCCTCTTTCCACCCTTTCTTCTCCGCTTCTCATTAGGACCACCATCCTCATCATCAGACCTTTCTCTCCGTTTTGAAGAATGTGTGCTGCTCTTCCATTGCTCCTGAAATGCAGAGAGAAACTCAAAGCTTTTAAAGAACATTTTGCAGCATAACCACGATCTCTATTTGAGCAAACAACATTCACAAAAGCCATTCCAATCCCCCATGAAGGGAAATGGATGCATTTGGCAACCATACCTATGTTAATATATTAGACATGTAATGTGACATACAGGAACATAAGCTTATTTGAATTGGTTACTCAGTCAGCAACATTAACTTGTTGCATTACAAATGTCAGATAACGCGCTTTACAGAATCATTTGTTCTCTTTATCAAGTTGTATTTATATATAATCTACCTTTCAGGTGCAGAATGCACTGTTGTCGGGAAAGATTTTGTTAATACTAAGGGATCCCTAGAAACTAGATAAACGCCTTATGCAGCAAGCGGAACCTTTTAGCCACCACACAAGATCTAGTCCTAAATGTCCTTGTGCTGTTACCCAGAAAATTATAATTCCAAAATGTCGCTCAGTGGAGTATTTTTCCCAACATGTTCCATGAAGACAATCATATAATGCCAAACCATCTCTTATTCTGCATTGTTCAAGACAACCTCGCTAAGATACCAAGAATCTAAGCCAAATGCAAAACAAAAAGAAGACTATTCAGCTTGGATTCTTACCTTTACACGCTTAAAATGTTCCTCTTGTTGCTGTACTCGTTTTAGTTCATCCTCTTGCTTTCTCCTTTCCAGCTGTTTACAAACAAAAGTCAGCAAAAGTCATCTACAATTTGAACATTTAGATATCAACTAGTAAGCATGCAGCAGGTGCTAAGCAATCATGAAAAGAAAACCTGATATTTCCTTTGTTCTTCAGCCTTTCGCCGGGCTTCCTCAGCCAACGCAACCTGACGAGCAAGTTCTTGTCTCTGTCGCATCTGCTGCTCCTCACGCTCAGCTGCTTCAAGGTGAACTTTTGCAGCTGAAAGTAAGTGGTTGCAGTAACCAACATGAGTTTCTATTTTCTTCTCATCAAACCCATGAATGTGCAGGTTGGAAGCCGCAGACAACTGACTAAATATACGGACCGCATTTTGCAGCTCTGCAACAGTTGCTCGCACCTAACAGTAAGAAACACATGTCAAATAGAGAGCAGAACATCAAGTGACCAAAGTAGATTCTACTTCAGCGTGATCTGCCAACAAAGGTACAAGGAACTTAGAGGAATAAATCAAATTAACAACCCATGAAGCCTAGCCTCAGAAATAAGCTGGAAACCACACCAAAATAATGCAACAGATTAAGATGCTAATGCACAAACTCTCTCAAATCTCAATCAAGAAGAACATATTTCTAAAATACTAGGCATAACACAATAAGATAGAAATCTTTAAATCAATGCCCTCTCAAAATCCCTCAATACTAGACCATAGATAATGACTTGAACAGAAATAATAACTGACATAGCGCAATTGAGCTGATACTTAAGACACAGCTGACTACATTTTTTTTTCTTTTTTTTGCCTTTAAAGAACACTGCCACAATTGAGGTTGGAGAACCGAATGCTACATGATCAGCTTTCACCAAAATATTCAAGGGATCTAAGAAAAAAACCTCATCTGCAGTCCTCTTAGCCTTTTGTAGCGTTGATGCTGAAAACTTTTGCATCGCAACACCAGCATCAAATCTTAGTGTATAATTTGAGGGTGCCAAATGGATAGCTCTCAATAGAGTTTTTATACAGTCTTGCCACTGTTCAGCTTCATAATGGGTACGAGCTAGGTATAGAAGTATTTGTGAATCTGTGTTATGATAGAACTTCCGCAAGCAGTTCTGGTACTGCATGAACCAAGGGTAATTAGCATATAATTTCCACAGTAAAAGGACTTCAGGAGATACAAAAGAATAGAGTGAATAGAGGACATGCTGAGTCGCTAACCATTTTCACCGCCAAGGCAAAATTGCCCTGAGCAAAATACACATGGGCCAAGTTTATCCACACATCAGGCATCTGCACAAAAACACTCCCACTTGCAGCTTCTTGAACCTACAAAAATTTAAGGAAATAATTAGCAGTTGAAACTTCAAAGTTTATATATTCATGGCCCAAAGATTAGTAACATATCAAAGGACCTGTGTGAAGATATCCTTTGAAACGTCAAAGTGACCTTTTTCTGCTAAGACTACCCCAGCACCATTGGCAGCATACAAATTAGCAGAATGCTGTATTAAAACCTACAATTTTTTTTTTTAAATCAGGGAAAAAAATTAACAAAACGATCGTTGTCAGGACAGTGTTAATACACAGTAATGAAAGTACATGAATGAGTAGGTTTGACTCCAGAAAAGACACCCAATCTAATTGAGATTCCATATTCTTTTCCGATTTTTCTCTCAAACAAGTATGTTTTACATACTCTTCCTCATGCTGTAGGGTAACTACTAAATACATGTAGAGGCAACTAGAAAATCCTCTAGTTGAAGGAAAAATACAACACTTCATATTCTTTCCCCCTATTTGTTTTCAATTTAACGTACATTAAGTAGACGAAATACAAATATCAAAGGAATCAGATATCACCCTAGAGAACAAAAGTTGAGAAAACCATGACCTCAGGCATTGCAGAGAATAGCTCTTAAAGGGTCAGTTAGAAAGATGAAAGAGTCATACTCTGGTATAAAGTTCCTTGGCCTTTTCCAAATGAGTAGCTTCCAGCTTTGGATTTCTCTTCTCATTGCGAACTGCTGCAAAGTAGTTCCAGTTTCCCTATTCACATCAAACAAGTAACACAATTAAGAACAAAAGCTATTCGATTCTACAGTGGGAAAAGCAACATCTAAAGCAGCCACATGTATAACCATATTTTAGTCCTAGCAATTGTAATTCAGTTTCAACCATTAATAGCATAACCTAATGATGAAGAAACACAGTTTGCAGGAATTTGGAATAAAGAAATCATGAAGCACATTGCACATGAAATAATAGACATACCAGGGAAAGAGTAGCATAGGAGTCTTTTCCATCAGTTGCATCACTAGCTGCCCGAAGGGTTTCTTTTGCCTTCACCCAATCATCATTTCTTAACTCCAACTCACCAAGCATAGACAAAGCATTTGGACATTTTTCATTGACCTTCAAGGCATCATTAACCTACAGAGCGAGGTGATTGACACAAAAAAGGTTATATAACTTAAAAAAGGGAAGACTGATAAGACCATGGGGATAGCAGTCACCAATTCAATGCTTAGGAGGATGTTATTCCGAGCCTTCGCGATAGCAGCTAGCCTCAAATAGGCATCAATATAGTCTGGATACTGGGGAGAGAGAAAAATAAATAAATAAGAAATCAGCAAGAGAGAAAATTTTATGCAGTACGTAAAGAACAAATTGTTTAAGAAAGGCTATGGGAGTTATCTGTGATAGGAATGTAGCTAATAAACTTAAAAGGGAAGTTTTATGCAACAATGCTGTATGGCAATGAATGCTGGGCTTTAAAAAGACAATAAGAGAATAAAGTTGGGCTAGTAGAGATGATGTTGAGATGGATGTGTAACCATACAAGAAAAAAAAGAAGATTCAGAATGATCATATAAGAATAAGAGTAGGCATGGCACCTATTAAAGAGACAACAGTAGAAAATCGTTTGCATTAATTTGGACATGTACAAAGAAGACTATTAGAGGCACCAATGGGGAGAGCAGATAAGACAATATTGAGTTCTCTGAAAAGGGGTAGAGGAAGACCAAAGAGAATATTCAATGAAATTATTGAACAAGAACTTTTGTTTAACAATCTATCCAAACATTTGGTTATTAATAAAGCACAATAATGCCATGCAATCTATGTAACTAATCACATCTAGTAGGATAAAACATGTTGTATTAAGAGTCACTATTTTAAAAGGGGGACACAAATGAGTTGCAGTATGCTTCGATGTTAACTGGGTAGGTTTAGTCACTAACAAACAGGAGGTCATCTACATGTTATTGTACCTTTGTTTGCAATAACTTGGCAACTTGAAGAAGCACAAACAGTTAATGGCATTACATGGGCTGGGGGCCTCTAATGTGTCTCCCTCTAATGCCCTTTGTACTGCCCCAATCTCCCAGACGTTTCTTTGATCATTAGATTCTATATTAAACGATTGACATTTTGATATCAAAACCATACATTTTTAGAGCATTTCTTTGGAAAATTGTAAGAAAGTTCAAAACTGCACCTAGGGGTGTTCAATAGTGTCCCGTCCTTGTCCCAATCATATCAAGTTTGGGACGGGACAAAATCCACATTGGGACAAGACGAGACGCGAGACAAGGTGTCCTAGTCCCATCTGAGATATATACATTTATTAAATTTCATTAGTTTATTTCTAAACACATTTATAATATTATATTATCAAAAAGAAACCCCAAATCTATTATTTCTAATGTTTTATACCTTGGGCATTTACATATACTGTGTGTGTTTATTTATAATATTATACTTCTTTAATCACTTTAACTTATGAATTTCTCAAATCTCTATTGTAAATTTTTTCATATTCACGGTGAATATAAACCCTTTTCGAAATTCATATGATGTGCACATATCTTGATCACTCATAATATTAGAGAAGAAGAATTGCATTCTAAAAATCAACACATAAATGCAAGCAGGTTTTAATTATTTATTTTCTGTATAAAATTTACAAACAAACTCCAAAGAAGAACTTACCAGAGAAGAATTGGATGTCCCCAAAACAAGACACGCTCCATACTTCTCTGACTTAGTATATCAAATGTTAATGGCTTAATAATTCTTGAATAAAATATCACCATTTTATTCTTTGGCTTTGATTATGTCTTGAAATGGAGATTATATTTTGAAATCACATACGCAGAATTATGATGCAATGAGAATATTGTGCTCTTTTATGATTAGAATATTATCTTATTTTGAGATTTTGTTGTGTAAAGACTAAGGGTGAACATGAGTGATTGCAAATTGGAGAGCAAAATCAAGTTTTTTTTTTTTAATTTTCACTCAAAAAAAGGAAAAAAAAAAAAGGGCGGGATGTCCCGGTCTTCGGGACAGGAAGGGACATGGGACAAAAATCCCGTCCCCATTCACCAGGACGGAATCAAGACGGGGTTGCCTCAGTCTCGTCCCATCCATGAACACTCTTGTCTGCACCATTTATCACGGTAAGATGTCAAAATATCACTCATTTTATATAGAATTTAATGATCAAAAGAAAAGGAAAGGAGCATTTAGGATGCTGGGGCATTAAAAAAAAACATTAGAAGCCCCAAGCTCAGTATCACATAGTAGTGCAGAAGCAAAATTTCAAGAGCCATGAAATATGTGAGGGAATATGGCTGAACAGGTCGCTCAAGGCGTTGGAAATAAATGTTTAAGTGCCAATGCAAGTCTTTTGTGATAATATGGCTACCACTGGAACTTTTAAAAATCCCATACATCCCTGGCCTATTGATCAAGACATTGGCAAGAGCAAAGTTTGAAGCCCAAAGGAGTAAGCGGGGAATTATCAATATCGAATCTCTAGCTTAAGGGGGAGTCTTGAAGAATATGCGTGCAATGGCCCAGCCCAATTAAAGCAAACTAGCTAAGCTGTAATCTTGATTTATTTTTAATTTTAATTAGATGTCATTCACTCATTTGTTTTTTGCTTTTGGTTTTATCTATTCAGTTTAGATACACCAGAATTTTATTTTAGTTTGCTAAAGATAGATTTGAAATTCACTGCGATTTTCCAAAGCACTGACTAAACCCTAGCTGCAAATGTACCAATTCAGATTACAAATAAATTTTTCAATTACTCAGCCAATCTTCAAAATGAAAATTAATTTCAATGTGTTTAGTCCTCTCACGAGAGACAGGATAAGAAGCTATGCGTACAGTAGCTTGACGTCAGAATTCAAAGTTTCTAGAAAGAAAGAAGAGAAATAGAGCAAGAGGAGAATGGTAATTGTTGACAGTGAATACCTATCCGCACAAGCTTCTTATTTATAGTGAAGATACGAGACAATGTATTGACAACTAATAATTACAGAAAATTCTCCATGACTATTTTCCATCAATTATAATCAACTCTAACCATGTAAAATCAATTATAATCTACAACTGATTATAAAAGCTCTAATAACTTGACTCAAAAGCTTAAACTAAAAATAAAGGCCTGTGAATAGTCTTATTATAATCTCTTGACAAATAATAAATGAAATACAGGTTGAAGTTGTGGTTGTCAAGAGAGGCACAAACAATCAATTCCAGGCAGTGACAGAAGAGGTCAGAACATTAACAACTAGCATCACAGTACATATTTTGCCCGAAGCAATCTGACATTTCAAACACACCATCAGATGGCATTTGGAACACTTAAATTTTTTTAATGTAGTATTTAGCATTCAATACGCTTGCAGCAGGTCTTTACTGAACCACATAGATATATGCATGTTGACAAACAAATTTTTGCTGTAATGAATACAAATATACCTTAAACAAGATCAGGCGATACAGTATACTTGCAGCTCCAGATTTGTTCAGCAACTCAAGTAATCTGGCCAGGTTAAAGAGTACTGTGACTTTGTCCCATGGTACTTCCACATGGTGACCGTTACTTTCAAGGTCATGAAATAATTGCATCTCCTTGAATTGCAGAATGGATGCAGCAGCATCAACAAATGACTTCTTTTCATCATTAATGAAAGAGAGCCATATTCCATCACCTAGAGCCTCTTCAAAAGTTTGTTGAGCAAGCTGAAATAATATAGAGATGAAAGGGATTTTTTAAACAGGATCATAACAATAGAATGTCGGACTTCCAAGAGAAGAACAAACCTGAAAATCCCCCCTTTCAAACTGAAGGACGCCAATATTATTGAGTAATTCAATTGGTACTTCTTGACCTCCCTTCTTAAAAAGTGTACGTGCCTGTAACGGATTTTCAAAATCCCAATTATAATAAATATATTGAGACTTCAACAACAAAGTCCTTCATCAAATATGAAGATAACATTTGCAGACCACAAAAGATTTTAGCCTCTTACAGTTTTGAAAGCATCCAGAGCAGCTCCTGTGTCAGACGAAATCAATAATTCTCCCAGTTCCAGAAATGCCTGAATACAGTTTAAAGAAAATACAAAATTAAACCAAGAGCTAGAAAATTTTAGAGAGAGAGAAGCCAAGAGTTAGAGAATAGCAAATTCTTGTCGTATAAACTTTGGTCTCAGGGATGTCAAAGAATCAGTGCAATGAATCTCATGGAATTTGGCGCTACACACTGGTGCTAACAATAACTATGGACATGGCCCCTCATGCAAAAGCCCTTTCAGCTTTAAGAGTGGACAAAGACATGACTATTTGTAGCAACATTGTATTTCTTATAATACTTTTTAAACGGATTATTTCCAGTTGTCCTTCAATTCTTGCGTAGTATTTCTCCCTTTCCCACATTTGTTTGTATGTGGTAGAATACAGGTTTGGGTTAGGGCAGTTCCTTAGGCACCTTCACATCTACTTACAACAAGCGCATACACACAAGCAAGCTTGAATCCTGTCAGCATGAGAATGCCGTTGCTTATAGCCTTATAGCCTTTCAACGGCAGTTACACATTGGTCGAGACTCACACAACAGTCAATACTCAAGATTTCATTTAGCTAAGTGGCCTATAGATTATAATAGTAAAGTTCACCGTAAAGATCAGTACATTCATTCCCTAGTTACTTTATTTCCAAGGCACCGCATGAGCAAGCCAGGCTACTCATGCTAGGCAGCTAACTGCTCATTGAGGAGAAAACAATAGAAAACCGATTGAAATGATTTGGTCACGTGCAAAGAAAGCCTTGGAACGCACCAATGAGAAGAATTGATCAAACAGTATAGAGTCCTTTAAAAAAGAGTAGAGAAAGGCCCAAGACAACACTTAATGATGTCATTGAGCGAGATCTTTCAATTAACAATATATCCAAAGATTCGGCTTTGGATAGGGCTCCATGACGTCGTGCGATCCATGTAGCCGACCCCACCTAGTAGGATAAAGCTTTGTTGTTGTTGTTGTATTTACCTTGATTGTTCCCCAATTAGTGTGTGTGTGTTGTCATGAAGAGAACTCTAATAACACACCACATTTAATTTCATTTCGGAACCTTCAATTATTAATAAAATGTTCCAAGGATGATTTTGCAAATTTTCTAAAAACTTTATGACACGAAGACATGATTAGGACAAGAATGTGCATCAACACTAGTAACTTCATCAGACCATGTGCCAAATATTGCTAGATTTAGAAGATAGGACACTTTTGGGCAACTATGCTGTTGTGATTATATTCAATTAAAGGTCATAAGGTCACTTAATAGTTAATGACGGAAAGGAGAAGGTTAAAATAGAAGTTAAAATAATAGATTATTAATTCTATATCCTCATGTGGTCAAGCAAATGGCATGACAAGTAGAAACCTTCAAGACATCCTTTAGCACAAAGGCAGCGCTTCAAGAAGGCCATGCATGTGACAGAAGGTGGAAGATCAACAGGAATTTTAAATTAAATCTTTGCAAGGAAAGTTGTATTAAAAATTAAAAATTAAAAAAAAATGTTAACACCATAGATTTTCACCTGAGCATCACGTGGATCTATTTTTGTAGCTTTCCTCAAAAATTCCTGGCCCTTATCGGCCTGACCAAGCTGAACATATATATGCCCCACTGACTGTAAGAAAAGAGAAATTACGAAAATAAGAAATGTGACATAATAGTTTGACAACAAGAAGAATTAGCCTTATCCCAATAGGCAGAGTCAACTATAAGGATTACATGATGCCATTACATTTTATCAACAACCAAATTTTTGTATAAATTATTAGACAAAAGGTCCTGCTCAATAAGAAATGTGACGTAATAGTTAAGTTAAAAAAATGACAGTAATTTCTTAGCAGCAATAAGGGAAAATTTCTGAGGGGGACAGGGTGGGGCATTTGGTTATAGCAGAATGTGCATCTTTAACCAGAAGTGTCTTCCTTCCCATTTTCTTCGGAAATAGATTGCCTTTATGGCTTCATTGTGGGGCTAAGTGAATGCGCTTTCTAGGCAGTGTCCCTTGGATTTGCAAAGAACTTGGAAAGCTCGTCTAAGTTACATACCCTGTAATTTTCCATTGTCTTTTATCTTTTGATACTAGAGGATTTTGTGCCCCCTTTTTATGTACTTTTCTCTATCCAATTGAATAAACTTTCTTGAGAGGGAGGGGGAAGCTTGTACTTCTGACAGATTTTGCTTGAGACATAACAAATTACAGTATAATCATCAATCTCTTTTGCTAAACCATCAGTACCCTAATGTACAAATCATGGGTGAAAGATTCACCGATTGCAGAGTTTTACAGATCATTTTCAGCAAACAGAAATTCCAATTAAAAGTTTAGTATTTGCATGCACAAAGGTTTTACATGACCTCATCACCACAAAATTTCCAGTGACCACATGGCAGGTGATGACCAGACTAGTTGGACACTTAATGACTTTACGGATTGTCATTTGCTGTAATCTAACCTTGCAAGTCATGCACAAAATAAACATTTATTTTCCTATCTTCCACTTAAAATTACACCAAGAATTCAGAAATCTGAGCACTTACTTTTAATGTCTCACAATTATCCGGGTACACCTCCAAAACCTTTTCAAAATTTGAAAGCGCACTTCTAAAATCTCCCAATTTTAGTTGCACTTGTCCCAACCCTGCAACGAAGTAAAAGAAATTAGGACAAAAAGTTAGGAGAGGAACATAAATCACCCGATGATATGGACCAAGATAAAACAGTTGAAAAACAACATGAAACCCTATTAAATAACAATAATCTCCCTCAAGAAGGGAAAGAAGTCACAACAGTAAGGAAGCTCTCTAAAACATAAAGATAAATGATGAAGAACAACTCTCTTCCTCCACCCCTAACCTAGGATTTGAGAGGCCAGCACTCTCCTCACCAAACTCAAGTTTACAAAATGATTCTTGCCTCCCTCAGATAAACCAACGGCCCAGTATAAATCAAAAGTGATGCACACAGTACCCAAAATACCCTTTTGACTACATGTAGGTCTGAAACATCCTAAATAATACTAGCTTTCTGCTCTTTCTCCAAAATAGTATGGTCAACATCCTGGTTACTAAAAAGCAACTTCCCTTTTGCTTGAATCTTTTGCCTTGCCAGTAAAAAGAGATTCTATCACCCTATGAAAGTATATTTGAGATGCTATTAAGAATACATATCATGAAAAGAACATAAGACATAACTAATAACATCAGGCCACCTAAAAGTAATCAAGATTCTAGTAAACGGCCTAGTCACATCATGCAAGACAATCACTGGATTCACTACATTAGAAATGATAAATTTTGTGATCCATGGCAAAAATCTCAAAGATCCAATAAACCATAACACTAATTCAATTTCCCACTGTTAACACATGCCACACCCCTTCTTATAGCATAGAGTTTGTGGTCGAATATCCTAATTACCCCTGATTAAAATTCCCTAAACAGCTTTACTTCCTAGATTCCCATACCAAATTACTCTCCCTTGAAAATTGATCTTTGTCCTCAAGGATCAATACAAAGGCACGAGGATAACACAAAATTCTGAAAACAATAATGTTTCCTTGCTTCGTTCAGCAGACTTGACCTTTCTTACTAGATATTGGATTAACTATCAAAAGATGCTAAGCCCCCAAAAAGAACTTGTGCAAAGGTCATTTTCTTCTCTTCTGTCTCCTTTCCAGAGACCAAGGGAGAGACCACATCCCCTCCTTTCGCTATTGTAAAAAAGGTAAAGTTTTCAGTTCTATTAATATTAACATATTTTGATAACAACCTAGGACTTTCTCCACTAAATATGACGATGTCTTGGACTATTAGGCCAAGTAACCTCCAAGTCCATATATGGTTCTGGACTCGTAGAGCGTTGCAGCCGCTCTTTTGAATTGTTGTGCAGCACAGAATCCACATTGCACAAAACCAACATGTGAGACAGTCTAGAATTTTCAAAGAGTTTGACCCATAAGCCCATCTTCAAGTCCTGGTCAAGCCCAAAAACAAGAAGAACCATGCTATTCCCTGAAACTACATAGAAAGATATCTTGTCCACAAATGATAACATAACAATAGTGTTTTAAGCCCCCTGACAATCCACAAAACACCATTTTCGTATCATTATACTTGCCCCAACCTGGACACCTCCCATCACAATTGTCCCTTCCAATTCCAAACTCACCACATTGCACGTTGAGGGAACAAAATAGCAATAAGGTATGAGCATTTTTGGTCCTCCATAGGAAGCCCATTACAGTAACAGATGTTAATGTCTTTTGACTGTCCAAACCAAGTACAGTCTTCCCAAACCTTTTGATTCTACAAAGCAGAACAAGCAAGTAGAGACATTCACGACATGCTAAAAAAATCTTCTCCACCTGATGTTTTGGCATCACAAACTCCTTGTTGGAGATGTCTTTTATTTGAAGCCCTAGTAACAAACTAGTAGTAAACAGTCATTTGATTTTTGGACTTTGTTTTGCTAAAGGTGTTTTAACAGATCCCTTTTGACAAAACTACCTAAGCCATAAAATAAAAATGCATTGTGCAACAATCCTTAGTTCCATTCCTCGGTCACAAGAGCCCTGTGAAGCAAATTTATGTCCTCACTTGGTTATTTGCGCCCCCTTCTCCATGTCCTCAATCACTACATCTAACACTGTCTCCGCTATTATGTTCATCCACTCTTTTTCAAATCCTCACATATTTTATCTCTTCATTGGCAAGGACATTGTGTAAGGCATTGGCAACCCATGCGAGTTAGATATCTTAATTACCCCCTAATTATAATTCCTTGAATACCCTTACCTCCTAAATTCCCATATAACATTCAATTTTACAACCCTAGGTCATATTTTAAAGTCAAAACAAAATTGCCTCAACCTAGAGGAAAAAAAGCAATTGATCCTGTACTTCCTTTTAGATAAAAGCAATAGATATTTACGAGTTCAATGGTGTTGGAATCCTATTCCTAGGTATGCTAAGTAAACTTTTAATCATAATGAAGGCATAAAATAACGTTAAATAAACTATAAATTCTCAAATAAGCCTGTGCCAACTGACCATAGTAAGGAAACACAAATTCATGGGGCTTGTTGACTTCCTTGACAGATGCCATGTAATAAAGTCCAGCTTTCTCATAGTCTCCCTATAGTCCAAAGATATCAGTGTCATTAGCAATACTAAAGCTTGAAAATCACAGAAAATATGAGGGGCAGGTGAACATCTGAATTTTAGTACTACCCCAAAAGAGGAGGAACTAGGAAGCTAATGAAGTACCAAAGAAGATAATTAATGTTTGAGGAGGGAAAGGGGGCTCACTCCGCTTAGAAGTTCAAAAACCAATAGGAAAAGAAAAGAAAATTGAGATAGGGAACTAATCAATAATAAGTTGAATTTTGTTTTTCTGAATTTCATTGCATATATGCCATCCTAACGCATCTGTTTCACTAAATAGAAGTTGGAACAGCAGGTTACATAAGTGCAGATCAATGTCTACCAAAACAGAATTCAGATGGTCTATCAATAAGTCAGAGTCCTTAACAATTGCTCACTATAACTTCTTAATAAGCAAATTTCAAAAATTTGATAACAGGCAAGAAGACCACAAGAATGGTGTAACTTGTTCAACTTCTTCAACCTGGCTCATTTGCTTGTGAGGGCAATTGAGCCACTAACTACTCAAGAAGCGATGCACATCTCACCCCAACCTAAGAAAAAATAAACAATATGTTGTAGCTCAAATTGTGCTAAGAATGTATTTTTTTGATGCTCTGCACAAACAGATGGACCAGGGCATTGCTTGCAATAAGAAATCAAGCAGAAATAAACATTACCTCAAACCTCATCAATATTTAGCCAACAGCAAAATCGAAGCGTCAGCTCTCAAAAAAAGAATTGAACAGGGAAAAAGATTTGATTTCCAACCTTGCTATGGTAAGATCGTGCTAAATTGTAATAAGAATGTGACTTCGTTGGACCATGATTTGTAACGGCTAGTGCAGTTTCTGTCAGTTGCTCAACTAAAAAATGTTGACCAGTGAAGAAAAAATGGTTGGCTAGATAATTCAGAGCCATTGCACAGTAGGGATAGATCTCAAATGCTCTCTGCATTTTTACCATTCCCTTCCTAATTCCAGCAGCTGAAAGATGCCATAGAGTTCAATCAGCCCGGTAAGTGAGAAGTTAGTATCAGAAGGTACTTCCTTCAGTCCTTGATATAGGACCCCCTTAACCAAATCACATGAATTAAGGTGAGAAGTTAAAATTAGTTGACAACCTTAATTTTAAAAAAAAATATATATTCCAGTGTCTTTCCAAGGGTACCCTACCCTTCCTAAAAAGTGGGTACACTTTATTTTCTAAAGCAATTTGAAATAAATTAAATAGGGGTATTACTAAAGAAAAAAATTGGTCCTATATGTAGGATCAAACTAAAAGGGCCTTAGTAAGACTAGAGGGACTATATAGTGAAAGCACAAAACAACATGATAGGAAGGGAGAGTGTACCTTCATTAGTGCGCAGATCCATTATCGCGAGTGCAACAAGAGCTTCAACATTTTCAGGATCTAACTGGTAAAATATGGAAAAACCAAGAACAAAACATAAAGACATTAGCACTAGCAAAATTACTCAATTGATGATGCATTAGCCATTGATAAAATTCACTTACCTGCAAAACACGTTCAAAAGCCTGTTGTGCTTTTTCAAATTGACCTAATTTGTACCGACATAGACCTATGCCAAGTCTCACAGCAGCAGGGCAATTGGGATACACTTGCAATGCCCTCTAACAAAATTAAAACTGCTATCAAAGTCATGTTTATAGAATGTCACAGGAAGAAAAAAAAGAATGGGCCAAAGATGACAGTGATGAAACGTTTTTAAACCCATTATTTATTTTCACATAATTCAATTTCTGAAAACCCATCATTTGGATAAAACCTCTCTACTCAGTTAAAGTGCCCATTACTTCCTATTATTTCTCTGATCCATCAACCTTCACGTCTCAAAATTTGCACACACCAACCACAGCTCTTTTGATATCTTTAGTGATGCTAATAAATAGATGACATTGATGAAGGTAATGCAGAAACAGATAACAACAATGTATTTAATACCTCATCAAAACAGAAAAACGTTGCTTACAAGCATCAAAGAATATGGCTATATTACAAACCTTGTACAACTCAAGTGAATCAGAATAGCGACCACGATTGAACTCAACACATGCCTGTAGATGTTCAGAAAAGTTATTGCGAGAAATACAAAACACAAATGAAATTTTTTATCAAATGAAAAAAAAGGCAGGCCTCAAACTTGCTCTGCCCTTGAGCAATCACAGAACAGATAAAGAGTAGACGACATCAAGTACACCGGAAACGAAGCAAAAGCATAGTAAAGTAAACTCCTAGAAACCAAGACATGGAAATAATTGGTCAACAAAGAAATGCATAAAAAATAAACCAGTTGACCATCCAAAGTGAAAAATATAGGTCATATTTCGGATTGAACAAATTTTGCATGTAGCATTGGTGAAAAAGAAATCAACATAGCTCACCATCAATCCTAATGGGAAAAAGGTACCAAGACAAAAAACCTCTTAAGCCATCCAACTTCAAATCAATTATCTACTGTTTCAAAGTTTATGGCAGCTAGCTTTCACAGAACTGCTCAATAATGTAAATACTACCCCCGATCCTTAATATAAGAACTCGTTTGACTTTTATTTTAATCCTAGAAATAAGACCCCAATCCACTTTGTCTCTCATATTTATTCATTTTTTCCCAAAGTAGTCCTTATAATAATAGTAATTCTAACCAATACACTTGATTAGCAAGGATATTTTAGGAAAGACAACACCTACTTATTACAAATAACTAACTTAACCAATTTCCTTAATCTACTCAAATTAGTCAACTAACTTTTATATTAAGGACCGGAAGTAGTATATGATTAACTATGCCAACCAAATTCTAACTTCACTTTATTTTTCCGTCGGGAAAAAAAAAATTTACTGGAGAGGATGAAAGAGTAAAACAAAACAGTAAATAAGTATACCAGCAAAGTGCCCCCAAGCCCAACTATGAAATCCAAATCAAGTTTCAAATAATTTTTCAAAGCTTTAAATGAATTTTGGGGGGGAAATCGCTGGCTTAAGAAGAAAACAACTGCAGAGAATAACAAGTTTCTCTAAGATTAGGAAAAAAGATATCCTACAAGAGTAACTTTTTTTTTTTGGCAACATACAAGAAAAGTAACTATAAGAAATAGAAATAAATACATCCTCAAGAAAACATTTGCGTGACGAATATTTAAAAAAAAAAAAAATCTCCTGGATAATTTGACTTGATTATAATAGGCAGAGGCAACAGTTAAGTGATGATTTGCAAGTTCTTATGATATTATTCGAAGGACAGTATAAAAGGGGAAGAAGACCTCCTAAGGCTCATATGCTTTTCTTTTTTCCCTTCATAAGCTTCACACTTTATCACAGATTAACCAGATTTGGATTAAAGCATTTGTAGATTTGTGAATGTCCTAAATGTTAGGTATGTTCACTGGATTTTTTTTCTTCCAGAACAAAAGCGTTCAATAAAAAGAATTTAGAAGACGTGTTATCAGAGAGAGAGAAGAAAAGAAAAGAAGTTCGAATACAACTTGTAACAAAGTTTTTATTAAAAAAGAAAAAAAAAACCTCAAAGGATCAGGGAAATCGCCAAGTTAAGCTGAAAGATTGTATGCTCGTGCGCATCTTCATTATTTTTTTCACTTTTCAGAAGAAAATGATATACCTGGCCTAGAAGAGCAGGAACATTGTCATGATCTCCATCCAACACAATTTTAAAGGCTGCAGATGCCTGGTCAACTTCACCCTTTGCTAGTAAGAGCTGACCTGAGAGCATCAAGTACTAAGCATCTTCAGTGCATTGCCCATTATTGATGGTACAGAACAAATATAAGACAGTATCAAGATCAGTAACAAAAATAAGGTAACCTAAATGCTAGCATGCGTAAAATAACAATAGAATTGAGTAATTCCTGAATTTATTTTAAACATCATATTTAAACGTGTCAGTAACACAGATCAAAATACAGATATTCCTCAACGATCATCATGTTAAATAGATGAACAAATAAAGAACAGAAAACGTAAATAGAGATCCCAGTATGTAATGGGAGATAATCAACACAGAGAACAGTACATCAATCTACACAAAAGCTTCAGTGCACAACCAGGATTTATTTTAAAACATTCAGTAGGAGCGCATGACAGTTAAACAGGATACAAAATACATTATTTCACACCTAACATAAACCCATATGCAAAGGCACACAATAATAAAACTAATCAGCAACTAAATAACCATCACAGCCCAATCCCTGATAAACCAAACATATTTTCTTTACCTCGTTATGAACTTAGTGTTCACACCTTTATCATTAAGATAGACTCAACTTGCAGAGCCGTTGATATGATTACCTTTCCCAACCCAAGTGGAGGGCTCGTGCATGTCAATTCTTGATGCTTTGTTGTAGTATTGTGTTGCCAGAATAAAATGTTCCTCTTTTTCTCTTTGTTTTGTCTCTATTTTTCCAAGGTAACTATAGTAGGCCCCAAGGGCATTTAAGATAGCTATCCTCTCATATCTAACATCCGCATAATAGTCATCAATTTCTGCAAAATGAGGAAAAGAAGAAACCCCTACAGTTTGCTTATATTAAATTAAAACATATAATGTCAAACGACATTGAAGAAATGAGGTTGTTAAACAAGCACGAAATCAAAAGCCAAGAGGAGGTATACCCGGACTCGATCCTTCCTCCAAAATCTGGCGAAATTGATCAAGCTTTCCCTGCTTGAAGTACTCTCTCTGCAGCATAACAAGAAAACTTAAATGACACCATAAATTGGAAAGAGAAAAACGATAAGCCACGTAACCTGATAATAGGAAGAACGCTAAATATATATTAGCATTAGTTTGGGAAATCAGAAAAAGCAAAAGAGAAACCAGACATCGTAAGAAATAGTTACGTCCAACCAGGGTAAACCATCTAAAGGACCCGTTCCGGTTTATAAATAAAAACAATCAGACGAAGTCATCTTCAGAAACTTGTGTAGAAATGAACAACTATTTACCAGCTATATCCTCAACCTCGCAACACCGGGCACCCAGATTAGGAATTCGTCCCTTGTAAATGCTTACGTGTGTTTCCAGGAAAGGAAGGAAAAAGAAGCGTAGAAAGAACTAGCAAGTCTGGAGACTAATTTAGGAGACATGCGTTTATTTAAATTCCAAGACACACTAGAAGTTGCAGTATTTCAGCTCGGTTGGACTTGCAACTATAATTTTGAACTTGAGGTAAAGGGTACAAGTAATTTTAAGCAAGCAACATACCGCGATGATAAGCCAAAGATCGAGAGGAGCTTGTTCCGCCTTGAGAATGTCGAGGATATCAGAAGCATCCTTGGGGAGCTGATCCAGAGCAACCCTTACCTCCTCCTCGGAATTCTGCACCGGTATGTATACGCACGCCATCTATTCGCTACCGAGACTGCTTCTAAATTACCCTGGAAACACTACCAACGAGTATTAAAACCCTAGATGCGCTCCCCGCGAGAAGCACCAGAAGGAGATGTCAGAAGAGAGATGTGGAGCGAACGTTCAGATTCAGCTTCGGATTAACGGACTATGCGATGTGAACCATGCCCTGCTTGGGTGCAGCAGGACAAACGAGTCAAACAGTGAGTGGGACTGTCTTTTTAGGCTGGGAACAATAGGAAGATGTTTGTTTAAAAGAGACGTGGAGCGAACGTTCAGATTCAGCTTCGGATTAACGGACTATGCGATGTGAACCATGCTCTGTTTGGGTGCAGCAGGACAAACGAGTCAAACAGTGAGTGGGACTGTCTTTTTAGGTTGGGAACAATAGGAAGATGTTTGTTTAAAACCAAACTATAGTCTTAAAAGTGATTTTACAGCAAGCGAAATAAATATATAAAAAAATTTATTTTGATTTGTGAAAAAATATTTTTAAAAAGCACTTTTGAACAATACCAACATCTCCTGGGTCTCTCATTACTAGGAATTGGTTTGCTCCCTTGCAGCGTTGAGCAGTCTCACCGCAAACCATGGGAATCACCTAACAGTAACGGCAACAAACCTTTTAGGACAAAAATGTCCCTGTGTTTGATTTGTATTTATTAAGTTACCCTTTTCCCTTGTTCTGCCATTCTTCCCCCTCTCCGTCAATGTGTTGCGCCCTGCTTGGCATGACCATCACAATTAACGGACTATGCAATGTGAACCATGCCTTGTTTGGTAGGAGTAGGGCGAATGAGTCAAACAGTGAGTGGGATTTTCTTTTTAGGTTGGGAACATAGGTCTCCCATTACCATGAGGGGTTGAGCAATCTCACCTCGGACCATGGGAATTGCCCAACAGTAAAGGAAATGAACCTTTAGGACAAAAAAATATCTTTGTATTTAATTTGTATTTATTAAGTTATCCTTTACCCTTGTTCAGCCATTCTTCCTCACCTCCATCAATGTGTTACGCCCTGCTTGGCACCATCACCTTTTTCGTGCCCCCATCATCATTGGGTGTATTTAAACTAATAGTAGTAGAATTAACTTTTTGACAATCTAGCTTTTAAAAAGAAGTCTTACTTCACATCGCACCAATCAGGTACTGCTCCTCTTTAAGCAGGAACAACTTTTGTGAGTGTGATGTTGTTTACTGATGAAAATTCATTACATTGTGTGGAAACATCTATTTGAGTTTTATATACAAAATTCAATGCAGGACTAATTTGTAGAAGCTGCAGTTTTAAATGGTGTTTGTATTTAGTATGTATCAATTGATTGATTATGGAGTTCACGGGCTGTTTTCGTAAATTAAAATGACTTTCGGTTACGTAGACATTCATGACGAATGAATTTTAAAGTAATCACATAATTTCCAGTTTATAAATTTTGAGGGTGGAATTAATGTGGAAACAGAAAAATGTTAATGTGTATGAATCGGTTGCATGAGTGTAATGTGATTGGATTTATAGGTTTTGAATCTATATTATGTTTCATTTATCCTTTTAATGTAATTGCTTCTGTTACTACCTTTATTAGGTTTTATTACTGTTATGCTTAAATATTCATTAATGTGAACATTGGCGTTCATGGCGTGATTTCATATATGGTCATCTTGTCAGAAATTCTAGAAGTTAATTGTTATATTAAAAGAGATTATTTAATTATATTAAGTTTCATAACCTCCATACATATATACTCTTAATGTTGGGGGTTTTATTAGGTTTAGTTAATGAGTATTCCGGTGAATTTAATCCCTTCCATTTATTGAGATTTTATTGCTTTCGGTTGATGGGCATATTAAATTGGTTTGAATAGTTGCTAACCTCCTATAATTCCATCAACATTTTCTCTCCTTAAATAATCATTTTTAGTGTGCCATTGGCTTCGTATATAAAAATATATTGCAACATTGATGTTATGAGTTTCATAACCCCCTATATATAAATGCCATCTGAGTGGTCTTTTGTGGGTTTTAATATATTACCGTTGTGTGGACAATTAAACTTGTTAGTGGAATTTAAAATACATTACGTGATAACAATTTTGACGAAAATATTTGATTATATGAATGGAACATTTTATATTCTATGTATCCATATTTTAATGTGTTGATTTCAATAGCTTGGCATTGTGAACAAACTTTAAATTCAATATGTTGTGATGCCTTGTGAAATTAGTATGATATTTTCAATTCTAATTTATAATTAGAATGGGAGGAGATATTGGTGTCAAATTCTAATTTAATTAGAATTATTATTGATGAGGTATGTAAATAAAAATGAATATTTGAAAGTGTGGGAGTGCCTAAAATGTGGGGTACCTTACAAAAATAATATTGGTGGAGAAAAATATGTTTTAATTTATTTCAAATTGTGTTAGTCTCATTTTGGAAATCTCAATATGTGTGTTGAGATTGAAAGAAAAAATAAGTAGAGGCTTTGTTATTTGCTATTGAGAGCAAATTTTGTGAATTATCAAATTTTTCTGTGTCGCTTAAATCAAGCATTATATATATGGGTATGAAAATTTAGTCATTTATCTAGTACATAGATAAATGTGCTTTAATTTTCATAATATTATTTATGGATAAAATTTATCTTGACATAAATATGCATGAGTATGCACAACTATTGTGAATATTGAATGTGGATATAAAATATTATTTATAATGTTTTGCTGCTTCAAAATTTAATATGAAAGCATGAATGGAACAAACGTGATTTTAATGTTAAAATCATAAAGAAATGAGATTTTGACAGAAATGTTTTTAAAAGCTTGGTTTTTGAGAACCAATATGTGAATATTCCTTATGATGCTAACACTTTGTTTGAAGTAGCTGTGTAGCTCAATTTGTGTATGTATAAAATTTTGTGAATTTGTTGCATTAAATTAACCTTTGTGATGTAACTTTTGTTGTAAGGATGAATACATATTTAAATATGGAGGAGGGAAATGAAATACTTAAGGGGTACCATAAATGTTGGTATCATGCATGGTGGATTCCCGTTGTATTGAGATACACGGATATTAACTGAATTTCAAGTTGTATGAAAAAATCCACTAGTAATTATTCACTTATAGCAGTGATTGAAGGCTAAGTTATTGAAAATTCCTTAGCAAATATATTGTTGCAGAAGCAGAACTGTCACTTAGTGTCGATGAATTGTGATTGTTAAAGGGCAATAGCCATTGTAAAGAGAACAATGATGTAAATACACATAGTTTGACATACTATCTCAATTGATTTTGTGAGGTCAAAAGTGGACCCAGTGGATCCATTAACAAATCTCCCGGAACGAACAAATTAGTTGAGGGGAATAGGACTAAAGCCACTTGAAATTGATAGCGATGACAACCCAACCTTTGTGATTGGTGATCCCATAAAGAAGGTTCAATGGGTAAGAACAAGTTACTTGTCAGTTTTGCTAGCACTAAAATAAAATACTGGTCCTTTCCTATGGCATGAAAAAGTGCTAGAATGCATTTTAGTGAGACTGAGCAAAAGCTCTTAGTGATTTCATAATCCTATGGGATGATGTGCTCATTGCAGGTACATTTAATGAAATCACCACTACAAATGTGGAGTGGGGCCGCTCTTATGAGATCGTGGCAAAATCTATAAAGCATTTGTTATGCACCAGGCACGCCCATGGCCGTCTTAATAGGTAAAAACGCCGTTAACAGTGAAAATGTGGGGTATAATCTGACAAATAATGCCTCTAGTATACGCCTAAGAGGTGTTGGTTTTAAGTTCATAGGACCACCAACATCTATATGTACTAAGTATTATTGGTCTAGGTCTGGTTTTAAGTCCAAAGGACCACCAGATACAATGGTTATACTCATGTGTGTAACTCAACTAAAGGTACTTCCTTTGACACATGTGGGGGATTGTTGTAAATATTATGTGTGGGTGTGTCAAAGGAAGAGTCCCACATTACTTGGGATTGTGAGGGTCCAAGTAATAAGTGGTCTTGGGCTACTAAATGGGCCAAGAGGAGGAGTGGACTTATGCGCACAATGGGTCATCGGAGACAAATCCGGCAATTTCTTCTCACCCCTTTTGTGCACGAGTCAAATGCAGTACTGGGCACTTTATTAGAAATATCTATCTAAATTTTAATTATAATTATGCCTCTTCAATGTTCGTAACTGAAGATTTTATTCTTCTTAAATAGTCATTAAATAAGTTAATTACTACTTGAAACCGCTCATTTAATTATGAGTTAATTATCATTAAGCACGTTTAAATGTACCCAATGGTATTGTGATCCGTAGCCTATAAAAGGGGTATGAGACGGAAGTTCAAAGGGTATCGTCGTGCTCTGAGCTTTCGGGCAACTCTCTTCCCTCCTCTGGTGTTTTGCTCCACTGAGTTCTTTTATCTTTCGCTGTTCTGTTCACCTGTTCTTACAGGAAGAATTCGTTTAATCATAGAGAGTGCCACTTTTTGTTTTGCCGGTAGTTGCGGAATAGCTCTTAAGGACAGTGTCCATAAGACACGACTTGGATTTAATGTTTCTCTGCTGGTGTTACCATTAACAGGATTTGCATAACACTATAGAAGAGTTGGAAGATCCACTAAATTTTTGGAGAATTTAGATGCTGCCACCCACACTAACAACATGCCAAAATATGTTTTTATGTAAGTCAAAAAAAAAATCTTGTCACACACTTGCGTTATATATTGTAAAAAACCTAATTCAAACAACTCCTAGTGTCATTATTGTGAGATTAAAAATGCTACGAGCGAACAATTAATCATCTATGATCAGTTCGTTGAGCTTGGTTTGAAGCTATTCACAAGGTCCTTTGCTCAAATTATATTCCAATTAACATAGAAGAAAAGTTCAGAGAGAAGAAAATGGAAGAAGAAAAAACTAGAAAAAAAATATTATCATCCTACTTGCTTAGATAGGCAAGAGAAAATAAGGATGAAAGAAAATAAAGAAATACTAAAATAACTAAAATATTCTTATCAAAATATATCATATATAAAAATAAATCAAATTAAATATTGCAACGGAAAAAATATACTAACGTTAACATCATCAAATAATTTAAAAGCAAGTTATTTTTTTATATTTTTTTTTTCATATTATTATGTTTTAAAACCAAATTATTTAATAAAAGCATTACTTTAAGATAAAAATAAAAAGTGACTGATTTTTTAAATATAATAAAAAACAAATATGGAAAGGAAGAATTCAAGAAGGTGCTCAACAGTCACGAAAATCTCGTCCCCCCTCCCAACCCAAACCTCTTCGCATATGAAAAGAAAGTTTGGAAAGAAAACGAAACATGAGGCCACCTTATTTTTCTCCACATTTTCTCTCCCATCCAAACAGGAAAAAAACTCATTTCTCCTCCCATTTTTCTTTTTAGTTTTCTCTCTTTTGTAGTTTTCTCTTGATCCAAGAGGAGGTAAAACTAGCAATGTCTTATCTCTCTTGCTCCTTTTTAGGAACAAACCCTTCAAACCTAATCAATTTTTAGAACCTCTACTCTTTTCTCCTCCTCCTCTTCTCTTCTTTTTCTTTTTCTAATCCTTAGATTAATATTTCAACGGTTAAGATTTAAACCTTTTTAAGACTATTATTAAAATATTAAATTATAAAAATAAATAAATGATAAATTACAAACTATATTAGAATTTAATTCTAATGTTTGGCAAATGCACTAAGTATACTTAAATTTTTGTAATAAATAGTATATAAAAAATTAAAATATGAACCATTAAAATATATTAATCCAATATTTAAAAAAAGAATGGAATAAAATAGGAACTAGGAAGGAAAGAAGAGAGGTTCTGAATCAGATCAATCCTGAAAGGTTGATAAAGGATGATGCTTTATATTTCGGTATCACTCATCATTGCCCAGGGCAAGTGTGAAGGTGATGGAAGACGATCGCTTTAGATGATTTTAGGCAAATATTTATTTAATTTAATTTTTAGGTGGATAATTTTAATAATTTTAGGTAAATAATTGTTTAATCCACTTGGCAAATTTTAAAACAAAATAATTTTATTAATAGTATAATAAGGATCTGCGGGTTATTTTCCCTGAAATTTATATATATATCATAAACCAAAATACCACCCTCTTTTATTTATACAAAGAGGGAGGTACACATAAAAATTTCTAGTGGATTGATTTGTCCTGCAAGTTGGCGGGGAAAAAAAAAAGAGATTTGTCCTGCAGATAAGGCATATTAAAATTGGCCTAAATTATTTGAAAAGATGCTTGTACATGCAACATGCGAAACGAGTGCAAGAAAACTCCTCTCTGATAAACAAGTTAACTAAAAATAGTCAATATAGACAACTCAATATGGAGAAATTTGAATTAAGACATAGAACTAACAATAAATATACGATGAAGCTCAAGTATATTCAATAATGGATTGAAGATGGGTATGGGGAAAATTATATAAAAGGGGCTAAAATGATTTAAATTACGTGCAGGACAGTGCTACTAATTAATGATGGAATGGTTATGGGAAGGGACTAGCAAAAACGGGATGGAGGGGGGTGATGGGCGAGGTTAGGGGGGATCTGAAAATGCCAAAGCTTGCCAACAGCATTGACCAAGTTGTAGCTACAAAGGAACTCGTAGGCGTAAACCTTGACAGCCTCGCGATCAACGTCGTGGAGGACGATATGGGTGGCGCCAGAGGCCCTGCGGGTACGGGCCATGACAGCAGCAGAAAAGATGGCAGCCATCCGGCCGGGAGTGTCAATGATTATCAAGTCCCAGTCTTGATCGTAGACCTCATCGGGGAGATTGCTAAGAGCGAGCTTACAACGATGGTTGCCGCGGAGGTAGGGGAGGGAGGGGGAACATGCAGGCTCAGAGCGATAGGAGGAGAGGAGAGGGCCGGCTTGGCGGAGTGGGGTATGATACTGGAGGGTGTGGGCGCGGAGGCCAGGAGCGTCCTTCAGCACCATTTGCACCCATTTAGGGTCTTCCTCTAGGAAGAGGGTGGTGCCACCCGAATTGAAAGAGTCCCACATAAGAGAGTCGTGACCGAGGCCGAACACCAGAATGTTGGAGGGGCGAGCCATGGATTTGAGAACACGGAAGGTGAGGGTAATCTCAGCAAGGGACTGTTGAGGTATATGGGGGGAGGTGGCGTAGTGGAGCAATGCACGCAGTTGGGTGGAGGTTGGGGTGTAATCCTCCCCGACTCGCGGTCTTTTTCTGGTGGGATCGAGCGAGCACCAGCTCTCATCGGACCTTCCCGTCACGCTCCATATCAACAGCGCCATCCCTGTTAACACTGCACCCCCCACCCCGCCAATAATACTCTTACCTGTCATCCCCTTCCTGTTAGCCATTGTTGATGAAAACTTGCTTTCACGTGCCCGATGAGTTTGTGTTTTTCATGCGTCCCCATGTCACGCTGCATAAACCACACAGCTCCTCTCTTCCTTTTCATGCACCGAATATTTTGAATCTCAAGATCCATGTGCCTTGCGACTCTCTCCACTAAATCCCGTGCTTTCTTCCCAATTTGTCTGTATAAACATGTACATACACGTGTGTGCGCGTGTGTGATGTAATCTCGTGCATATGTATAACATCCTTCCTCCATCAATTCCCCGCAAATACTACTACGCTCAATTTACATTAAATTAACATGCTATAACATATGTCCTCAAGTTCATGTTAGTGTTTAATAGATGTCTTGTGTTCTGACAATCATTGCGGTTCGAAGTCCCTTTTTCTTAGTTGATGACCACCACTGAGAGGGAATTATAATTTTTTTGGTTGACCAAAAAACTTGAGTAGATTAATGAATAATGATTTTTATAGAAGGGGTTATACTTTTAAATTTATTTTATCATGTATAAAAATGAAATATTTAATATTTGTATCAGGTTATATATAAAAGAGATTTTAAATTATAAATTTAGTTTTTTGGAAACAAATGGCTGGGCCAAAAGTTGCAACCAGGGCCACATGTATCACGTCCGAGAGTCTCAATGCGAGGACCGATCAATGAAATTTGTTTAGCGAATCAAACCTCGCATTGTGAAAGTGCGTGAGTTGGAGAAAGATTTTATATTGGAAAGAAGCTACTTGCAAATTATGAAAGTTAATTACACCTTCGAGAAGGTAATTGCATGTTAGTTTATATTGAATATTCGAGAAGGCGGAGGTCACTTGCATATTGTGAAAGCTAATTGCATTTTGGGCAATAATGGTTCATATACTTGCCCACTAATACTTGTAGTTCTTAATATAAAAGTTAGTTTGACTTTTATTTTAATTATAGATATAAGACTCCAATCCACTTTGTTTTTTATATTACCGCTAATCTTTAATATAAGAACTAGTTTAACTTTTACTTTGATCCTAAATATAAGATCCCAATCTACTTTATCTCTTATATTTATTTATTTTTTTCAAGATAGTTCTTGTAATAAAGTAGTTCTAGCTAATACATTTGATTAGTAATAGTATTTTAGGAAAGACAACACCTATTTAATACAAATAATGAAATTAACTAATTTTTTTAATTTACTCAAATTAGTTAATTACTAGCTCTTATATTAAGGACCCGAGGTAATATTTATCTTTTTTTTTTTTAAGTTGTCCTTGTAGTAATGATAATTCTAACTAATACACTTGATTAGTAGAGATATTTTAGGGAAGCCAATACTTATTTATTACAAATAATTAACTTAATTTTCTTAATATACTCTAATGAGTTAATTAGCTCTTATATTAACAATCAGATGTAGTAATCATATTCAAAGTGTCAAGGGACCTTTATGTACTCTTGTGAAAATTGACAACATGGTGTAACTTTTATGCAAATGCCTGAATAGATAGATTTTTCTCCAAGTGGCCTCTCTAAATATGCAATTTATCTTCCTTGAACCAATGTAAAGTTAACTTGCGTAAGACGCACCTGGCCAGCTTGCATAATGTGCAGGTGATCTCCTCGAATGTGCATGCAGTGAAGTTTCCAAATATGCATACACCTGTCCAAAAATACAATTAGTTTCCGTAATGCTCAAGTTCCCCATAACCAATATGCAACCAGGTTTTTTCACGACACAATTAACTTTCATAATGCACAAGTGGCTCCCCTGAATATGTAACAAGCTCCATGATGTGCAAGCGTCATGTTTGAATATTCAACTACATTCCTAAAACCAGCATGAGCATGCAATTAGCTTTTATAAGGTGCAACTAATTTTCTCGAATGTCCAATTACCTTCCCAAGCGTACAGTATAAATCAATATACAATTATCTTCTTTAAAATCCAATTATTAGCTTTTTATAATGTGGAAGTAGCGTTATCAAATAAGAAAACCCTTCACAAAGGATAATTTGGTCTTTGTCACATCACATTACTTATATTGGAGCACCTCCCCCATTTTTACCATGTCAGATCCCATTCTCTGAATAAATTTTCAAGAATTGAGTATTTATGACCAATTTTCCCGTATGTTAATATCTGAAACATATTTTAATTTTTCTTGCAAAAAAAATAACCGTTATTAAATTAATCTTTAGGACCTATGACTTTCCCGATTTTTTAAAATTTAAAAAAAATATTTTTTGCTATCGGACCCTTTCTAATTCTGGGTCTTCCGTCTCATTTTCCCTGTACCATCCCCCTATCCAAGATATCATCTGCAGCCTGGAAGGGGAGACGCCGCCGTCCTGCATACCTCTTCATCTATGGCGGCTGCTTTTTCAACGGTGGTAAACCCCTTACTCTTCCTCATCTTCTCGAGAAAATCTTGAAATCACCGGGAAATGTTTCCCCCTAACTGTGCCTTCCATTATCCATTATTATTACTACTATTAATTTGTTACATTGGGCACCGCTGGCTCTTCTATTAATAGCATGCTAAGTTTCGCTTGTCCTTTGCAATTTTCCTCATACCCATGTAATAGAAAAAATGATAACGCTTTATAATCCTTAGTTTTATTCACCTTTTACTCGTTTTTAATCTCCCGGGCTCTTGGCGCAGTCAAATGTCCGGTCTTTGCCGAGTCCACGAAGCGGTACTCAGATCAGAGCTATGTATCATAAGAATAGTGCGAGTTCATTTAAGCTCACGGGATTTCCTACGCGATCGCATATATGCTCCTCACTGAGCGCCTTTGCCGGTTCGTTGCGTTTGGTGACTCACACCTCTTCTTGGAATGCTTCTTCTCAAGAAAGAACGCGTTTTACCAGCTTGGTTCGGGCCAGTTCTGAGGTGAGGCGTTTTTATTATCGCTTCCTTTTATTGTCATTACTATTATGGCTCCTAGGGGACTGTTAATTCTGTTAAAATTCAGAATAAATAACCAGCACTGGCTATATACGAGGGCAAATCGAAGTCATTGTAGGTTTGTGGTTTTGAGTTGTCTTTCTTCTGGCAGTAATTGAATTTTTAAAGTCTTATCTGCTTGGAATCTTATACTTCTCAGACTAGCTATCCCCGAGCTAGGGCTATCAAATGTAGACCATTGTATTTTCCAAAGCTTAAATAGCTCAGCTCCGGCTACTATATCTATCACCATCAGCTTAACTTGCCTTGTATTTTGTTTATTTTTAGGAAGTACCTTTACAATCAAAAATTACTCACAAGGTGTATTTTGACATAAGTATTGGAAATCCCGTGGGAAAGCTTGCTGGAAGGGTTGTGATTGGACTCTATGGTGATGATGTGCCCCAAACAGTAGAGAACTTTCGTGCACTTTGCACAGGTTGTGTAAATCATTTGATAAACTGCTTCATTGGTTCTAATATTCTGTCTGGTTCACTTTGATAAGTCTTAACAAAATCCTGATTTTTTCATTACTGCAACTTTTTCTTAGGAGAGAAAGGCTTTGGGTACAAAGATTCTACATTTCATCGTGTGATAAAGGATTTCATGATTCAGGGAGGGGACTTTGACAAGGGGAATGTGAGTACTGTTCTCACTTCTTATGTTCGTGGAATTACTGACCAAGATCTGTGGTTTATTGCCCCAGACACTTCCGCTCAGTTTTGATGTACACTTGGGAATAGTTATAAGGGACTGGAATGGCATTTGACTTTTTTGCATTTCCTTTTTTATTATGCATTTTTTGTTATTAGCTTTGATGCTTCTTTTTTTTTTTGGGGGGGGGGGGGTTAACATACATTGGGTTGGGCTGATTCATTGCATGACGAGGTGCATGAGTTCTATGGCTCAAGACAGACCTGCTATATGATTTCCAGGGGTACTTCTATATATGTATACCACTTCCTGGAATAGCTCTCGTACTCTGCTGTCAAGGTCATGTAGTAACAATTGATCTTCCACATGGGTTGCCAAAGTCAACTTTCTTTTGCAAACCAGTGTGATCGGCAAGTGTGGGGATGCTGTAAAAATGGATGCAGTAGCCGTGTTTTAGACTCAGTCAAGGATGTTAAATAATGGTATCTTTTATCAGTCAAGTGGCCAGAGAAATCACATGTATGGAGGCCACATTGATATGGCTTTTGGTCTTGTTGACTTTAGGCTGTTATGGGAGTAACTTTCTCCTTTTAGCTGTCTCTAATCTCTATATGTGAGATCTATATTTTACGTGTTTTAGATATTCTGTCTCACAGATTTGCAGGGCATATGTAATGCTAACTCTCTTTTAAGTTCCTAAAATTTATGTGTCTGTTGATACCCTCTCTAGCGTGTATTATTTACAAGCAAAAGCTGAGATTCCCTCTAATTGATGTGTAAGATATAGGGGGGAAAGGCTCATTCTTGTTCTATCATTTTTCCATAAATTTTGACACTTGACTGGAGATGTCCATGATGCATTGTGTGTTTTGTTCTTCTGAGTTCAAACCTAATGTTTTGATATTATTTAAAGATTCTTTTTTCCTTTTTAATATCATGAACTTGCTGCTTTATTACTCTGATCCTTGAGTTCTGGAAACTATTGCAGGGAACTGGAGGTAAAAGTATTTATGGCCGCACTTTCAAAGATGAGAATTTCAAGTGTGAGTTTAGCCAAGTTTATGTCTTTAGTAGCTCTTGCTTTCTACGCATAATGATGCTGCACCATAAGAACTGGCCTAGCTACGTAGAAAATGAAGGGGGTGCATAATGTGATCGATGTATCAATTTATCTTAGAGAAATTTTTGCCGAGTAATTTGAGAAAATAATGTATAATTAGGTGTTATGAACTTCTGTTATGAAAGAAGAAATTTAGTTGTAATGCATTGAAAGTAAAGGGAAAGAGTGGCGATGCAGTTGTATCAGTTTCTCTTAGAGGAATTTTTGTCGATGAATTCAGAAAACAATGTATAATTAGGTAAGTGTTACGAACTCGTGATTTTAAAGAAGAAAATTACTTATAGTGCTTCGAAAGTAAAATGAAAGAGCAGTGATGCAGCTGTAGTATAAGTGCAGCTTGGGGTCAATCTTATTTACATTGTTTAGTGAATATGATTTTGATCTCTCTTTTTTCTTTTACCTTTTTACTCAATTTCCTCCATAAGTTTATAGCATGATATTATGCCATTATGATTAGTGAATTTTTCTTTTGTTTTCATCATGCAATTCTATTGAAAACACCTTCGTAAATATAGTACTGATATTTAGAACATTTGTAGTGTCTCATGTAGGACCAGGAGTTGTTAGCATGGCAAATGCAGGGCCCAACACCAATGGGAGTCAATTTTTTATATGCACTGTCAAGGTATCTTTCTGTGCTCTTCAATATTTTTATTGTCAGATGGGTAATCTTTTACTCATTGTATTGAAAACCGGACCGGATCGGCCGGTTCAGACCGGAAACCGGCGAACCGGCCAGGAAACCGGTCCGATTAAGCTGTAAACCGGGTTACTGTGTGACCGGTATGACCCGACTGAACCGGGGTGACCCGCCCGGTTTGGTGGATCAACCCGGTCTCCCTTTAAAAAAAAAAAATATTTTGATGATTTTTTTTAAAAAGCTGTTGATAATTAGGACTTAGTGATTGAGTAATTATAAGGAGAAATATTTTATTATCATATATCCATTTTGATATTTTGTTGGGATGAATATTTAGTGATTTTAGTAGTATGATATTATAAGAAATTATAAGAATGTAATTATTTTACTAGTAATTCAAGATATTAAATTGATATCTAATTCTTAGTGAACATTTAAATTATTTTTTATTTTTTTATTTCTCACCTGTTTGACTCCTGGTTTGACTCCGGTCTGATCCATTGACTCTTGACCCATTGCCTTGTCCGGTTCAATTGCCGGTCCGGTTTTCCGTACCTTGCTTTTACTCCCCATGCTTATTATGGTCAGAAAGTAAGCAGAAGTTTTATAATCATCTTCGTACACCTCGAAAGAAAACAAAAGAAACCAGAGAGATTTATGGGGATTCTGTGCAAGTTTGAAACTCTGGGGTTTCAATTGATATGAAGCCATGTTGTCACCCTCTACTAATGATGGTGTGACTGGTCAGCCTGTTCTGCAATCTCGTCCAACTTTTGCGTTTTATTTTGTGCATTTCTTTGTTCAGTTATGAAAGACCATGAAGTTTACTCGAGGATTAGCATTTGAGATGCCCGGTTCTGAATTTGATAATCATGATCAAAGTACCACCCTATTATTAATGAAACAGTTTCCCAAATTAGAACTTTAACGTGCTGTAAATTAATGGGACATTGCTTATGATCCCTTCTCTTGACTTAATTTACGTGTTTTACAGACCCCCTGGCTGGATCAAAGGCATGTAGTATTTGGCCAAGTTTTGGAAGGCATGGACATTGTTAGGTTAATTGAATCACAGGATACGGATCGAGGTGACCGTCCAAGGAAGAAGGTGGTTATCATTGACTCGGGTGAGCTTCCAATAGCTTGAAAAACATCCGTTAGTCGCACTCAGCTTCTGATTAGTTTGTTGTCCCAAAACCAGAAGTTGCACTTTGAAATTTAGTTGATTAGTCTTGAGTGCAGTGCTTTTGTTTTATTATTTTTTTGTTTAATCTACATGTTAAACTGGAAACTTTATGTGGCCATCTTTATTCTAGCGGAATTATAGTTTAGGAAATTTCCAATCTGAATGGCCTTGGATAGCGACGGACTTATGAGGATAGTTTGTACAAGATTTATTGTCAAATTGTTTTAGTTATTGCAAGTAAATGGTGGTTCGGCTTTCCTTGTGGGCATACATATTATCAGGTAAACGGGATCTTGAACATCTCTGCATCATTATGGAGATCCCCGTATGGGCTTATTATGTTTGTCTCTTCTTTCTATTTCGAATGAAAAAGGTGCATATATTAAAAACAAAAGAAATTACAGAATTTCCTCATTGTGCTACCTATCGTTTCACCATCCGCCACCTTCCTAAGTCAAGGTCGGGCATGATGACGGGTTCAACAGCCTTGCATCATTGCTTTGAGCCCATTTAGCTAAGGCATCATCACACTTGACAATTCCTCTACTTGTACGAATATTAACATTCTACTCTGCCCAAAAGCACTCTAGTCTCCTCAATAACATCAGCCCGATATGAATCAGGATCTTTACAGTATCCTTTCTCCTTTTCTTTTCAAAATTTCTTCTCCACTCGTATATTAAAAAAATGAATTGTTCGGATGTAATATTTTATAAAGTTACTATTAAAATTTTTTATAAATTACTTGCTATACTATGGGTTTGAACTACTTAAATCAAATTTTAACATTTTAAATTTATTTATTTGTATTTATAATAGTTTAAGTATCTCTCTCAGTCAATTGATGGTGGAATTTTTTTCACCGTTAAAGGAATTCTGTTTTAAGACTGCGAAGTTCGCCACTTAAGTTCATGTTTAGTATGTGTGACTTATGTTTGGATAAGTTTTTTATAAAAAAAGTTTGATACAAACTTGTTTGCATTATATGTTAAAAAGTCACTTTCAAGAGTTTTAAATATGAAGAAAGGCCAAAAATTAAAAAAGTTAGAAAAGTTTAATTTAATTTTGAAGCAAGTTTTGGGGGTGGCCCAAAAATAGAAAGTTTTGGCCATCAAACTTATTTTCATCTAATTATAATTTTTAGAATCGCAACTGACTTTTTTTTTTAAGTTTTTAGACTTTTTAGTCTCAGCATGCACTAATTTCGGGGTCTTTCTTTGGCGTGAGAACTTTTGTTGGATCGGTTGAGATTGAGAGACGATGAGGCTAATGCTGTATGTTCCGCCACCAGGGGGAAGCAATCCTGGCACAGCAAGAGCATCTTCAAAAAGTTAACTGCCAGCCCGCAACGTCACTTGAAACTGATCCAAGATAGAAGGGTATTGGGTAACTTTATCCGTATCGTATACCCAGTGGCAATAGTCACTCCGGATTAGGTGGGATGCTGTTGGCAGCTATGTTACTGGTATTGGTTTATCCATGATTCTGCTGCTGCATCGGTGCACCAATAGGACATCGTTTTCTTCTACGAACACAGATAAAATTTTAGGCCGACCCTATTTGTTTTCATTATCTTTTGGATTTTTTAAAAATTATTGTCGCACACAATTTATATCCTAAAGACACACACTATTAAAGTGCTTCTCAGAAGCACTTTTCTGCAAAACAAGACAAACTCCTCCACATATTTACTACGTAAATCGTAAAAGCACTTCTGAAATCATAATTTAGTTTCTATCCAAACACCCCCTTAGAAACACTGCAATGGCAGATTCTGTTAATTGTATAGTGTGAGGCCCACATGTTTATTTATACTTGCTTTCAATGGATATTTGCTCTTTTTTAAAAGGTGAAGGCATCATTGCAAAGGTTTTTTAAGTTTGAAGCTAACATTATATCACATGAAACTATATCTCATAAGGATCGGAGTAGTACTCAATATTCTTGTGCGAAAAGTTTAAGAACAAAAATGCCATTTAACTTTTTTTTTTTTTGTGACAGTTGTTCCAATTCTTTTATTTTTCCTAAAAAATATAGATAAGAAGCACAGCTCAAAGACAAAAAAATGCAACTCTGACTTCATGGCAAGTCCGTGGTTTCTCCCTCCCCATTCTAAGTTCTAATATCCACAAACTCTTTACTTTGCATCTAAATTGTCTAATTAAATTTAGAGAGTCCAAATTTAATATTTTATGAAAATTTTTAAATTTTTAAATTTTTTTTAATTGTACTTGCTGTTATCAAATTTTAATAGTTTAGATTTATTTCCGTTTATTTTACAATTTTTTATCAGCAAGAATTCATTTGTTATAATTTAATTTAAATACACAAGTGTTAGGATTGTACCATCAATATTTGCGAGGTTTCATGGAGAGTTAACTGATTTAGGAGGGTTCAGTCTTTCATTTCCGCTCCTAGGTAGTATTTCTCTTGTAACTAAAAGAAGCACCTCGCCTTTGCTTTATTTTTGCTTTTGTCAGCATCCTTTTTGTATGTGCGCGCGTAACAGTAGCAGCTCGTCTATAATTATGGCTTCTTGCTGTTAAGCTAGCTTGGGCTCAATAACTTGTTGAGCCACTCTCACCATGTTAGTTGTATGTCATCTCTTCACCAATAGCCCCCTTTCTTTTTGTGCAAAATGGGATTTCAAGCGCAATTCATTACCCATTTCATAGTAACAAGTCTTAGGCAAGCTATTAACACTACATCTCCATACAGAAACTCACGTAATCCATTCGGAGGATCATATAACAGCTGTAACTCTATAAGCCAGGTTTCTATGTTAAACTCCAGTATATTCTAATCTTATTCCAACTATCATCAGCAATCTTCTGTATCTGTTCGAGGAACCTGTTCTTTGCGTTCCTATTTACAAAGAATTCATTCAGCAGAGCAACAACAGAAAGAGAATCAGATCCCACAGCAACTCGTCTGAACCCTGTACTCTTTAGCGGGCAAAAGGTAGATCATACGTTCCCCCAGCACAGCCATGATTGCTGTTGACCAATATCTCTTTAATATAAATAAAGGTCCAGTGCCACCGGATTTGCTATCAATCGAAGTATTAAAAATTGGATCACGGATGATTTGGTAACAAACAATGGTTTATGCTAAATACTGTTTGAATATATTTTCTCCATTTCAATCTCAATTCCTACCTATCATTTTTCAATGCCTCATAAAGGACTTTATTGTATTTAAGAAATTACGTCTATTTGATGTCATTCTATGTTTTTCAACCCAAAGGACAAAAAAAAAAGCACACATTTCTTTCTAGTCCGCGGCTATTATTTGATTCGAGGTGTAATGGCCAGATTATGTTATACTCTTTTAGTCCTAAATACAAGACCCCTTTTATAGTATAAATTACACAAAAATGAGTCTTATATTTGGACCGGAGTAGTAATTGAGTTCTCCCATCAATAAAAAAGTCAGCGAGGCAAAAATGAGAATTTACTTCTCCCATAGTGTACCTGGACAGGAAGCGAGCTCTATTTGTGATCAATTAGGATATAAGAAGACTAATAACCTTAGTAAATACCCAGGGGTTTCCCCTGCTACATGCAAAAGTAAAATGCAATAAAGTGGCACTAACCTAGATGTCAATCTCTTGAGGAATCTATGAATGTCTTAGTAATCTATCACAAATATCAAATTAACCAAGTATAATGTATGAAGTGTTTGTGTAACTAGTAACTATACCAAAATCAAAAGTAAAACTATCAAAACTCTTTGTAATTTTTGTATTTAATGAATGAGATGAATGCAATGTATGAATTATCCTTGATAATCAAATCCACCAATCATCCTAGTTCTTCTCTTGATTGAGTTTCACTTCTTTTATTAGACTTGATTTGCGAATACCTTCTATAAATAATGAATTCAGTAAGCTCGAACCCTAACTCATCAAACTCATCTAAATGCCTAACATGGATCATGCTTTGCAAAAGGTATTTTACTCTCTTAATTAACAATATTAGAAACCTAACTGGTCAATCAAGAGATTCAAACACTTAAGAAGAAAGAACCAATATAACAGAAGAAAATACCAATTTAATCAATTAATTAGAGTGCGGAATACAATCCAAATCACAAATCTAAACCTTAGAAACTATAATCTATGAATGTAGAGAGTGAAACTAAGATTAAGGTGGAAAAAACTCCCAATTGTAGTTTTAGGAACTCAGATTGGCTTTATTAAACATCAAGAAATCAAGATCTAGCCTCTTATCACTGAAATCATGGCTTCACCACATTCAACAACTTCAATGGCCATAGCAGCAACGATCTGAAGGAGAATGGAGGAGAATAATCAGTAGAAAATAGAAGATTTGGAATAAAAATGATGAATTGATGATAGAGAATGGTAAGGAGGTGAAGAGAGATGAAATGAGAGAGCTCTAAATGGAGAAAATGAAGCCAAAAATCAAAAATTGTGGAATCCAAAACTGGCGCTCGTTTTGGATTTAAATCTGGAAATTTTCACATCTTCCCCGCGGCGAAGTCAAAACGACGCCATATGAATAAGTGATGTTGTTTCCTTCATAACGAAAGTTTACCGCAATGAAGCCCATAGTTGGCCGCGATGAAGTGAGGTCTGCCTTCTTCCAATGTTCCTTCAATTCTCTAATCACCTATAATATTCAAATTAAGCTCATAGTCATCTATTCTAGGATATGTGGGATACATAAGAGCCAATAAATAAATAAAACTCAGGAATTATTATATAGAAGCACACAATTGACTCTTATACCCTCGATGCACAATAACCTGTATCTTAATCCAAATTACACAATTAAAAGCCACAAAAGCATAAGTTTAGACTAAGAAATATATGTAAAATATGAGACTTATCAGCTACTCTATGCCATGCAATCAACAAAGCTACCCTTACTCACTTCCAATCGCATTAAGGCTCTCATTCGAAATTTTATCTGGGGAGACACTGAGCAGAAAAAAGGTATGCATCACATGAAATGGAATCAGCTGTGCCAACCAAAACAAAATGGTAGCTGTGGGCTTAGCAACCTAGAAGGGCAGAACTCAGCTTTCATTTTGAATGCAATTTATGTTTTGGTTGACTTGGGGGAGAGCGTGAATTAGGGGACATTGTGAGCGTGGACAATATATTGAATAAGGGCATTACATATTTGAGAAGAAATGAGATATTTCAATTAGAAATAAGGTAATTAACACGCGGTATTCTTTTTTCCAGTAGTCTTCTTTCTTCCTTCTTTCTTTGTTTATAGACTCTATTATTTATCTGCAGCTTCCACAATCTTCTTCTTTATTATTTATCTACAACTTCTGAAGGGAATTGAAAGATGACGCGCAGCGGAAAAACTTAAAATTTTAAAACTTTCAATCCTTTGCTCGGATCTACCGATCGCGTTTAAGTCAGGTAGTAAGAAGCATTACCTTCGGTGTTCGATTTCCTGGTGACTCGATGATTCGGCCGTTCAGGATGCTTCTGCTTGCCTCCTTTGTCGTTCGAAGTCGACAACTCCGGTCGGCTTCCTCTACCGGTATCCACACGAGTAGCCCTCAACCTCGAACGACGTGCTAGCGTCTATGTTCGTCTAGGGTTTTCAGAGAATCCGTCCACTCTTATCTCTCTTAGGCCGTCTCTTATCTGTTGGTACTCTCACGCTTAAAACCCTAGCTCCTCATATCAAATATATAGGATGCTATAGGTTTAATGAATAATATTTAATTTCGAAATTAACTCTAAATTAATTCCGAAATTAATACAATATCAAATATTGCCTAATCAGATAAGAGAACAATTAAATAAATATGGTTTAAATTAAATCCGTCTCACAGATTTAATTCACCTATTTATTTAATAAAGAGATGACGGAATTAATTTATATATATTTAATTTATCCTTATAAATTAAATCTAACAATTAATATCTCTTATATTTATATAATATATATATATACGAATTTATATATATATACACGTCCACCCTATATTATTCATTGAATCTGGACATATTTTAGATTCAATGAATCTGGACATCATAACTCGTGTTGGGCTATTTTGTGTGCGACCCTGTAGGCCCATATGAAGTTGGCAGTGGGCCATTAACTATAATGACTCACAAGTCGTAAGCGGTCTCTAGCAAGACATCACGACTACCCAAATCATATGAGGATCGTTGAACGATGTAACCTTTCATACAACCATATCACGTCCCTTTTGTCACACGACATTTTGGTCATGGATGAGGCATGGAGAACGTCATCCTCCTATTCATGACCGTTACTTTCTCGATCCCTGAGTAGTCTAAGTATAGAAACGGAACTACCTTTCTATTATAGTATGGCCATACATTTCTCAGACTCACTCATCGAGGGGCCCAGTAATGTCTCTCTACGAATGTGAGGGACAAATTCCATCTTGACCATTCACATTCCTCCGCATGAAAAAAACCACTAAGCCTGAACATAGTCTTTATGATCACTCGGTCAAAAGTGACTTTTGACTAGGTCAAAGCTAAGCGTTTCTCATATATGAATTCATGATGATCTCAGGTCAAAGGACACAGTGACATGGTTTGTATATGAGAGAAGCTTATGACTTAACCCATGCAACTCTCTCATAGCGGGTCGGTCCAACACCTTATACTCTTACATGTGCCTATGACTTTAATTTATATCTCTATATATCTTTAAAGTCATACTGGTCTTATTTCATCTTTGCTCCCACATAGATGACCGACCAGGGATATTTAGGATAAACCATGAGTTATCCAAGGATAGTCATCACAGTAAACATGCAAATAATATGATAACGTAATTAATAAATTCATAAATTAACAATATTCAAAACATAATGATTGGCCCCTAGGGCACAATTTCCAACAACTTCCACAATCTTCTTCTTTCTTTTGTTTCTTCATTCTTGTTTTTCTTTATTAATTTTTTTTGCCATTTATGTTCAAACGTCCTTCGATTCTCTCTTCTACCTCTTCATTCTTCTTTTTTCTTCAATCCTCTTCCTAATCTTTGATATTTCTTCTTAGATCTTCATTGGTTTTTCTTCCCACCAACTAAACCATTTAGACCGTTGATTTCCTTTTTTCTTTTTAATTTTTTGTTGTTGTATTTTTAAGCCAATTCACCAACTAGAACTGGTCAGTTTGGGTACACAATTTATCTCTTTGCTAAAAATAACACTTCTAAATACCTCCATGATTTAGTGAATCTTAAACATGACTTAAAACATACATTACCCCATTAAACATTATGCTCTCAACTTAAGTCCTTGAACATTGGGATATGAAAATTAATCTAAAAATTGACTTTTATTTTGGAAAAAAAATTGATGGGATGTCGTTTTGATCATCTTACCTTATCCTATTCATTTTTAAATATAGTCGAATCAATAACTACTAAGCCCATAAAAAGGTTTATTTTTCCGAAAGGGCAATTAGAAAAATGATTTTGTGTTTGACTCAAGTTTCTCCATAAACTTAGATATATATATATATATATATTTTTTATATACTGCACGAAATTTTGAAATTGAACTAGGTGTTCATGACTTGTGATTATAACTATTTATTGTCAATTTTATATTTTATATCAATTAATAGTATTCAAAAAATAAAATATGTTTGACAAATCAGAACTAAAACCAAATATTTTTTAATATTCATTCTCATTTTAATCTTTTTATATTTTAATCAGACATTTTTTTACAACATACGAAATTTAAAAAATTGAATTGCACTTCTCAAAATTCACAAACCATGCATGTTTTATATTTTATATCAATATATGAATGATATTATATGGATATGGATATATCCAAATATCAGTTTATAATATAAAATTAGCTAAACTGTACGTTTAATTATTTAACTTTATACAAATTTTTAACTTAATCCCTTAAATTTAAAAGATATGTCTTTTGTCCTTTAACACTTATTTTAAAAATTAAACTTAATACTACCTTCGATTTTTTTATATAAGAGTTAGACTGATTCAAAAAGATTAAAAAAAATTTATTAAATTAATTATTAGTAATAAATATATTAGCTTTCCTCAACCATCTTCTTTAGAACCCTTCCAATCAATAAGGATAATTTAAAGAAAAAAATTATAGATTTGAAAAACAAAATAAATTAAAATATTATATTTATAATTAAATCCAACCTTTTAATTAGCTTTTATATTAAGAATCTGAGATAAAATGTTAATATTTCAAAATATTTTATCAAAATTTAAGATCTCGATATCATTATTTTTTGTTAATGATTTTAGAGTCAAAAGACTATAATATAGTACTTTTTAAAGTTAAGGAAAGAAATTAAAAACTTAAACAAAAGTTAAATGACTAAAAATATACTTGATTATTATAAATTTATAACAAGCTATACTGTTCAATATTCACATCCTATTTTCCCGTATATAATACTCCTCCGGTCCTTAATATAAGACCCATTTAACTAATTTGATTAGGTTAAGGAAGTTAGGTAAGTTAGTTAATTATAAGAAAAGTGACATATTTTTCCTAAAATACCATAATCATCTTTTTTAATACCCCTTTTCCCTCTTCTATTTGATTATGGTTGAAGGAGTATCTATAGGGGTAATTTAGAAAAAATTGATAAATATAAGAAATGGGTCTTATATTTAGGACCAAAATCAACTCAAAAATTGAGTCCTATATTAAGGACCGGAGGAGTATATAAGAAAGTGTCTACATGCCCAACAAAATTTATATGAACCTATAAATACCTTAATTTGTTCATTAAACCCGGGACAATGTATGAAAAAACGTCTTTAAATTGGGTTTAAAAGGTTTGGCCCCAAAAACAAAAGTTGGCTTTAAAAGATTTAACAGATAGTATCTTAATCGTCTACATTGCCTGCAGGTGCCACAAAATTCTGGTACAATTGAGAAATGGAAACATACAACCAAATTCAAGTTTTAGGCACACTTGCAAGCTAGCAGGTACCGTCCATGAAATCCACCAGCAATTCCTCTACCATACCTCTATCAGGCATCTTGCCTGCCGCACCATATATAGGTGCTAACCCTCCACTTACTGGACCAGGATTTTCTTTTACCTAAATTTATCCAAACACTAAAATTAATAGGCAAACAGCAAAAGATAAATCAAGAAAGCAGCATCATATCAAACTTTAAGCACAATAATTGAACAAAGTAACAATTGAACTAATTGTTCTAGTGCTGATTTAAAACATGAATTAAATAATAATTAGAATTATTATTATATTACATTTCATTTGATATACAAAATGAAAAAGAACATAAAACAATAGTTATGAAGAAAAAATAATGTTTATATCCCCAAATAAAAAAATAATACTTTTAAATTTCAAAATTCTAAATCAGTTTTATTTACTACACTTCAATAACAATTGACAACATTTGAAAAGTAAATGAGAAAACATTTCTATAATCATTCCTCATTTGAGATTTTGAAATTTTAAAAGTATTTTTTTGGGATTTTTCCAAATAAAATTGAGTAATGATAACAGTAAAATAATAGATATCATACATCTTATTTTTCATTAAACACATAAAAACAGACGGAGGCTAAGCATTTGAGAGGCTAAATTAAAAGAGAGATCATTTTAGTCCGATTATTAATTTGTTTGCAGTAGCACGGTCAAAATCACAAAATGATCCCCCAACCACGTCCTACAACTCTTGGACTGTTGGTTATCATGACTACAGTTCCCAGTCGAAGAGGAGGACACCACTTAGGCGGTGGAAGAGCGTGTGCTATTTATGGAGAATGGTTTCTTTGTTCCAGTTCGACGATTCAGTGGTGCCGATCATATCCTCCACTTGATGTGAGTTGTGTTTGTATCTGTTTTTTTACCAGTGTTTGTGTGGTTGGTACTGGATCGTGTTGTTAACCGTGCACTAATTTGGGTAATGCATTCGGCCTTTCTATCAAAGAAAAACTACCCACCGCAACTTGGGAGATGCATCCGAACATTCTTGCACCCACGAAATACTAATATTTAAGCAAACCTAAAACAACGCACCAAGTAAAAAACTTACGGTTATAACAGATTCCTTTAAATCCCTGAGGAAGTCTTCAACAACCGCCAAATGCTGCAGCGTCACACAGATATGAATGCTGATTCAAGCACAAAGAAAAAGAAAGCAATTTTAGTTTCTTTGAAGTTAGAACCACAATCCAACAAGTAATACTTTAAGGTCGACAAATTTTCAAAATATATATCCCATATTACAGCAGTGTTGCATGGATCAAACATGACCTGTTCGGTCGCTGCAATGCATTCAAATGCCACCCTCTGGATGACATGATATCATTGACTTCAAATATGTCCAGAACATCAGATCCAAAGGCCACAATTGTCATGTCAGGTCTTCCAACGATGAATAATTCTGGAATCTCTCCAATGCTGTACACAGCGGAAACACTGCAATCAATTATTATGAAAGCTACAACATAACCACACAGAGAGCGAGAGAGAGAGAATGTATACCCCTCCTGTATTCTTCTTGAAACATCCATAATTGCTTTTGTATTCTCCAGGTAACCTGTAAAATGAAATGACCCAATGATTGACAATCAACCATGCATTAGGCGTCATATGTAGTAAAAGGAGCAAGGAAATTCTCGTCCCAAGGCTACAGAGATTGTGGACTGTCACCTTCTACCCCAATGGACATCATTGCTGCCCAAGCCCCAGCAATAAGGCCTCCAGGCCTGCTTCCAGCCATGGTTGGAGAAACATACAACCCACCAGACCATTCAGTAACTGCAAAATCAACTTAAATCAGCAGGCGAAGAAGAAAAATGCACAAGGCATAGACCAGAACGGTCGGCACCACCAAAACAGAAAGCAAATTTGAAATCCCAATTACCATACGAATTTGCTTTATTATCATTAGCTCTATACATTGCAATATAGAGCTGAAAGTGTTTTTTTTAAAAAAAAAAAATTTATTTACTGACTATGTTGTGAGTATTTTAACCTCTAGGAACACTATTGCACTTTGCCCTAAGCCTTACGATATAATTGTAAATTCCCCTAGTCTTAGGCCAATAAATAGAGACCCTCAACTCTTCTAAACACATCATGGCGTTCCTCTCAGAGAGACGAATATATTTGTTGGAGAATGTTGAGTCAAATCTCTCTCTCTCTCTCTCTCTATATATATATATATCTTGGCCGATCCACTTTAAAGCTCATAATCCCATTTTATTTGATTTTATTCTATCATTTATTTATTTGGTCGACTATATAAATAGATGATACCCTACAGCTATTTTCTGCTGAATAGTTCCATGATTCTAGGCAAGATAATATGGTCAAACATAGTCCTCTATGTGTATTCTATTCAGAATTTCAGATCAAATAAAGCTAATCCATTCTGCCCATAAATATGTGGCATCAGGTGCAGCAACTCTGCAATCCAGACAAGTCCTTTCAGCAATCAGCACAATATGGGTCTTCACCGTCAATGGTGATGGCTCCAAGTTTTTTTTTTTTTTTTTGGTTGGTAAAAGAATTTTTGGAAAGGAGTCAGGTTCATTCATGATCCACTAGGCCTGTCCCTAAGGAAACTCCCAGCTTCCTAAGCTGGGAATATGCCTCTCTCAGTGCTTCGACCAGCTTAGGGATCGAACCCGCTCCATTTGTGAGAGTGTCCGACCCTCTTGCCAACTAAACCCAAGGATGAGGGTGGTGACGGCTCCAAGTTATCATTGGAGTTGTGTGATCTCACAAGGGGTGATTGGTGTGCCCATAGCAATAAAAAGAAGTTGCTGCGTTTTCCATGGGCAGATATGTCCACTTCTCCGCACGCCATATCTTCTTGGTGATCATTTAGAGTGAGTAGTCCTCACTAATCTTGAGGGTCATTGAATTGACAGGCCAAGACATGATCATATTGTTCTCACCTACCCGCTTTTCATAGTTAGGTTCGCCTATCAATGGTTGTTCTCAATAAATGAAATATTTCTCCTTGCTTCTCTATATATACATAACAACACTCTATGACTACTACAGATAATTGCTTCCACTGAGGTTGCGTCTAATAATACTTGGTGAAAGGAATTGGGTAAATTTCCCAGCATCAGAGGTGTGCTAGGCCTCAAGTTGGCCAACACCTCGGGCACCCCTCAAAATGGCACAAAGGTGATGCTCCTTGTGCTGCCGTGTAGGTTGTTGACACCATTTTTCTGGGGTGCTTAGGGAATGATGCTCTAATACCATCAGAAAACCCAGAAAGCAAAACTTTTCTTATCATTCTGGAACAAGTTGCTACCAGAATGTAAAGGGAAAGTAGCAACAAGTTTAATGCTCAAATATGAAATTGTTGGAATGAATCAAAGACAATAAAAGCAAGATAACAAGCAATAAAATGAGAAGAAATAAGGGAAATGACAAAAAAATACTTGTTGAGTTTCAAAATGACAATTAGGTGGTTTTGACATGTCAAAACCATAATAAAAACAGCTAGCATCACCTATTTGCCATTTTGAAATTCAACAGATATTTCTTTGTTGTCATATTTCCAAGAAATAATCCCACATAAGCAGAGATATCAAATAAGAGATAAGATCAGTGGTAATCAATTAAATACCGGACCTTTATTAGGCTCTAGTCTGACCAACAAGCATGCACAAATTATATTAGTGCATGAGGTCACACACACATAAAAACATGTATATAACCACATAAACTTTTATAAATTTAAACCGAAGATGCCATAGAATAATGAGCATTGTAAACTTACCAGCAACAAATTGATGCTGTTGAGTCCAGAAGCCCACAAAGCATTAATGATCAGCTTCACACAAATCACCAAACAATTTGCCATGACAGCATAATGCAGAGAAGTAAATCCAAATAGGAAAAAAGGGACAGGGGAAGAATGGCACACAAAATGGGTGTAGATAATAATAGCAATATTCGTTACCATCTTCCACCGAGACTTTATTTTCAATTGAACTGCTTTCTCTTGCAAGGAAGTTAGAGATTATCTGTTTAGGGATTCTCTTCGCTAGGTTTTCACATAGCCACAAGGGTCATTATTTAGAGATGAAAGTCAACCGGTATACCTAGCTTTCAGGGAAAATGGGTGAGTCAGGATTCAGCCCTTCTAGGAAAAAATTATTCTAGTTTATAGCTATGTGAAACTGTGTATCAAGAAACAAAATCTGAAGGTCAGCCCATTCGTCTCTTCCTCACATCTCCTATCTACATTATTTTATCTAGCAAAAGAGCATAAACGAATGATGTTTTCCCAACACCTTTCCATGATTTCCTTCTGAAGAGATGAGCAATTTTCAGACTACTGAAATTGCATGTTGGCTCCAGCAATTCATCTTGCTATTCTAGAATAGAAAACCTAGAGTAATCAGAGCTCATTCTGGGGTTTTCTAAGTTGAATATACACCTATATACTAACTCTCTGACAAGGAACAAAATGACCTTAGTAACATCTCACTACTATTCTTCATGATAAAATTAAGTTGATCACAGCTTTGTGTGAAACCAGTCCAAGGTTAAAAATGCCCTAATGAAAAGTTTTTTTCCGAAAGAGAGAGAGAGAGAAGAAAAAAAAAAACTGCACATTTTCAGTGGCTTGCTTCAACATATTCCATCTCTGAATTGCCTATCATTCTTCAGCAAACCAGTTAGTTACCTTTCTGATGTCATGGTTCCTGTACAGTACTATACTTGTTCCTTTGGGAGCTAAACCATATTTGTGCACGTCCACTGATATTGAAGAAACTCCTTTAACGGAGAAGTCAAAAGGTGGAATCGAGTACCTAGGGAAAAAAATAGCCGTAAAGACAAATGCCTCTTTTTAAAGAAGGGGGTGGGGGAGGATTCAGATGTCATGACCATTCATGCATAAATGCCAGAAAGTTTGGTTTGCATCCAAGTCGTTAAGATCTAGAAAAGGATTAATGTTCAATCCCTCCTCCCAGAGTTTTTGCAGGAACCATACGTTTTTTGGCTATTTTCCCCCAACATATTTCAATTTGGTGCAATTGGAACCGAATCTAACAAATCGAAACATTTGATCATTAACTGACCTAACTATGCTTATGGAGCATGCCACATGGCTTCCATTTCATTTGTGTTTTTTTTGCCATGTATGAAATAAGAAATCTAAAATGTCAAAATAAAAAAAACCAGGCGGACAATCTTTGATCCCTAAATCGCTCAAATTTCCATACATCCTCATTTGCCGGAAACTTAGATCTCTATGGTGGACCATTGTCACCATGTACCCCATCCTTCCCATCACCAGCTTCGTCGCCTTCCACCCCAATTGTGCCCTCTTTCTCAGCTCACAAAATGTCCAAGAAGCTCTCATAAGGTGCCATTATTGCAACTGCAGTTGGGTTTTCTGTTTTGACATTGTTACTCCTCCTACTTATGCTTCTGCTATGCCTCGGCAAACACCAGTGAAGCCCACCACCAAAGCCTGTGGCAGCGATGCATGCTGCGTCGGCCCAAAAGATCATCTTCAAAAGACGATATCACAAGTGGGTCCATGGAGGTGGAGAGGAAAAAGTTGGTTTTCATCAAAGGCGGGATATACAGCTTTGATTTGGAAGTTTTGAGCAAAGGAAGCATTGGAACATCCTACATGGTGTTGGAAGAAGGAACTACAATGGTGGTGAAGAGATTAAAAGACATTGCCATAGCAAAGATAGACTTCAATGCTGAAAATGGAGATTCTGGAGCAGATGAAGCACAAGAACGTGGTTCCTCTCAGAGCTTACAATATTAAACCTTTAACTCAATTTTCTGTCAATTGATTTGAACCAACTTTTTATCAGATTTAATTTTAATCAAAGAAAATAAGCGAAGTGGCAAAAAAACAAGCGGGATGGATGCCACATGGCATGTCACATAAGCATAATTAGGTCAACTAACAGTCAAACATCTGGCTCTGTCAGATTGGATTCCAATTGAACCAAATTGAAATAGACTGGAGGAAAAGTGCACCAAAAAAACGAACGGTTTGCAATTGTGACTCACAGAAACTTCAAGGGGAATTGCACATTAACCCTTTATAACATTGCTCTTAAAACATTTAAATTATTAGAGTCTATCAGCTAGCAGAACCAACTAACAAAGGTCAAGAACTTCTTTGAAGGAGAAAGACAATAACTCAACACTTTTGTATGCAAAGGCTTCCTTAAAGCTCCATTTTCATACATAACCAAAGACTTAGGTTCAAGCGTCAGAATTTTAATACGAAAGAATAGCACCAAGGATGATTTCGCCCATGTAAAAAATAAAGGCCAAGGTACATATAACATAATGGCAATATCATTTAGATCAATAACTAATGCACAAAAGTCATGCCGAATTATTGACCATACCCAAGCTTACGAGCAAAAGGTAATACAAAGCCACCAAGACAAAGGTCAACATGAAAGCAAATTCCAAAGCCTGATGCCAGGTCACCAAGTTCCTATAGAAAGAGCTTACAGTATTATACATCTGATCAAGCAATCTGAACTTAAATGTTTTCAGCATGAAAAGAAAAACAGAGAAACCTACTTCAATGGGGTCAATTATTCCATGGGGAAATCCAGGGGCAGAGCCAACAATCTGAAGTATCCAAGTAAAAGAAAGTTTTCAGCTTAAGCAGAAGAAAAGTGAGTTGTTGGGAGCTTTCTTAACACAAAATCCATGCCATTTTGAATAAAACTTTAAATTTAAACCAAAAAGCCATAACTCTGAAACATCCATGTGAAATCGAAAAGTGACTTTATGTCATCAAGTAACTTAATACCAAGATGGTATTTTTGTTAATATGACGTTGAATTGCTTTCAGATCCGCTTGAAATCTTTTGTCAACAGGAATGCGCCAGAGTTTGATGTTAAAATATTGAGCAGCCTTGTCATATGCTGAGTGTGCAGACTCAGGTATTATCCTACAACAGAAAGAAACTTTTCATGAACAGATAGTTTGAATAATTGACAAACTGCCAAATATGTTATAGAGATTCGCAGGTGGCACACATTTCAGGTCTTGTAATTCCTTTTTTAGACTTCATATAGTCACGTGATGACTTGACAGCTAATAATATACTTTCCGTCCCTCCTGATGTCATATTTCCACAAATTTGCCCACCCGAACTTTTTTCTCTACCTCCAAGAAGTGCAGCTGTCATTGCAACCACTTCTGCCTCAAAGCGCACAACACTTTGAAATACATCCAAATGCAAAGGATTGGTATGTGCAAACCTGAAATATCATCAAAATCAAATTTTCATTAGACATACAGGATCTTTAGTAACAACATAATATGAAATGACTTTAAACACTGTCGCAATTGCATGTAAAACTTCATACCCTGTCAATTATGTTCATGCCTCATCACCGTAAATGCAATTTTTAACAAAAGCTAATTTCTAAACGATCCCATGAGCCACCACAATGTACAGAATTAGCCAAGAATCTGATTTTAATAGCAATGTTATGGTCAAAGTAACAAGGATTTTGTTGTAGTACAAGGGAAAGGTTTTTAAGGGAATGGGAAGAGGAAAAGAAAGGGTAAAAAATATTGGTTGGAATGAATTTAATGGGAAAAGGAAAAGGAAGGTGAAAATTCTCTTATTTCTCCTAATCTTTCACACTCTACAGAAAATTTTTTTAGTTTAACCAATCAGGAAATTCCCTAGGTCTTGCAGGGTATATTAGATGTCAAATGGCCTAAAAACAACACACACAATGATAGGATGACCCCTGGCTTCGAAAACATGACAGAAAGTTGGACATCATAAGCAAATTACACTGTTACTTGCTCAGCCACATGATCATTAAATTATGCATAAATCCATCCATATGAAAAATACAAACTTCAATAACACACTGGTTGAAACATCAACTGACAGCTTTGCAATGTACTAACATTGAGCATGCCTCATTTATCAGAGAAAAGTGTGCATCAAATTCACTTCCTCCAATGTAGCTGCAAGAAATAAACAAAGCAATGAAACAGGGAAACAGCAAGTGTCAGTTGGTTACCCCTAAGAACCAAGAACGATTGAATCAACATAAGGGAAAAAGATTCCACATGCAAAACAACTAAATAAGCAGAACTTGACATTAAATGTAACAAAATTAGAAACATACACGGTACCAGAGCATTTTCCTTGCCAAATGACATCATTTCTTTTCTCATCTCTCATTTTTTCAAGAACTTCCATCCCTAGTCCTGCCCTTGGTAGCTCTGTTCTCCAACCTTCCCTTTTAGATTTGCTGTCAGACTGCAACTTATCCACAACCTGTTCTTTCCAATGATCAGATCATTCACAAATTACTTAACTTCCAAAGCGTAGAGAAAGAATAAAGGTTAAAGCAAAGTGTGCATTCGTAAAAAGTACTCTGACCATGATTTATGAAACAAGGAGGAAAAATTATGAGGCACACCATGTGCATGTACACCCAACGACCATGAATTATTTTGTACAGAAAATCCCACATGTATGAAATACATCCTGACTATTGGATGTTCGAGCACCAAATGCACACGAGAATTTCTTCAAGAATAATACCATGCAAGGGATTCAAGACAATATTTCAACAGATAATTCAACGAACAAGGATAACTGAAGGTTTGTACAGCATCAAGATGCTTTGGTGTTCAAATAAGACACCAGAATAAACATTAAGCATGACAACATGAAATGCTAAGTAAGGGTGTCCATGATACCATGTCTAGATCACTTTACCGTTCAAACATGGTGCTATTTTTGAATATTGGCAGTAGACCAAACTAACCTGATCTAGTGAGCAGATTGGGCATTGACTCCTTAGAAGGAGACATTTCAAAATTAACTTCTCTCATCCCAAAAGTTTTGTGATATCAGGAACAGTAAAATAGAACGGATCATTACTTTGATAAACGCAGCTCTCAGAACCAATTTAGTCTGGCTAACTGAATGTAATCCAGCTAAGCATAAAATTAATGAACAGCGTAATTCAGTATTAAAAGCTTAATGACGTCAAGTAGACTCTAGTCACAAGACAACAGCAAGCTTGCTAATATTTGCCCAATCATAGCCTCAATGGGTGGTATTGTCGACAGTTGTAGGGAAATTAAACCGACTGCTTATTTATTCCAGCAACTGACAACACAGGCTAGAATACGCCCTTTGGCCAAGTAACAGTACAAAATCAAAACTCATATTGTAAGAACTGCGTCGAATGTAATCTGGTAGCGATGAGCCAATGGCTTCTCCCAACATTCTATATAACATTTTACTAATAACGATGTAAAAAGGTAAGATAGATGCAGACAAAACGTCAAAAGCGAACTACCTTGCGAAGAAACACATTACCTTCTGTTTTTCGGCATTGATGTAACTCTTCACACCAGGGATCAATCTGTCGGTCCACATAGATCACAAACATCGACTAAGCATATATCCATTTGGCTTTTATTATAATTCTCTTAAATTAGAACATCAAAGCAATTGATAGAGTTACTTGATAGAGTTGATGAGTAGCCCTATAAGAGTGGGTTTAAGTCCTTTATCGCGCACGACATGAAAAAACGACCGAATTGTGTGGGCGAGAAGGACAGGAAGCAGGGGAGAGAGGAGCAGAACAATTGGCTCGTATTGCGATAAGAATGAATTGGCAGAACTTCTGAAACGATCGAAGTATGACATAAAACTAAAATCCATTGGTTTTCCGGCAAGCGAGCAAGCGAAGATGGCGATAAATCTTGAAAGACGAACGGAGGAAGGGAAGGACGATTTCGCCGAATGTTGCGTAGTGGAAACGCAGAGATGGTTTTCCGTGGGACTGGGGAGAGGACCTTGCCAGCTTCAGAGAACAGCCTGTCAACAAAGCGCCTAATCTAATCTAACTAAACAGTAAGTGGCCGATGGCCAGCATCCAACTGAAACTTAAGCAAAATTAGTTTAAAATGCTCTTTCTGTCCTTAATATAAGATCTAAGATTTTAGTTTTAAATATAAAACATATTTATCATATTTATTAATTTTTTCTAAATTACTCCTATGGATACTTCTTTAATCATAATCAAGTAGAAGGGAAAGATGGGGTATTAAGAAAGATGATTATGATGTTTTAGGAAAAATGTGTCACTTTTCTTATAATTAATTAACTTACCTAACTTCTTTAATCTAATCAAATTAATTAAATAGGTCTTATATTAAAAATTAGAGGAGTAATAGATATGTACTAAGTGAATTTTTTTATCATTTATTCACAAGAAGCAAATAAGATAAATAAAGTATTAAAAAAAAGGTAAACCTTTTAATTAATATAGTATATCAAATTAATTAGAAGCAAAAATAGTAAAAACATATTAAATATTTAGACAACCACAAAGTGAGATATTATAAAAAGAATTTCAGACTCAAAAAGACCAGAGAGAGTATAAAATTGTTTTGCCTTTGGTTATAGTAATAAAAAATTTTAATTAAATTTGGCAAAAAAAATTAATTAAATGCTGCCTGTTTTGTCATTTAGTTATTTTAAATTTTAAAATTTTATGATACATACATACGTGTTTTAGGGCGGGTTTGACTTGAGCGGAAAGTAGGGCCACGGCTCCCCTACCTACTCAGACCACCTCTCTAGGAGGTTTTTCTTTTTTTGGATAATAAGGCACAACGATACAAAGTGCAATGGAGATTATCAAATAAAATAGAAGAAACAATGAAAACAAAAATACATACAAGTTCCAAATAATTCTTATCGGAAAGTAAGAGATCTCTTATGTCATAAATTCAGTAGAGACTTGTTCGGAATCTCAATAATGCAAAAGGACTTGTGGACATGGACGAACCATGTTTTTTTTTTTTCCCATCCAGTTTACCGGAGCTTTATTCCGACTACATCTGGATTCGACCTACGTCGCGTACCTGACTGTGGTGGGTGAGTCTCCCAACAGAGATTTCTGTATACAGTAAGGCTCGAACTTAAGACCTCGTTTAAACGATATCAAATCGCTTAACACTTGGACCATATTGGTAAAGTAGAATATGACAAAAATAATCCCTATTGCTTTTGTACTTATGCAAGACCATTGTCCAATCATGATTGAAGACGTCAGCACGACTGTTATTGGTGTGGTGAACCTGTGCCTAGGGAAGCCAAGTGAGTGAAGCTGAGAAAGATAATAAAGATGTGGAAGGACGATAATTTCATGCATAAGAATTACATGACCATCATGATAAAGATTGCGAAGAGCGAGCTTTAACCAATGCTTGAAGGAGCAGAATCCAAATTATAAGAATTACATGCCCACAAAAAAATAAAAACATATTAGTATAAGATTAATATCAAATAAAAATATATTATCGTAGGTAAAAAATATATTATAATCATACATAAAAAGACAGCACATATTAGGCTAAAGGTAAAAATTAGTTTGCCAAAAAGACTTTTAAGCTGTTAAAAACGGCATCCAAACACTCTCTAATGGCCCAAGAATCTTATTGTGGATAAGGAATGAGATGATGGCATTCCGATGGTAACCGCGAAGAGGGGGGCATGTTTTAGGAAACGCTCAAGGCATCTTAGATTTTATTTTATTTTAGGATTAATACAATCTTTTATTTTTCAAATTTAAGCCCATTTTGATTCTGGTTCCTCAAATTTTAAATCTGTAGTTTTAGTCCATAAAATTTCATATGTTTTAAAATGTTAGTCCCTGACAATGTAATGGTATTAAAATCTGTTGATGTGTCATCAACAACATTAAAAATGATGATATGAACTCATTAGATAATACTTAACTGGATCTTATGAGGATAATAAAATGCAGTGTAGTGAACAACTCTTAAAAATAAACAGTGAGGAAGAAAAAATAAGAGGCTAAAGAGCTGCGCTTTTATGACTTGTTCATTTTTTTTCCTCTTCTGTTATCCACACAAGATTCAGCAAGGTGACATCTGGTGAGTTTATATCACTTAATATTATTTATGACACTTTAGTAGATTTTAACACTATTACACTGGACTAACATTTTAAGATGGATTAAATTCTAAGTACTAAAATCATGGGTTAAAAATTGAAGGGAATAAAACTAAAATAGGCCTAAATTTTAGGGGCAAAAAATTATAGCGACTTTTTTATTTATTTTTTAATCTGACTTTATCTTGATTTATGGGTGAAAAAAACCAAAAATTATGGGGGTGTGGATTCTTTCAGAAATCCTATTTCTGACTTTGGATACTAAGGGCCTATTTGGAAGAGCGGTGAAAATTACTTATAAGCATATTTTACATAAGCGAAGATAAAACACCTCTCACATACTTGTCTCGTAGTTCATAAATTATGATTGAAAAGTGTGACAGCCGTTCTTTCAAAACCATTTTAGCTTAAATCCAACAATTTATTTGAATGATTAACCATGATAGAAAAGAAGAAACCTTAAAATTTTAAAATTGCTATCATGGTTAAAAGAAATAAACTTATATTACAAGCTACATCAATCATTAACTTGGGCCTTGGACTTTCAAAGTCCAGAAATATCATTCAACCGTTAGCCCAAACCAAACTTATACTTTTAAACACACGAACTAATAAAACATTTTAATATAAGTCATGAAGCCCATTAGTCAAAAGTCAACACTATCAAATGAGCGTAATACGCAAAGTCTTAAATATCTCTAGCCTTCCAATGACCCCCAGATCAGATAATAGTAATTAAAAGTATTAGTTTACAGCATTAGAACATATGGGCCCTATGTGGCAATATATAACAAGTCAACACATAAAACAAAAATAGGGAGGCTATACAAGCTGTAACAGCACACTATGCCTTCGGAGCCTTCCTTGATGGGTCATCACCTGAACTATCACCTGAAGATAGTAAAAACCACGGGGTGAGACAAACGCCTTAGTAACCAACTTTCCAACTCATCATACACACTAACATGTGCTCGTGAGGTGTCAAGTGGGACAATTATTAATTCTCGAAAACATAGATATATAATTTTAATTATCCAAACCCTCACTTTGGGGGCTATCACACAAGCCATATAAGTCTATCCCTCACTATGGGGGATTAATAAGACATATAGGCCTATTCCACACTTTGGGGGATGAATAAGTAGTCACAAAGGTCCATCCCTTATTATAGGTCTATCCCACACATTGGGGGACGAATAAAAAGCCACAAAGGTCTATCCCTTATTTTAGGGACAAATAAGAAGCCCATCAATGTGCACCAATGGCGGCCTTACCACGTGACAGGATAGAGTTCAATTCAAAATCCAAACAACAATCAACCATTTACAATATAACAAAAATGTCTCAATCTTTTCCCAGTATAATCCACAAGATATAAATCATATATCTTTTCTAAACTTCTCAATCACAATTCTAAAAAAATCCCACGACAAATTTTTATAGCTCAAAAGTATAATATATCTACTCGAGTTCCAAATAACAAATATTATTTAAAAATAACAAAATACTCACAAACAACATATTAACATATATAACAAGTGGAAAGTGGTTACCTTTCGCCAAAGCAATACTAAGGATTACCACAAGGTCAATCCTTTGATCAACCAAAAATTAATCTACACAATTAATATAACCACATATTAATATAAACTAAATAATTAATTAATTAAGCTTCTATATATCATTTAAATTTCTAATTTAATTAAATTTTTATTCTAAATTCCCGCAACTCTCATAACCTAAAAAAATTATTAAGTATTTTAGAGATAACTTAAAATTTTCTAACAAGCCAAATTATTTATTTAACACCTCCAAATTATTTACCTTAAAAAGAATTTTTCCCAATTTCCAAATATAAAATTACTATGTTCTAAATTCTAAAAAATCTCATTTTAAGTTTAAATCTCAAAATCAAACTATCAAAAATTCAACAATACTTCAAATATTTATAAATAAATAATCTAGTAAAAAATTTAATGGTATAACTATCATATATATATATATATATTTCCATAAACTTTTTAGCTACAATAATTATTTTAAAACCTTCAGTCACCCAATAAATAAAACTAAACCGATTGAAATCTCAATAATATGTCAAACAATCCAAATAAATTATTCAACTTAAATTTAATCGGTAAAAAATATGGTATATCTCATAAATAACAGATTTTCAACTAAATAAATTAATTTAAATACTAAAACTAACAAATAGACAAATCTAAACCAATTAAAATTAACAACCCATTTACTTCTAAATTTCTATAGTCATCTTTATCAAAACTCAATACTTATATCATATATAAGTCTCAAAATTTTCTCCAATCACTATAGTAATAATTTAAATAGGAAGCTTAAAATATACAGGAAATATTTATAAAAAATTTTTTATAAAAAGAAGTAATTTTATGTACCTAAAATATCTTCAAAGCTTGCCATCTGTTTCACTGGTATGCTCCTCTTTCTCACGCACACTCTAATCTCGCTTCCTCTCTTTCCTTCTTGCACCAGGGAATTGGGTTGTGGGGAGTGTTAAAATAACACTCCCACACATGTATTAGGTCCCCTCATAATTATCCTCCAACTCCCAACTCCCAACTCCAACTTTCATCTTTCAACTTTCACCCCTCAATTTTAACATTCACGTTCAACTTTCCACCTAAATTTGGTGGAAAGTTGACTTTAACTCTTTTTTTTTTAATTTAAATTAAAATATTATTACTTTATTTATATTTATTTATTTTTTTTTGAATTTTTTAAACCTAAAATAAACTTTAGGATATTACAAAAAGCTATTTATAAGATATTCCAATTTCAAATATGCTCTAAAAGTACTACTGGCAGCATAGACCTGAAGTGAGGAGCATGGGAAAAATGTCAAGACGAGCAGATAGCAAGGTAATCCTTGAAACAACATCATAACTCGTGCAGCGATAGAGCGAACATGAGGACAATCTAGAGACCAAGGATATTAAACAAAACAAAAGGATGGCATGAACAAATATATGAGACAATTAGAAACAAAATAAATGATAATAGCTTATAAGTAACTTTTTAATTTTTAATTGTGATTTATAAAATATAAAATGAGTATGTGAAAGGAGTTTTGTTTTGATTTATATGAAATGTACTTATAAGTAATTTTAAACATGATAGCAAATAAGGCCGAAACCCATCAAACAAAAGGACCAAGGTTAAGAAAAGTTAGGAAGCTCCGATAAGGAAAAGAAAAAAAAGACTAGCTGAAAAAAAGAAAGTGAAAACATGTTTAAAAAGAGAGTAAGTATATGAGTAGGATTTTATCTCGATTAATGTAAAACATGCTTATAAATGTTTATAAACATGATTCCAAATGGGGCTTTTTAAATATTTTCCTAATCATCAATGTTGGGTTCATTTGAAATAACTTATAAACAGATTTTAAATCATAATTTATGAAATAAAAAATAAATATGTGAGAAAAATTTTATCTTTATTTACATAAAACGTGTTTATAAACATTTATAAATTGTTTATGTGGCAACTGTACTTAAATTTTACATAAAATTTTATTTTATGCATTTCAAATTTACACCCTCCAGCTTGAAGTAGATGCATCCGAATCCAAGGCTTGATGCTTTTTGGGTTTAAATATTTTATAGATATCTCTTAGTCACAAGCTATTTTCAGTGGTGGCGCTAAATCCATTTATGAGCCTGTTTGGTAGGGTTTTTATAGGTTGAAAAGTAGCTTATTTTTGCTACAAGCCCAATTGGAAAATTGTTCGGTGTTTGGTTAGGCTTAAATCCAGAATGAGCTTATCTAATTTAAACTAACAAACGTACATTGTGAGAGAAGCTATTGGATCTGGCTTATTGAATCAACGATTAGAACTTATTTACCATTATGATGTGTCAAGCTTTATTTTTCTCTGAATTCAGCCGTCCTTAATTTAAGGTCACTGGTGTTGGAGAGACCGGAGCGGAACAAAATAAGGTGCACGAAGGGCTTGGGTGTTCAGCCAAGATGCCAGAATGCATTTTTATTAGCATTCTTTTTTAATAAAAAAATGCGCAGTTGCAAAAACACGCACCATGTGAGAATGAAATATCACAATGAAAATGACTGATAATTTGTGATAAAATTAAGGGGAAATTTCATTGTAGGACCGCAGAAGATAATTAATTTCAAAAAGACCCTAAAACTTTCTGAAATTTCACTGCAGGACCAAGGGGGCAAACTGATATTAATTCCACAAAGAAAATGACCCTATTGCCCCTCATGTGAACAAGTATGGGAGAACCCATTTGCAAGTGAAGTTAGATAATTTACAACATGTATAGATATATTTATAATTAAAATTAGTCCATTTACATATTACCTTCTTCACCTGAAGAATGTGTCTGGGTGAACAAGTGTGGGACAGCCCATTTGCAAGTGGGACTAGACAATTTGCAACATACATATATTTATTTACAACTGGAATTAATCCATTTACATGTCACTTCCTTCACCTGAAAAAGGTCTCCGTGAGTGAACAAGTGTGGGAGCGTCCATTTGCAAGTGGAATTAGTCAATTTGCAACATACATACATTTATTTACAATTAGAATTAGTCCATTTACATATCACCTTATTCACCTGAAAAAGGTGCCTGTAAGTGAATAAGTGTGAGAGAGTTCATTTGCAAATGGGACTAGTCAATTTGCAACATACATACTTTTATTTACAACTGAAATTAGTCCATTTACATGTCACCCTGCAATAAGTATTATGAGGGGCAATAACGTCATTTTCTTTGTGGAATTAATATCAGTTTGCTCCCTTGGTCCTGCAATGAAGTTTCAGAAAGTTTTGGGGCTCTTTGAAATTAATTGTCTTCTGCGGTCCTACAGTGAAATTTTCCCTAAAATTAATAGAATGTGATTGCCCAATTTATTCATGTAAAATTTTCATTTACTTTTTGAATAAAATTGATGCGTTATAAAAAAAGTAATATAATAAATAAATAAATAAATTATAAATATTAAAAAATTAATTAAATTACCTATTTGTAATAAATATGTCTTGTTTTCTCTCAAGTTATATATAGCTAATACAGATATTTTAAGAAAAAAATTATAAATTTAAAAGACAAAATGGATTAAGGTATTATATTTAGAATCAAAATAAGCCGTTTATTATAAATATTTTTTATGATTTCTCTAAAGTTTTAAAATTTAATTTACTCGTTAAATTTGTCTTCTTCATATTAAATTATTTTAATTTCATTATATTATGTGAAATTATTTTTTTAATCATATTTTATTATTTATTAAAACTCATACCTATTTTGGTTATTTTACAACCAAATTTATTTTTACTCAACTATAATTCAAATAACTTTTTACCAATTTCACTTTTCAAACTAACTTTTTTAAATTCTAATTCAAACACAATTTAATTTATCTAATTCAACTTTTATCTAATTTTATTTTTTCATAAACTAAATTGATAATAAACTATTTTTCTAATCGTTAACGTAAACCAACCCTCTACTAACTTTTGTTGATGGCAAAAGCTATAGGTGGACCTATTTCCAAAAAAATGCAGGGACTACCTTAAAAATGGGTTAAAAGTTCAAGACTGGAAATTATTTTTCTGTATTTTATATCCTAGAGGGAATCTTCGTAAGGAGAGGGAGAGCATGTTATTTTCGAGTCCCTGTCCCTTGCAGCTTCGCTTCCTGGTTCGCAGTCGACTGAAGTGAGGACCCTCTCTGGGCAATGCGAAGATGCTGTCGCCGGAGCTCCTAGCTCGTTCATCCCGTCCTTACATATCCACCTCGACCAGCGCCCCTTCCATTTCCATCTCCAAAATTGGTTCATCCTACTTCTCCGATCCTAATCCTTATCCTAGCCCTAATCTTAGCCCTAGCAGTGGCTTCCAAGCATACAATGACGATGGTTCTTCGAGATCTGCTAAAAATTCTCGAATCTCGCCCTCTGTTTTCGCCCACAACTGGAGGATCGCCGCTGCTCTTGTGCCATGTGCTGCCTTCCTCCTTGACCTGGGCGGCACCCCGGTGGTGGCTACCCTAATTGTGGGCCTTATGTTTTCCTACATCCTTGATTCCCTCCATTTTAAGCCCGCTGCCTTCTTTGGTGTATGGTTCTCCCTTCTCTTGGCCCAGATAGCCTTTTTCTTCTGCTCTCCTCTCATTCTGACATTTAATTCTGTAGCTCTTGCAGTCCTCACCGCCTTCCTTTGTGCCGAAACCAACTTCTTGATCGGCGTTTGGGCCTCTCTTCAGTTTAGGTGGATTCAGATTGAGAACCCATCTATCGTCCTTGCTCTTGAGCGCCTCTTGTTTGCCTGCGTCCCCATTTCCGCTTCATCTCTTTTCACTTGGGCTACTATCTCCGCCGTCGGCATGAACAATGCTTCGTACTATCTCATGTCCTTCAATTGCTTCTTTTACTGGCTTTACTCCATGCCTCGAGTGTCGTCCTTCAAGGCCAAGCACGAAGCTCGGTATCATGGAGGGGAGGTTCCTAATGACAATTATATTCTCGGTCCCCTCGAGAGCTGCTTCCATACTCTGAATTTGCTTTTCTTTCCTCTTGTATTTCACATTGCTTCCCATTACTCGATTGTATTTTCTTCGGCTGCTGCTGTTTGTGACGTGCTCCTTCTATTCTTTATCCCGTTTCTGTTCCAACTTTACGCATCCACGAGGGGCGCGCTTTGGTGGATCACTAAGAGTGAGAACCAGCTTCAGAGCATCCGGGTTGTTAATGGTGCCGTTGCCATGATTTTCATCGTTGTTTCTTTGGAGATCAGGGTTATTTTCCATTCTTTTGGACGGTATATTCAGGTACCACCGCCTCTGAATTATCTTCTCGTGACTACAAGTATGCTTGGAGGGGCGGCTGGCGCAGGTGCTTATGCCATGGGTATGATTTCTGACGCCTTCAGCTCGGTGGCTTTTACTACTTTGGCCGTTATAGTCAGCGCTACTGGAGCACTTGTTATAGGATTTCCAGTGGTGGTACGCGTTCCAAACCGTTTCTTGTGCTTCTCGAGTATTTATGTAGTTTCAATAACAGTTTTGTTGCACCTTGAGGGGCTTTGCCTTGCAATGCATTGAATTTGGTAAACCACGAACACCGTACTGAGATACTTTTCAAGGTTTCTTTTAATTTGAATTGTTGTACCCAGGATCATTTTCGATGGATTCTTTGCATGCCTTCTCTTGTGAGTATAATCGTTTCTTAGGAAACAACCGACAAAAGGAAGTAGGGAAAATGCTAATGCAAATTGGTGTGCATTCTCACTCATTAGCTAATTTATTGTCTGTAACTGTCGTCATATTTTTGGCCAAAACAAACCCACGTGATTTCACTTACAGAAATCCAGTCTAGGGCTTTCTAAATGCAAATCTTGTATAACTAAGCATATGAAGGGTTATTGATTTGATTGTTTGACTTTTAGGTATATGGTGTGCCTTGATTCTTGTGGATGGGTGTAATACTGAAATGATAGCGCAAGTTAGCTTGAATCAAGATTGTTTCACTTATCTGGTTCAAATGTTATGAATTGTCTGATTGTAAATGCAAAACAATGATACCGTCCAGCTCCTTCTGGGATATAATGCTTCATTCTTGGTCTGTTGCTTTAAGAAACTTGTGCCAGTGCCCTTGTAATCTAGTGGGATGAAAGCTGCTTTATTAGTGGGAAGTTAAGGGGTCTATCCCGGTTGTAATCTCAAGCTGCTAGTACCTGCTCCTATTATTAATTTTAAAAAAAAAAAAAGGAAATTTGTTGTTGAGTGAGGTCTTCCCAAACCCAAAATTTTGACAAGCTAAGCAGATGGCAAGGTGGAAGATGGTTTATTTTATCAGTGTTTTTGAATTGTGTGGAATTCGGATAGGTGAGTTTTTAACTCCAATTATGATTTTTGAATGTTTGTTTTGTGTCGTGCATTGTGCATGCTAATGCAACATAAGCAATACTGAAAATTGTAGAGCCGGTAGAGCTCAAGATTTCACCCTTAATTATCTCTACCGTCGTCCTAGTGGCACCCATTGTCAATGACTGCTATTGCTAGCGGAAGATGACTAGCCGAGAGTATCTAGACGTAGGGCCTATTTAGATTGCAAAATATGATGAAATGGAAAGGGTATAACAAGAAGTTTTTCCACTAAGTGAATAAGCTATGTGGATTGCCTGACACCATTGACGCTATTAATAATTGATTTTTCAGATATATTATTCATCAATAAATTCTGTTTGATAAAAGTGTCCTTATGTATGATTATTGTACATTTTGTCTTTTTCTTTTTTTGGTATGGCCAAACATTCAACTCATCGTCTTGATCTCTTCTATCCCAATCTCCCCCCTTCTTGTCCGTTCAATGCACAATATTTGCTACTATATAGTATCATTGGTTTTATGTCAGTTTGATTAAACATCTCTTTGAACTTAGTAGGTACTTCGTGACCACAATATGAAATAAAAAAAATGTTTTTGTGGATGAGAAACGTTCCTTGTTCCCCTGATTAAAATATAACAGAAAAAGATAGTTGTAGTTGAGTATTGGTAACATGGGTAAATGGATTTAATGGGTAATGTTTATCATAATTTTTGTGCGAGGAAAAGGTAATGTTACCAATCAGTGCTTCAAGGTGTTCTGTTTTTTGATTTAGTAGCCATGATTTTCCCCTTCTGTTGTCTCCATCTGTATACTCTCTTGGGCAATGCAAATTCTTTAATTAAAATCATGAAACTCCACGATGACATTGACACTCCCTGGTTGCTTTTGTGTTATATCTTGTGATTCATGCACTATATATATAAACGATTGTAATCCTCTTATTCATTGCACACATTTTGCTATTACTGTTGAATCCTCACGGAGGTCAGTTCCCCATTATCTCTGGAACAATTCAATTATACCAGTAAAAATGCTTTTGCCTTTTGCAATCTTTTTGATGGGGAACATTAAATTTGTTTCCACAATAAATCTGAATGGGTGTATGGTCCCTACGTTTTGACTTTTGCTAATCATATTCACAATTTTGAATCGCATGAGTGTAGATCATATTAATGTTCTGATCACATTGTTGTGGAATTATTAAAATCGTCATGATAATAAAGTGGCAAGTCTCTTGTCTGGTGTGATAAACTTTGTTTTGCTTCATGACGGAGATGTTTTGCGCGTCTCTTTTGAGCTACAAAAATATTCTGTTCTTGACCTGCTGGGCTCTTTAGTAGACGATAATAAAACCATATAAACTTATTTCTACTTCTTATATTGGTGATTAAATGATTTAGTTTAATGAAACCTTATGGATTTTCCTACACTTGCATGAATTGAGTTGGCATGTGTGTTTAATTTGCAGTTCCTTCCTCTCCCATCAGTTGCTGGCTTTTATTTAGCTCGTTTCTTTGCAAAGAAGAGTCTGGCATCATACTTTGCTTTTGTTATACTTGGGAGCTTGATGGTTGCATGGTTTGTGCTGCACAACTTTTGGGATTTAAATATTTGGTTGGCGGGCATGTCCCTGAAATCATTCTGTAAACTCATAATAGCAAATGTTGCTCTGGCCATGGCTGTTCCTGGTTTAGCTCTCCTACCTTCTAAGTATCACTTTTTAACTGATATAAGCTTGATAAGCCATGCGTTGCTAATATGCCACATTGAGAATCGATTTTTCAGTTACTCCAGCATTTACTACTATGGATTTGAGGATGAGGTGATGTATCCAAGCTATATGATTATCATGACAACTTTTTTGGGTCTGGCTTTGGTAAGAAAGCTTTCTGTGGATCATCGCATTGGAGCAAAAACTGTTTGGATTTTAACTTGCCTTTATTCTTCAAAACTGGCAATGTTATTTATTGCATCGAAGTCTGTTGTTTGGGTTTCCTCGATTCTCTTGTTAGCAGTTTCCCCTCCGCTACTTCTTTACAGGTAATTATTATTCTAGCATCTTGCCAATATCAGTTTGGATCATTCTTGATGTGTTTGATATCTTTATCCCCGGCTTTCTTATATTGTTTGATTTGGTAGTGATAGATCTAGAATGGCTTCAAGGATGAAACCTTGGCAAGGATATGTGCATGCATCCGTGGTTGCATCATCTGTGTGGTTTTGTCGTGAGACAATTTTTGAAGCCCTCCAGTGGTGGAACGGGAGATCTCCCTCAGATGGTTTACTTTTGGGCTTCTGTATACTATTGACAGGGCTAGCTTGTATTCCTATTGTTGCCCTTCATTTCTCCCATGTTTTGGTAAGTAAAACTATCCTCTCCATATTTTTTGGCAGCATAGGAGGTCCTGGGGTGGGGGAAATTGTTTATGCATTAAATTTTAGGTAATTTCATGCTTTGTTGCAATTTTGAAGGAATCTCTGGTTGATGGAATGAACCATTATGTCTGTTTTGTTCATGCATGAATGGTACCAAGTAATCAAGATATTTTACTTATCCCTGCAGTCTGCCAAAAGATGCCTAGTGCTGGTTGTGGCTACGGGTCTACTTTTCATCTTGATGCAGCCCCCAATACCGCTGCTGTTGAGTTATCACTCTGATCTAATCAAAGCTGCACGTCAGTCTGCTGATGATATCTCAATTTATGGCTACATGGTTCAGAAGGCTACATGGCCTTCTTGGCTTCTTATTATCTCAATTTTGCTCACTCTAGCATCTGTCATGTCTATCATACCCATTAAGTACATCGTTGAACTAAGAGCATTTTACTCCATATCCATAGGGGTTGCACTTGGTATCTACATTTCTGCTGAGTACTTTCTGCAGGCAGCTGTCCTGCATGTCCTCATTGTAGTCACTATGGTTTGTGCCTCTGTTTTTGTCATTTTCACTCATTTTCCCTCTGCTTCAAGCACTAAGCTTCTGCCTTGGGTGTTTGCACTTCTTGTGGCTCTCTTTCCTGTTACTTATCTTTTGGAGGGTCAAATGAGAATTAAAAATGTCCTTCAAGATAGAGAAGTAGTAGGTATGGATGAAGAGGAGAATAAATTTTCGACTTTGCTGGCTGTTGAGGGTGCCAGGACCTCCCTTCTTGGTTTGTATGCAGCTATCTTTATGCTTATAGCCTTGGAGATAAAATACGAACTTGCTACAATTTTGCGGGAAAAGGTAGTTGACAGAGGTGGATCTACTAGCTTCCCACCTAGAACGAGATTCATGCAACGAAGAGCCTCTACTGTTCCCTCCTTTACTGTCAAGAGGATGGCTGCTGATGGAGCGTGGATGCCTGCTGTTGGCAACGTTGCCACTATAATGTGCTTTGCTATATGCCTAATATTGAATATTAACATCACTGGAGGCTCGAATCGGGCTATATTTTTCTTGGCTCCTATTTTGCTGCTGCTCAACCAGGATTCTGATTTTGTTGCTGGTTTTGGGGACAAGCAAAGATATTTTCCCGTGACTCTTGTGATCTCAGCTTATTTGGTTTTGACTGCTCTCTACAGCATATCGGAAGACGTCTGGCATGGTGATGCTGGATGGGGCCTTCAAATTGGTGGGCCAGATTGGGCCTTTGTGGTGAAGAATTTGGCTCTCCTCGTTCTTACGTTTCCTAGTCATATACTTTTCAACAGGTGCGTTTGGAGTTATGCTAAGCATTCGGATGCGACCCCATTGCTTACGTTGCCTCTTAATCTGCCTTCTATTGTAATGGGAGATGTGCTCAAAATTAGGATATTGGGTTTATTAGGAATTATATATTCCCTGGCCCAATATTTAATCTCTAGACAGCAATATATTTCGGGTCTAAAGTACATCTAAACATTCACATATATTTGTAGTGTTGTCAGATCAAGGAATCGTTGCTTTTTGATCACCTGTGTACCTGGGAATGGTTGCATTATCTTAATTAGTACTCAGTTGTTAAACCATGTTGAAATATGGATGAGTTCCCGTGCCTTCTGAATTGATGGCTGTTCCATTCATGATTAGCGATCCCACATTAGTTCTTCATGAGCCTAGTGCAGTGCATCTGAGATTGAGTTTACTTTTGTCCATTGGGCGATGGTCATCAGCCAATATACTGACAACAGTGGACGTCTGTTTCTCAGAAAATTGGAATAGGAGGGTAAAATATTATTGACAACAGTGTCGTGTGCATTGCAAATAATTGTTGATGAGATGAATCAATTTTATTACTTTATATTTTAATAAAATTTGAGCGGTCTAATAACTACACATAGATTGGGGCAATCAATTCCTAAAAGCAACTGCGTGTGTCATCATGTTTCTACCGTTTGCATATGGTAACTGTATCTTGGCGGGGGGGGGGGGGGGGGGGAGAAAAGAAAAACAGTATTTACGTGACCGAGCGAGGGCTTTTATGCCAGAATTTTTAGAGAATTTGCCTAAAATCTTTTTCTCAAAATTGTTCAATTATCTTGACTTGCCCCGACAGATCATGTCATTTCCCCTTTTATTCAATGGGGTTATGCTCACTACTCATGAGAGTAAAGGCTTTAATCTTAACACTCCTTAATGGGTTTATTGTCGACCACGCATGCATATATAAAAGAAATTGTGTAGGAAAAATGAATGATGAGGCTTCAAATTCAATTGCTTTAAGCCTTGCTTAGTTTCCTCAATGTCCAAGGCAATTTTTGTTCTTTAGTTTGTGGTTCACCACAAAGTCTAGGGTTCAGGGTTTTAGGGCTTAAGGCTCGGGGCCTAGGGTTTAGGGTTTAAGGCTTAGGGTTTAGGGGTAGGGGTTCAGGGTTCAGGGTGGTTGAGGGTTTAGGGTTGAGGGTTTGGGGTGGGGGTTTGGGTTGGGTTTAGGGTTTAGGGGTTTTGGGGTTTAGG